>NW_026000283.1:9876062-9905074 GCF_001458135.2 Marmota marmota marmota
CCCCTGGTTTTTTTTTTTTTTTTTGTTTTGTTTTGTTTTGTTTTTCTCTCTAACAGCTTTGAGAATCTTCTCTTTACCTTTCATCTGTGAGAGGACCTTAATTTTCAGGTGTCTAGATTTGATTGAATTAGATTTGACCGGTGACCTTTGATCTTCTTGAACCTAGATGCCTGGATATTTGTCTCTTTTTTAGGTTAGGGAATTTTTCCATTATTATTTTTTTCATTCTTTGCAGTGCTACCCAGAGCCATATGCATATTAGACAAGCACTCTACCACTGAGCTACATCCCAGCGCCTGTATTATTTCTTTGAATAACCTTTCTACCCCTTTGGACTTCTCAAGTCATTCTTGAACTCCAGTAACTTGAATATTTTCTCTTTTAATATTGTCCCAAAGTTCCCATAAGCTTTCTTCATTCCTCTTCATTCTTTTTTTCTCCTCCAACTGTGTATTTTCAAATAGCCTGCCTTTGAGCTCACTAATTCTTTCTTCTGTTTGATCTATCCTGCTTCATTGTCTTCTATTGCATTTTTAATTTTGCTGAGTATATTTTTCAGATCAAGAATTTCTGCTTGAGGGCTGGAGTTGTGGCTCAGTGGGAGAGTCCTTCCCTAACATGTCTGAGACACTGGATTCGATCCTTAGCACCAGATAAAAATTTAAAAAATAAATAAATAAAATAAAAGTATTTTGTCATCTACAACTAAAAATATTTTTTAGAAAAAGAATTTCTATTTGAAATTTTTAATTGAGTCCATCTTTTTGCTCAGTTTCTCTGTTTTCTTCAAGCTCATTGAGTTTCCTTAAAACAGCTGTTTAAAATTCTCTTGAGACTGTCCCTATACTGATTACTGCCTGGAAAGTTTCTGGCACTTTATTTTTGAGTCCTAAGTGAGGTCATGATTTCCTAACAGCTCTTGATGCTTAAAAATGCATGTTCCATCATCTAGGCATTGAAAGATCAGGTATTTACTTCAATTTTCATAATCCAGTTTGTGCCTCTCTTTTGAGAAATTCTAGGGCAGACTGTTTTTCTTTGAGCTTGTAGTTATTTTCACCATTTCAGCACTACATTATACCCAAGTCCAGATATTCCAGGTCCACTATTGGTGCATTGTCACTGTTTCAATACTAAAGGTCAGTCCAAGCCCAGGTTTGTCCCAAATACTCATTGGGTTTATTGTTCAGAAAGAAATAGAAGAGTACCTAGAGAGAGTAGTCTATCCCCGCAAACCTGTCCCTGATGCCATAGTAGGCCCAGATGCCTTACCCAGAGAAGTTGCCTGTGGTCAGACACTGTAGTATTCTGCTCAGATCTAGGCAGTTACCATGGATGGAGCAGCCCCAGGCTCTTATGTCATACCTGTGGCCATGAAAGCCACCAATCTTTATCACACCGTGAGCCTACAGGCCACCAAGACCAACAACACTTGTGTGGGACCAAGGTCCACACTTCCATGGATTGCCTCTTGCTATAGCAACCAGCCACAGGTGATACTGGCTGGAATAGAATTTCAGTAATTTAAGGGCCACGTGTCTTCCCCTGATACTGGAGCTTTTCCAGAGGCTCCATCCACAGGCAGAGATAGGGATGGGACCATTAGTATCTTCCCAGTGTTAGGTTTTACCAGCTTAGTAGAAAATTCCAGGGCAAAGTCGTGTGCTTAGTACTGTGTCCTGTCCCGGGAAAATGAGGTCTTGAACCACACTATGCTGCCTGAGGTTATGGTAGTGTTGATGAAAGCAGGCCCTTGGGTGAGGGTCATCACCTGAGGTGATGCTAAGTTGGGGTGTGCCTGAGTCTTATAGCTGCAAGGATCTTCACAGTCTCAGGGGTACACTGAAGGCCACACTAAAGATGGCAGTGATGCAGGCTAAAACAGAAGTATGTCCCACTGGGGCATAGGTCTCTGCCTGGTGCCAGGGCAATTCTAGAGCCTCATCTGTAAGCACTGGCCTGGCAATAGTTGTGTTGCCTGAGGTTGGGGGATGGGTGTTGGAGACAGACTTTTGGCCACTAAGGCTTGTGTTAAGCTGGGCCAAACCTGACTCTCAGCCACAGAGGTCTGCATAGTCTTGTGAGGAGGGAGGTGTTCCTTAAGCCCACTCTAAGGGTGGAACTGAGGCAACAGAAACTTGGGTCTGTCCAGCTAGTGCACAGGTCTCTGCCTGATGACAGAGCTGAACTATAGCTCCTTGTCTGGGTTCTGGCCTGTGATCTGTGGCCTGCATAAGGGGCCTTCAGTTTCTATTGGGTGTTTGTCTTATCCCAGTGGGTCTAACAAAGGGCTGTGAGACAAATTCCTTAACTAGCTTTTGTGCCCTATTCCCCAGAGGGTGAAATTCTGCTCCCTGGTGTGTCTCCCATGGTTAGGGAAGGGATGATGGAGGCAGTTCCTGCTACCTTGCTTAACACAAATCCAAAGCCTCAGTTCACGAGTATTGGCTTGGCAGTAGGGGGTCGTGGGGCTCTGCCCATCACTGAGTTTCACCATGGTGTACCTGGCACTGGGTTTCAAGTCTGAGGCCTGGACTTAATTCTCTCTTCCTTCCCCAAGTGGGAGGTATGTCTCCCCATGCTGGGGGGCTTGGAGTTGGGGAGGGATGATACAGGCACCTCTTCCCTTCCTGCCTTCTTCCATGCATCTTCTCATTTTGTCATACTAAAAGCAGGCACGATGATCTTTCACCTGATTTCTGTATCTCTTGTGCTGGGAGTGTAGTGCATGAATAGCTACTTGACTTGTCTGTGGAGAGAGATCACAGGGGGATCTTATTCAGCAGCCATCTTGCTCCAGATCCCCATTTAAAAATATTTCAATCTGTGGTTGGTTGAATCTGCACATGCAGGACCTATATTAACTGTACAGTCACACTTAATGCAAGGGCTTCAACATATGAATTTGATCCATAGCAGGCAATATAAACAAGAGAGGGGTGGATGATGGGGTGTCTTTGGAAAGAGTAGGTAGGGGAAGCCTTTCCAAGGAGGTAATATTCAGGGTTTGGTACAGCAACTCATTTTTGGTTCTTTGCTGGGACATTGTTTTGTTTGTTTGGTGGGACTTCTATTGTTGTTTTGTTTTGACAAGGGAGACACTGGAGTCTTTGAAGCCTTATTTGGATCCCAGCTTTACCACTTATGACTTGGGCAAATTCCTTAACCTCTGTGTGCTTCATATTCTTCATCCACAAAATGGGAAGGGTAACAGTACCTACCTCACAGAATACCATAAGGATTTGCAGCACTGTCTAATAGACCTTTCTGTGATGATGGAATGTTCTGAAATCTGTTCTCTCCAGTACAGCAACCACTAGCCACATGTGGCTATGGAGTATTTGAAACGTGGCTAATGAGACTGAGCAACTGAACTCTAAATTTGACTTAATTTGCATTTAAATAGACACATGTGGCTAGTGGCTACAATATTGGAAAACACAAATTTAATTAATCCACACATGTAAAACAACACTGTACCTTGTATATAGCAAGTATCAATAAATGCCATCTAGGATAGTGTTAGTGATGGTTACAAGTATTTCTCTGGCAGATAAGAGGGTTTTTTTTTTTTTGGTTTGTTTTTGTTTTGTTTTTGCTTGATTGTTTAGATAAATAGCAATCATACTTTATTTATTATAGTGTCTTGCTCCCCAAGTACACTGCTATGATGACCCTTACAACAGCTCCCTACCTGCCCACTTGTATCTTTGCTGAGCTACATGGTAGCCAAATCCCTGGGGGGTTAGCCTGTCTCCAGAATACTAACTATAATGTGTTCCTCCCTTTGTAGCAGGGTGGAGATCACTGGTGGGTACTATGAATACATCGATGTCAGCAGCTGCCAGGATATCATCCATCTCTACCACCTGCTCTGGTCTGCCACCATCCTCAATATTGTCGGCTTGTTCCTGGGCATCATCACTGCTGCGGTCCTCGGAGGCTTTAAGGACATGGTAAGGAAGGAAGTGACTTTCCATTTCCCAGTGGTTCCTGTTGGGTGTAGGGAGCAAGGCTAGGTAACTGGAGGAAATGGAGACCCATTTTTTTTAAATGTGTATTTTTTAGTTGTAGATGAACACAATACCTTTATTTTATTTATTCATTTTTATGAAGTGCTGAGGATTGAACCCAGTGCCTCACATGTGCTAACCACTAAGCCATGACCCCAGCCTGAGACCCATATTTTGTTTTTTTTTTTTAAAGGAAAAATTGGCAGCTTTTATTCATGTTATTGGTATACTACCATTATTTGTAGTAAATAATATGATTTCTCAGTAAAGCTACCATTATATCCATATACATTTAATTTTTTATTATCCCTTGAACCCTCAAAAGAACATCAGTGAGTAAATTATTGCAAATGGAATGAGTTTAATTTGATGTCTAAGGGTAAAAGTGCTTGTCTCTCTGGATTTTTATTTTTTTATATTTTTTTATGATTTTAATTTTTTATTGTGGGTTGTTCAAAACATTACATAGTTCTTGATATATCATATTCCACACTTTGATTCAAGTGGGTTATGAACTCCCATTTTTACCCCATACACAAATTGCAGAATCACATCAGTTACACATCCATTGATTTACGTATTGCCATACTAGTCTGAGACCCATATTTTGAAGGGAGCAATCAGAAGTAATTGTTTCAAGGGTGTAGCTGCCTTCAAACATCTCAAGTTGAAGCAGTGTCATCAGTCTGCAAATATTTCTTGTTAACATGAATTACCTGTGCTCTTGAGGCATATCTTGAGGATGGGACGGGAGGAGGGTGGGGTGTTTTCTGTTCTCCCATTTATATGAGTTATGTAAACAGTCTGTCATACCTCTCCCTGACATTTTCAATAGAAAGCTTGGTTACTTTTTCCCTTAAAAGCTTTTGGTAGAGAAGGAAGGAAAGAAGGATTAATACTAGTCTCCCCCTCTTCAGGAATTTCACCCTGGAATTTCTCCAGAAAAAGCATCTAGGCTCTTTTCTTTTTGCATTTGAAGAGCCAGCCCCAGGCTAAGATGCTTGCCAGGTCTTACTTTCAATCTCAACCTCAACCTCAACCTCAGCCTACCCACATTCCCTTTTCTCTCTTCCAAATCTTTTCCATATATTTGTGTGTGTCTGCAAAGGTATGCCAGGATTCAGCACATAGTATGCACTCTTTAACAGTAGGTTTCTTCCTTTCTTTGCTTTTAAAGCACTTCTAAGCATTTATTTGCTAATTTGATAAGCCTTCATCTTTAATTATGGAGATGATAATTTTGAGCTATAATTATCAACCTGGCTTTATATTAGAATCACCCAATGTGCATAAAAAGAAAAACCTCAAACAGAAAAGCCCAGATGCCTGGGCCACTTCTCCAGAGATTATGATTTAACTGGTTTACACTGAGGCCTAGGCATCAATGATTGTTTTAAAAGCTCCCCAGGTAATTCTGATCTGTAGCCATGGTTGAGCACCACTTCTTCAAAGGAATGTGCTTAGAGAATTATTTGTGCCTAAAAGGAGTTTGCTTTGGCCCCAGAAAGGAGAATAGGCAGTGAAACGAAAGTGAGGAATCAGGAATCAGGCAAAGGAAAGAGACCAGGCAGAGATACACACGAGAGTTTATTTGTAAGAACTGACAAATAAAGGCCATCTCTCCCTATGGAGAAAGCAACATAGGCTTGAAATTCGGGATTTTTATGGGGCAGGCTCAGGGATTAGAGCCGGATGGGTCCTAATGCAGGTGGTTACAGGTGTGGTTGGTATGGGGGGAGTAGTGATGCGTCCTTGGGCGGGAGAGTGAAATTTTTCTTAAAATGGTCTTTCACTTAAGATGGCTGTCCAGATGCTAAGCAAGGACCTTATAGCAGAGCTAGGCCTGTGCCTGTTTTTCGGCCCTGTTTCAGGTTCCCCAAGGAACTGGAACTTGAAAGGCAGTTTGTAACTTGATCCCAGACTGTCAAAAGGATGGGTGATGGAAAATGAAAGGTGGGGTTGGATAAGGGGGAAAAAACCTCTAGGTTTGAACAGCAAGTCCCCAGCAGAACTGGACTGACAGGAAATACTGAGCATCCCTGCTGCTGACCCTGTGTCAAAAGAAATCCATTACTGCCCACACTCAGTCTTTCTCTTCTTTTCTTTCCCTCTCTTATATACACATTCCTTATTCACCTTCTCCCCTCCCTACAGAAATCTGAAGCTCTAAGGAGTACGGGAAGCACTAACATAGGCCTTAGGATGGAAAAGGATTTCTTGTAAGGATTTCTTGTGAGGGAGCTTTCAGGTGAGAGAGCTGAAGGAAATCTCTTTCTGGATTGGGGCTTCTTTAGAGAAAAAGAATTCCCTTTGTTCATGGAGACTTTCCCCCATGGGCAAATGGAAGGACTGGAAAATAAGCTTCCTAGTTGGTTGTTGAGGAGATGAGGATCTCAGGACTGGTAGGAGTTCCCTGATTGTTCCTAATGCTTTCAGGCGTGGGTGGCAGAGCCATCTTGATGCACAAATGGAGTAGGTGGTGGCTGCTTGGTAGGCTCTATGGTGTTCCTGCAAGATGTCCCCTCTTTCCAGTTTTACACTTTAAAAGTAATAGTGCTGAAAATTCCACCATTTTTGGAAGATGGGCATTGTCCTCTTTCTCCTTGTCCACTTTCAAAATGCATATATTTTAAAAAGGAAAAAGGCTAATATGCCACAGACATGATAATAGCTTGTGCTACTACCCTCTCTGTGTGAAATATTGGATAAAATCCTTTTCCATGGTGATAGAAGGGGCTGTGATTTGAAGGCAAAGGGTACCTGGGGAAGACATCTTTTCTTCAAGAAATTTCTGGAAGATAGAAAGAAGAAAGGATTGAGAAGGTAGTGCAATAAAAAATATAGTTCTGCCTAGCTTTTGGCCTTCAGACCTGTTTTTCCTTATTGTGCCCCTTTAAAAATGCAGGAGGAAGTCACAAACATAAAGTCAACCACTTTGAAGTATATAATTTAGTGGCAGTATATTCACAATCTAATGTCATGTCATGCAATTGTCACATCTGTTTAGTTCCCGAACTTTTTCATTACCTGAAACCTGTATCCATTAAACAGTTACTCCCTATTTCCCTTTTCCTGAGACTCAGATGCTACTAATCTGCTTTCTGTGCCTAGGGATTCATCTATTCTGGATCTTTCTTTCTTTTTTTGTGTATGGTACTAGGGATTAAACTGCGGGTCTCACACATGCTAGCCAAGCATTCTACCACTGAACTACATTCCCTGCACTTTTTTATTTTCTTGAGACAGGGTCTCACTAAGTTGCCCAGGCCAGCGCAACTTGTGATCTTCTTGTCTCAGTCTCCTGAGTCGCTGGTATTACAGGCATATGCCACCATGCCCAGCCCTATTCTCTGTATTTCATAAATATTGAGTCATAAAATGTGTGAATTTCTGTGTCTGGCTCCATTCACTTATAATTTTTAAAATTCATCTACCTTGTAGCATATATCAGTGTTTCATTTCTTTTTATGATTGAATGATAATTCCATTTATGGGTATACCACATTTTGTTTCTTTTTATCTGTTGTTGGACATTTGGATTGTTTCTACCTTTTGGCTATTGAGAATATGCCATTATTAACATTCATATAAAAGTATTGGTTGTTGGGCTGGGGATGTGGCTCAAGCGGTAGCGCGCTCGCCTGGCATGCGTGCGGCCCGGGTTCGATCCTCAGCACCACACACAAAGATGTTGTGTCCGCCAAAAACTAAAAAATAAAATATTAAAAAAATAAAAATAAAAGTATTGGTTGGAATACATGTTTCCAGTTCTTTTTGGCATAAACCTAGAGCTGGAACTGCTTGATTTTACAGTAATTTTGTATATAACTTTTAGAGGAACAGCCAAACTGTTTCCCTCAGCAGCTGTATCATTTTATATTCCTACCAACAGTGTATAAGGGTTCCAATTTCTCCACATCCTCACTGATGCTTTCTTCTTAATTGTAGCCATTCTGGTGAGTGCAAAGTGGTATCTCATTGTAGATTTGATTTGCTTTTCCATAATGGCCAATGATGTTGGGTATCTTATGTGCTTGTGGGCAATTTGAAACCTTCTTTGGAGAAATACCTATTTAAGTTATTTGCCCATTTTTTAAATTGAGCATTTGTCTTTTTGTTATTGAGTTGTAAAAGTTCTTTATATATTGTGGATATTAGAACTCTATAGATATGTGATTTTAAAATATGTTCTCCCATTCTAAGGGTTCTCTTTTCATTTTATCGGTAATGTCCTTTGATGCCCAAACGTTTTTAAATTTTATCTGTTTTTGTTGTTGCTTGTGCTTTTGTTGTCATATGTAAGAATCCATTTTAAAATCCAAGAACATGAAGAATTTCCTGTTTTCTTCTAAAAATTTTATAGTGTTAGCTCTTACACGTACATTTTTAAATTTTTATTTGTTCTTTTTAGATGTGCATAACAGTAGAGTATATTTTGACATATTATGCATACAAGGAGTATAACTTATTCTAATTAGGAGCCCATTCTTGTGATTGTACATGATGTGGAGTTACACTGGTCATGTATTCATATATGAACATGAGAAAGTTCTGTCCAATTCATTCTACTGTCTTTCTTAATCCACCCCCCCTTCCCTTCAGTCCCCTTTGTCTAATCCAATGAACTTCTATTCTTCCCTCTCTCCTGCCCCCTTATTGTGTTTTAGCATCCACATATCAGCAAGAACATTCAGCCTTTGGTATTTTTTTTTTGATTGGGTTATTCCACTTAGCATGATAATTTCAAGTTCCATCCATTTACCAGCAAATGCCATAATTTCATTATTCTTTATGGCTGGGTAATATTCCATTGTGTATATGTACCACATTTTCTTTATTCATTCATCTGTTGAAGGGCACCTAGGTTGGTTCCATAGTTTAGCTATTGTGAATTGAGCTGCTATAAACATTGATGTGGCTGCATCACTGTAGTATGCTGATTTCAAGTCCTTTGAGTATAGACCAAGGAGTGGGACAGCTGGGTCAAATGGTGGTTCCATTCCAAGTTTTCTGAGGAATCTCCATACTGCTTTCCAGAGTGGTTGCACCAATTTGCAGTCCCACCACAAATATATGAGTTACATGTAGATTTTTTTAATTTATTTTTTGTATCTGGTGTGAAGTAAGGGGTTCAATTTCATTCTCTTGCATGTGGATATCCAGTTGTCCTAGCACATTTGTTCAAGAGACTGTTCTTTCCCCCATTTTAGGTCTTAGCCCCCTTGTCAAAAAGCAGTTAATCTCAGATATATAAGTTCATCACCAAATTCTTAATTTCACTGTTATCTTTAACCTAGAGAGGAAAAATAAGTTTGTTGATAGTCCATCCTGATAAATGCAGTAGTAGCTCTAAACTTTCTAAAAGCATACTTGCACATTTACTTTTTTTGATCTTCATTATTACTCTCATGAGGTAAGTATTACTGTCCCCATTTAACAGTTGAGGAAATGTTCCAAGAAGGGTCAAATCACTTTCCCAGAGCTAAATAGCAGAACTGGGACTGGAGCCCAGATCTTTCAAATGCCAGAGACTTTGCACTTTCTACTCCATCCCCGCTGCCCCTAACATTTGGTTAGTCCTTTCTGGTTCTACAAGTGTTGTAATAGACATTACCTCCTTTGTTTAGTTGCTTTAATTTAAAAAAAAATTAAAGTGAGTTTTTTTTTTTTCTAACTGTTGGGAGCTTCTTTAACAGTAAGGGTAGAGAGGGAGGGAAATACCAAGTACCTATCAAATGTCAAACCTACAAACTCTGTCAAGGACCAGTATGGACAATGAAAGGTGAAAGTAAATAACAGGGGAGACGATACTTGATTCACAGCATGAGCATGTAAGATGGGGCAACCGAGGAGGGACTATAACTTAGATCACTTTATTAAAACAAGAGCATGAGGTACAAGGTCCTGGAACACTAATCAGGTGAGCCTAAATAAAATCCTTGGCCTAGGTCCCAATGTCATTGGTGACTGTGTCTCCTCCCTGACTAGAGTGCCCTGGGGTCTCCAAGGAGGTCCAGAGGTGCTGGATGATGGAAGTCATTTCCAGGGAGTGAGGACAGAAGCCAAAGTCTGTGAGCTGGCAGCCTTCAATAGAAGCTGCTAGGAGCCACCATTTCCAGAATTGTGGGATCCTGAAAAGAAAAAGGATGTCTTCATTCCCTGATCAGAGGTGCTTGGTGAAAAGGATAACAAACAAATGTTTGATGAAGTATAAGTTGACTAAATATCTGCAGACTTAAGATGAATCTTTAAAAAGTGAATATATATTGCCATTTTTCTCCTAACTGGTGTCTCTGGTTTGGAGTAAACTAAAGATGAATAAAAGTAGCAGTCTTTCCAAAGTCCACAATCATTGTCTCAGAATTGACTCAGTTTTGTCTAGGCAAGATTGCTTTCACCATTCCCTGTGCTACCTAGTAACCTTTTGTTTTACTGGAGCTCAAAATGGGGGTCTCACAATTTAAGCCCAAGAATTTTAACAAATACGCACATACTCACAGAGGTTCTTATGTGCACACAAATAGAAACAGAGCCTAAATCTGCTGTAAAATCAGAATTACTGATTTAAAATATAGCCAAACTATTATTTTGGACCATCTCTTTTGCCTCATACCTGCCCAATTCTTCATGGCCCCCTTCGCCTCACTCCCTCTTCTTTCTCTCTTGTTACCCTGTCCATTTTCTCTGCATCTTCTATCCCTGACTCTTTTCTCTAAAGTGGCTTTCCAATGCTTGTTCCATTTTCCTTTTGTATTTCTTTCTCTGTAAGTGCCCTTTCAAATATGGTCTTGACCCTTAGCCTCACTGAACACACAAACGCTTTTATAGATATAGCTGATGTTGCGGGATTGTCTTTCCATAGTTGGGCTTAGTTTATTTGGATAAAAGAGCTGGTTTCATTCTGTTTATAACAGACAGAAGATCAAGGGAACATGATTTCTGGTACTTCCCCATGGGTAGAATTTTCTTCTTAGAATTCTGGTGGAGAGGTAAGGGCATTTCTAAGGGCTCTTTCTGTAAAAAGCAAGCCAACCCTTGGAATGGTCAAGATCACACACACTAAAGAGTTTGACAAACATTTCTCAGGTTGTCTGTGAGCTGCATTGTAATGACTGAGGTTTGCAGCTCTTCAGACCTTCTAGAGATGTAAACAGTAACTCACTGCGAGGAAGAGAGCAGTAGAGCTGTGTTGAAACTTGCTATAAGGGAGTTTCCCCTGCCAACACCCTCACAGTTGCCTGTGCCACTGCCAAAGCCTACCCACATATTTTCACTACTTGAGTGGAAGCTTCTGCTTTCTGCTAAAGTGTTGTAGACATATTCCAGAAAGAAGACACATTGATCTTTTGAGATAGCTCTCGATTATCCACATGAATGGAGAAGGAGTCAATGGTGGAGAAAAGAGAAAAATCATTTACCCCACATCTTGACCCACATGGTACAAAGCACAGATGTACCTGGGAACTAATGAGCAGTAGTAACTTCCTTTAGACATTCTGTGGCCCTATTGAGAGCAGGGACTCTATGCTAGACATCCTTAGTTTAAACCCTTGAAGGCTTGAAGTGCTACATATACCATCAGCTTGTAAAAATGATAAATTTTTTTCTGTGCTGTTTTGTTTGCAAAAAAAAAAAAGGATCAATATACTCTGCTTGAACTTTCATAGCTTCTGTGCACTGCTAGCCATGCAGGGCTGAAGAGAAATTAATGCCCTTCATGTCTACAGGAGAGCTCCTTAGTAAGGTTGGAATTTACAAGAATCTTTGCAACTTATACAAGCTCTTTATGATTGAATGCATTCTGTCATACCAAGAGCAGTAGCCTGTTCAGCCTTGTCCATTTGACATTTAGCATTTTGAGTCTTTTTTTTCTTTTTTAGTCCTTGTTTTTAAAAATGACATAAATAATTTCAATATTTATATAGGCATGAAAATTTCAAAAAATGTTGCAGGAAGGGTTGGGGATGCAGCTCAGCAGTAGAGTGCTTATCTAGCACGTGGGAGGCCCTGAGTTTGATACCAAGCACTGCAAAAAAAAAAAATGTTTTGGGGAAAATGACACAGTGCATATTAGTTGTAAAAACATTGGCATTGGTGGAAAGGTAAGAGCCCCTATTCTCCTAATATTAGTCCCCTCCCCAGAGAGTCAATGGTTTGTTGTGAAGCTTTCCAGGTTTCTTTGCATTAATAAATATGCATACATATACAACTATTTCAACCTTTTTAAACATAAACTGGAATCATTCTATATTAATGTATCATAGTGGCATTAAAAATCAACAATATGCTTTGGAAATTTTTCTCTTTCACTAAATATAGGTCTCATTGTCTATCAAGAGCTACATGGTATTCCATGGTATAGATGTATCACAGTTTATTTAACCATTTTCCTAGTGATGAACATTTATGTTGTTTCTAATTTGTGTTTTTCTACAGAATCCTACTCTCCCAGCACTGAACTGTTCTGTTGAAAATGCCCATCCGACTGTTTCTTACTATGCTCGTCCCCAGGTGGCATCATACAATACCTACTACCATAGCCCTCCCCACCTGCCACCTTATTCTGCTTATGACTTTCAGGTATGTTTGGAGAGAAAAATAATTCTCTGTTTCCCTTGTTCTTGCTCAGGCTATCTTGTTCTTTCCCTCAATTCATTTATAGAACCTTCCCATTGTCTTCATAACATATACGAGGTAGCCAGGCTCTCTATCCTTATTGCCTTTAGCATCCTATGGTACCAGTGACTAGGATAAGGACTAGTGGGCAGGAAATGAGAGATGGCAGAGATGAGAGGGTGGAAGTAGCACAAGAGGGGAAGAAATAGAGATGGAAGAAAAAGGAAGAAAAAGAGGATAGGACCAAGGTGTCCCAAATTGTCTTGAACTATACCTACAAGAAGATAAACTGGCTGGAAAATGGCAGCTCATTAGTACATTATCAAGGACCCCTATACAACAGTGGCTTTTTTCCCATTCATTTGCCATGGGAAAAGGCCTATCCCTGCTCCTTAGCACAAGGGCCCTCTGAGACACACAAGCACTTGAATCAAACCTGCAATGAGGAAGTCCCTTTTTCTTCAGACTTCCTAAGACAACATAAAGAAAATATTTTTATAACACCCCTACCCTTTACTGCTGTATTATCACATAGGTCAGAAATAGTGTACTAAATTTGCACTTTCCCTTTTTCCTTTTGAGTGAGACTAAGTGCAGAAAAACAACCCCAAAAGGCACTTAATTAAAAGGGATTAATTATGTGCAGAGCAATGAACTGGGCACTTTATGGAAACAAATGAAGTGGTCCTTTAGACATGTCCAGTGACTGTGTTAGTCAGCTTTCCTTCACTATGACAAAATAGCTGAGGTAAACAACATAAGAAGAGAAAAGGTTTCTTTTGACTCACAATTTCAGAGGTTACAATCCATGGCCATTTGGCCCTGTTGCTTTGGGCCTCTAGCATCACCAAACATCATGGCAAGATTGTGTGATGAAAGAGGCCTATTCATCTCATGGTGACCAAGAAGCAAATAGAGAGACAGGAAGGGGCCAGGGTCCCACAACTGTCCCAGTTACCTAACTTCCTTCCACTAGGCCCCATCTCCCAAGGTTTCCACCACATCCCAGGAGCACCACAGGCTGGGAACCAAGTCTTCAATACACGGGCTTTGGGAGACCCTTCCAAATCAGAGCAGAAATTATAAGCTTTCAACCATAGAAAAGTGGGGTTACACTAAAATCTGGTTAATTCAAAATTCAAGGACCATAGGAAAAACCTTTTAAGGGAAAGAAATAATGAATTTGCTTTCTGTTGAGTAAGAGCCCATGAATGCTCCATGGTGACATAAAAACATGATTGTTTGGGGGGTACTTCCAGTTAATGAGCCAGTTTGGCAATACAAAGCCCTTGGGCAACCTAATATCAGATTCAGTTGAACAAAATAATTAAAACTTAAAGAACCTATTCAGTAGAATAAAGTATGATTGCATTTGATTTAGACACTGTTTGGAGAGGTCTGAGGCCTTATAATGCAATAATAATACATATAAGTATGAGCATGGACTTGTTCACTCCTATAAAAGATAGTATTAGTACAAGAAGGTATCCATTAAAGCTTAGAAAAATGATGTTAGAATTTGTTTTAAAGCCTACTATATACTGAGATAGAAACCTCAGGTAACTTCTTATCCAAATATAGGCTGGAAAATGCAAATATGCTCAAGAAGGAACAGATAAGTTCAGTACTGACAGATGCAGGAAGTTATCCTTTAAAAAAACTCAGGCATGTTAGGCTAACACAAGGAGGATCACCATTCTCTTGGGGTCCCTATAATGAAACCATTTGGGGATTGGGGCCACTTTCATTTTATATCAAAGTAAATTTCATTGATTTTTAGGGATTTACACTTTATAATGAGCCCCTTGAGTTGGGACAATAATATCTCTAGTGATGGTTCTCAGAAGCTCCAAGATAGGAAAAACCTCTTTGGGGTATAGAGCCATGACTCCATCAGTCATTTGTCACTCAAACCCTATACCAGGAATGAAAATGAGATTGACAGTGTCAACAATGACTTTGGCATTGGGTTGCAGTTCAATCAACACTTACTCTATGTTCCCTTGTGCCGGGAACCATGCTAGGAGCTGTGGATATGATGGTTGAATAACAGTCCCTGCATTAAGAGATCTGTCTAGGGACTTGGGAGTGGGGATAGCATTGGTGACTAAAAAATAAATAAACTATTACTCAAAATGCTATAGAAACAGGGTACCTAATCCAGAGAAGGGATCCAGATTTAGCCACCTAGTACAAACCTACACTCTGGGTTTATAACAGGAACTAAAGGGACTGTAGAAATCTCTACTTTTTTAAAGCACTTTTTAATTGTAGGTAGACACAATACCTTTGTTTTATTTTTATGTGGTGCTGAGGATCAAATCCAGTGCCTTACGCATGCTAGGCAAGCGCTCTATTGCTGAGCCACAACCCCAGACCGAAACCTCTACTTTTTAATAACATCTACTATTCTTTGAGCATTTACTATGTTCCAAGCATTATACTTAAGAACTTAATATATGTCATCATGCAGTCATTTATGATCCCAGAAAGAGTCTCTTGACTCTTCCTTATTAAATCATTAAATTGGTCTCCCCTGAAAAGGGGTTCCCTTCCTTCATGCATTCCCCAACTTCCAATTCTTGTCCTAAACTGAAGCTGTCTTTTGTATTTTCTCTTTGGAGACTTTATAGTTATATGGTGTTGGTCTTGAGGGGGATTTGTTGTTGTTGATGGACCTTTATTTTATTTATTTTTACATGGTGCTGAGGATTGAATCCAGTGCCTCACATGTATTAGGCAAGCACTCTACCACTGAGCTACAACCCCAGCTCTATTTGTTCTTTTTAGATACACATGACAATCAAGTGTATTTTGACATACTATACATACATGGAATATAACTTATTCTAATTAGGATACCATTCTTGCAATTGTACATGATGTGGAGTTTCACTGGTTGTGTATTCATATACGAACATAGGAAAGTTATGTCCTATTCATTTTACTGCCTTTTCTATCCCCATCCCCCAAGGGATGTTTTTTAGAGTATTAGAGTTATAGTAGTTGTGTTCTTCTCAACAAAGTCATGTATGCATGGAATTCAGTTTCAGTTCATGTCCCTCCTCTTCCCTCCTCTCCTCCCCCCCAGCATTCTCTTTCCTCCACTCTACTGATCTTCTTTTTGATCATTTATTTATTTTTGATTGGTTCTGTTTATACATAAAGATGAAATCCCCTATGGTATGTTTATACATGCATATAGTGTTCTTAAAATTCATTCTGCATTTCCTCCAAGGGAAATGCTTTTAAGTAATTTGTCTCCCTTTTAGAACTTAGTATTTGAGTAGAACTTTCTTTTGTTCATCAAGGTCCATTATATTATAAGTTCATGGGAGGAAAGGCCAGCTTTTATCCAAGAAAGCCAACATGCCAGGGAACATCTGCTTATGTTCTCAAATTAATATAAAGCAGTCAGCAAATGCACCCCAGCTCTGATGATAAAACCACCAGAAACACAAACTTGCCCTCAAAAGTCCAGAGCTCCCCCATGCTCTTCTCTGATTGAAAAATGACCCAAGATCTTGCCAGAAAATTGATCTTCCTCGATTTTATTCTGAACAACTTCCCCATTTTTGTAATTTCCAAATAGAACTATTTCTGTGACTTTGGGTTTGATGATTTCTATTTCCTTTTTACTCTGAGGCCAGTAGGAGGATGAGGAAAGTCATTCCATTATTGCATAGCTGTCCAGTTAGGGAGCTTGGGAAACATTTCTTGTGGTCAGACCTGAGCAAAGACTTGGTTTTGATCAGCTGACCCTGAAGCAGTTTCAAGTACTGAGTATGGAGAAATGGAACTTTTCCATTTCCATTTCCATTGTACTCCAAAGTGTCCTTGCTTCTCATGAACTCCCCTTACTCCAAAGCAAGAAGGACATAAGCTGAGACTAATTTTACCTCCATGCTCATTTCCCTGGCACTCATTTTCCCACTATCCCTTCAGCTTTAGTCAAGTAGTCCAATGTATAGTGTATTAAGCATCAGTTTCTATTTCCTCTGGGAAATTAAACCCAGTGTGACTTTATATCAACCCCACAAGTTCTCAGTCATACTTTCCAGTCTGGCATACTGGACCAGTTCCCTGACATTAACCATGGACTAGTCCCTTCCATTTGATGAGTTGGCAAGTTGAAGCTTAAAAGCTAGCCTATGCAGAATGCAAGAGTCTCTATTTAAGCTCTTTATTAAGCACATGCAGGTACATTATGTTTCACCTAAACCACTCAAAATGACTCATTATAAATTGGGCCCATTTAATAAAAGGATTGCTTTAATCCTGGGGGAGGCAGTTTATGGCACAGGTTGCTGAGTGCCTCAGAAGGCTGTTGATGCTGTCACTCACCTTTTTCATTTTCCCCCTCCCGGCCAAGATTTTCCTTTCTTCTTCTCCTTTTCCCTTGCTCCTCTCCTCCCTTTGCTTCACCTTCCTTTCATCCACCCTTCTCTCCATCTCCCCAGCTTTGCTTTCTGGGGCAAAACAGAGAGGGGATGTAAAGAACTAACGAATCCTGGATTTTATCTTTGGGGCAACTTCCCTCGCTAGTGATTGTCACTGGCCAGCTCCAGGGCTCTTTTTGGAGTCACAGCTCTATTATGCTCCTAAAGAGAGACACATGCCTTGACAGAAATGTACATTGATCCTGAAAAACATGGGCCAGCCATCGAGCAGAGAGGAGGCAGGCTATGGTGGAAGAGGTGGGAGAGGAGAGCCATGCATGTCCCTGAAGGGGACACTCTCTTAGCACCATCAGCCTATAGGTCATCCAGGCTTCCAAGAAGTGACTGAGAAAGCTAGAGGTGACTTAGGCCCAGCAGTGAGCTACTTAGATGCTCCTCATGTTCCATGGTGTGTGAGGATTCAAAGCTCTAATGTCAGACTCTCAGGCAGGAACCAAAATGCCACGCCAGCTCCCTAGCTACAACAAAGCCAGCTCTTTCCCAAGGTGCCTGCCTGTTGCTAGGAAACTACTCACTGGTACTGTGCCCCCCACCCCCCGAACCCCAAGGGTGTGTGGACCATAGCCAGTTAGCTCTCTAGCTTTGCCAGAAACCCTTCAATTTTATCCTTAAGACTCCCAATTTTATCTTCAAAGGAAGTGAGAATCGCCTCCTCTGGTTTCTCCCATAATACTTCCCAACCATGAAACAGAGAAGTGAAAACCCAAGGGCCGTTGTTCCACCCCCCTTTTATTATCAATGTGTACAACTGCCACCCATGGCAGCTGCTGCCCACAGAAGCCTTTTAATACCTCTCAGAACAGAACTCTCTTTAGCTGTACTGTAGGAAACTTGCTCCTCCCTTCTGTGGTTGGGAACACCTAAAACTGGCCTGTTGCCTTTCCCCATCCCTCTAAAGGGATTTAGAAGGGCAGAGTGCTACATGCCTGGACACAGAGTTTCTTGGCTCCTAGGGGCATTGTTTTCCTCTCTGGTTAGGAGGAGAGAGTTCTTAATTGAGGAAAGAAAGAGAAAGGAAAAATGTGATGGAATGCAGAGTGGAAAATTAAGAAATCACTATATAGTCATGTACTCCATAATGTTTTCATCAATGACAGAATGCACATACAGCAGTAGTCTCATAAAATTATATCACTTAGTAACATTATAGCCATCTTAGTTTGTACAAATAGACTCTGTGTTTGCACAGTGATGAAATTGCCTAATGATGCATTTCTCTGAACATACTCCTGATGCTGAGTGACACACCCCTGTACTGAGGTTTTAACAAAGGGTATTTTAGGAGGAGGGAGGAGAAAGACTGAGTTTTTAGGAAGGAATTTGGCTTATCATGAGTCCAGTGCCTCAACTGTTCTGCCTTTAAAGGCTCTCCAGGTTCGGTGACTCTGTCATTCCTTTACTCAGTGAAATTATGGATGGAATAGAGGAGGACAAGGAGGATGGCAGCTGCAGTCTCTTCTCAGTCCTATTATCATTACCCATTATGTAGTAAAGGACAGATATTTTAGTATCTTAAGCAAGACCCAGAAACCTGAATACCTCATTCCCAAGAATGCAGAGGTTAGGACTGGGTATACAGAGAATAAGACAGCTGGTCAGAGGCTCCAGACACCTCATATCAAGGTGGACCTTAGATTGCTATAGGCTTGGAAAGTTGACATGATCCACTCAAACTCTGGTTAACAGCATAAAGTCACAGTGACTGCTTCACACCCTCTCCCAATAGCATTTAAACTCTTAAGAAAATTTGGTATAAGTAGCTTTTAAAAATATGTACAAGCCATGCCAGGCACGGTGGCGCATGCTTGTTATCCCAGTGGCTCGGGAGGCTGAGGCATTAGGATCTTGAGTTCAAAGCCAACCTAAGCAATTTAGAGAGGTGCTAAGCAACTCAGTGAGACCTTTCCTCTAAATAAAATATAAAATAGGACTAGAGATATGACTCAGTGATCAAGTGCCCCTGAGTTTAATTCCTAGTACCCCCACAAAAAAATATGTACCAGCCAGGTGCAGTAGCACACACCCATAAATCCAGTGGCTGGGGAGGCTGAGGCAGGAGGATCACAGGTTTGAAGCCACTCTCAGCAAATTAGTGAGGTTGTACGCAACCTAGAAAGACCCTGTCTGAAAATATAATAGAACTCAAAATAAAAATAAAATAAAAAGGGCTGGGGATGTGGCTCAGTGTTGAAGTGCTCCTAGGTTCAATCCCTTGTACCAAAACAAAACATACACACACACACACACACAGAATGCACACATAAATATCAAAGATTATATATATATATATATATATATATATATATATATATATAGAGAGAGAGAGAGAGAGAGAGAGAGAGAGATACATAGAGATATCAATATATATATATATAGATAGATAAATATAGATATATATCCTAGAGCTAAGACAGAACAGAATATTTGCAGTTCTTCCATTCTGTTTGTCAATTTATGTTTGCTCTTCCTGAGAGCCCAAAACTGTTTTTCCTGCCTCTCACCATCCCCATAGTTCCCTCCAGTCTTCAGACCTCACACCAGTCTTGTTCTACCACTGGAACAAGAAAACACTACCCCTAAGCTGTGACAGTATTCTTTGAAAATAGATTTTATTTTTAAAAAGCATGCCAAGCTCATCTTCTATACATGTGAAGATATATTCACTCATTCAGGACTTATTGAACACCTACTACTTAGCAAGCACTGTTCTGAACTCTGGAGGATATGGCACTGAGCAAAACAAGTCAACTCTCCTTGAGCACAAAGAGCATTAGGATTAAGCATGGACATGGGCCAGGGAAAGAGAGGAGAAATGACTCTTAACTTGCCAGTTCACTGGATATTTTTAGAATTTGGATCTGCTCCTTTCCCAAAGATAGACAACACAAAGTAAAATTGAATCCTTGGTCTCTACAACCTGACATACTGCTCCTCCTTCTTACCATTGGTATTCTCACCACCATGCCTGTGTTACTCTTTGCTTTCCAACCTACCCTAAACCTGGAGGGTGATGCAGTGGTAGTTCAGATGGAATAGAAAATGATGGACTCGGAGTTGGAAGATTCCAGAGCCAAGAAAGCCATTTAATTTCTCTGGCTTTGTTTTTGTTTGTTTGTTTTTGTCTATGAGATGGGCTCCTGACCACTGTACTACTTCTCTGTGATAGATTCGTGGAGTGAAAACTTTCCCAGGGACTAATAACTTCACCTCATTAAATGTTCTTAAGGCCCAAAAAACCTTTTTTAAGACTAGTTGAGATATAGTTGCATAGCTCAAGGGGGACAATAAGTCTGATGGCCTGGGTTTTAGATGCAATAAAGGGAGAGGTGTATTCAGAGACAACACATTAGAAGCAACAGGATCCAGTGGATGACTAGACGCACGGTTCAAGGGCAAGGAGCGGAGGATCACGTGAGGCTTGCAGCCTGAATGAGTAAGAGAACATGGGACCACCTGTTTCACATCCCTCATCAACTTTGTAAGGTTTAGAAGCTCTTTGAAATAAATCTGCATATTCATTTTTATGTAGTAATGATTATTCATGGAATTACAAACTCAAACTCACTGTCCAAGCTGATGTTTTCTTTTTATTACACAGCATTCCAGTGTCTTTCCATCCTCCCCTCCCTCTGGACTCTCTGATGAGCCCCAGTCTGCTTCTCCCTCGCCCAGCTACATGTGGTCCTCCAGTGCACCACCCCGTTACTCTCCACCCTATTATCCACCTTTTGAAAAGCCACCACCTTACAGTCCCTAAAGATGAATGCCTGCTGACTATTGAGATTTTTGTGGCTTTTGTATTTCTGCTTTAGTGGAAGTGTGTAGGGTACAAAATTTTAAGTGTGATTCTTATGCATAAAGTTTTGCAATGGCCTGCCAGGCTAGGGAGAGATAGGGATGAAGCTTATTTGTTATCAGTGCGGAGCAGGGGTGGCTAAGCTGAACCCAGCACTCCCAAGAAGAGCAGCTCACACTTTTAAGTGAGGCTGGGGAACCAACCCAGCAAGAAGCTTGTCATGTTTGGACCTGCATTACCCTATGCTCCACCTCTGTATTCAGCAAAAGCATGGTTGCCATCTGTTTCACTTTATGTAAAGGAGTGTTGTCCTCAGGCTCTTGGCAGATTGCCACCCTAGCACCCTGGTTGAAGCGCCCAGCTTATAGGCCCTATCTTTCCCTACTACTACTGTCAGTCCTTAAGGAAATTTCCCAGCTGATGGAGCTACACAGTAGTTCCAATACAGAGAGTTCTGGCTAAGATTTTGTTTGCTCATTTGGATGTTGAAAAAAGCTGCCCATATCTCACTCCTTTCTTCTCTGTATTGTAAAAGTGGCTGTTGTGATCATTTAGCTCAGCTTTTGTTATCGGTACCTCCTAAAGGGAAAAGTGCAATATTCCCTCTTCTCGAGTAGTGGGAAACAGGATTGATCTGGAAGCACTGAAATACAGAGCAACATGTAAGCTGTTCTAAGTAGATCTCGGTAATACATCTGATAATTTAGGAGACTGGTTTTACTACATGTTGCATCATTGCAAAATGCATTTGCTACAGGAGATACAAATCTTACAGTTGAAATTCAGAGTTTAAAAATGCTAGATTAGGTTGGGTTGTAATATGAATTGTTACTAATCTTTGTGACTATTTAATCTTCAAATATTGTGCTTCAACCCCAGCAAACCGCACGTATCCTGCACCCCACCCTAAAAGAATCATCTGTATTTTAATGCCACTGCTCTTATTGGTCCTTTTTCTGTTGAGACCAATCATGACAGCATTCAATTCAAGATTATGAGTGTTACAATGCCGCTCTAAGTCTGCAAAACCTCAAATGTAGCCAACTTGACAAATTCTTAAGTGTTACGGTAGATTTAAAATCCATCTGGCACATTGTGGTATTTGTACAGTTCTTTTAATTATACATAGCTTTAAACCATCAACCTGATGAGTTTAAGACACTTTGGCATCCATGCCTTCACTTCAGAATGAACACTTTCATTGGGATCTTGTGTTAACCTGATAATTGATTGGTTTAAAGACAGATTGTTAATCCTACACTTGTATAATGTAAAAATACAGGGCTACAGGAGGGTACCTAAGTAGACAGTTCTGCAAACATGGAACATATACTGGAAAATTTTCCAGCCAATTTTGCTACCTCCTGACTTGATGGATTAGAGGTAGCAGACAAATGCTGGTGCTCCCATCTACCTTGTAGACACCTGACCATTAAGAATCATCAAGGCACAACTAGTGCACTCATTGTTCACAGTAAATGTTTGCAAAATATCATTTAATTTTTAGCATCATGAATGTCTTATCCAGATTTCAAATCTAAAAATCTATAATCCTATGCGTTATACAAAATCCCTATTATTTTTTACAGTTCTGAGCAGATTAAAATTCTAATGGATTTCAAAAAGGGACTAATAACCAATTGACTTACTATACAAATGTCAACTTGTAATACTCAAAATGAATTTTTTGCCATTTACACTTTACCTTTTGCTTTAGTGAACGTGTATATTTTTAAAGGCACCATTACACAGTATATCCTACATTTCTTAAAGTGTTAAGATTCTATGACTCATTTCTATGTATTTTTCTTACTTTACAAAATAACTTGAAACAGTATAGATTTTGTAACACTTAATTTCAGCAGCTTCTTTTTTATTACATTGAATTATATAAAGTGCATGTTACCTTAGAAAAATATTTGCTGCTTTACTCTTTTGCAAAACATTTGCTGTAATGAAGGAATTTGTATTTCCAATATGTATCTTGACTGCATTTTGTAATATTTACCACTTTATTCCTAATTCTGCTTTAGAGTATTGAACGGGGCATGAAACATTAAATATTAATCCAGAACCTGTATAAACTGGATGTTGCTTAAAATCTGTATCACTGCCATGTTGAAAACCCAGACTGCTTTTGTGATGATTCAAGTTAATAAAACTATCCTCCTCCTTATCCATTTACAGGTGTCCTTATGGTATCTATAAAAGTTTAGCAAATGCTCTAAACTAACTAACTCATTTGGACTATTACGGTTCAAGAAACAATGAAACATGATTAACCAATATATAAAATCTAATGGGGCCAAGTGTGGTGGCGCACGCCTGAAATCTCAGCAACTTCGGAGGCTGAGGCCCTAAGCAACTTAGTGAGACCCTGTCTCAAAATAAAAAAAAAAAAATTCAAAAAAAATGGGCTGGGGATGTGACTCAGTGGTTAGGCCCCTCTGGGTTCAATCCCTGGTACCAAAAAATAATAATAATAAAAAATAATAAAATTTTAAAAAAAACTAATGTAATATTTTGCCATGTGGTCATCAGAAACACAGCTCCAGTTTCCTGCTACAAAAATTGAAAAACAATAGAATATAAACTCCTATATAATTTCTTAAATATACTCTTAATAAGAAACACACTCAGAAGTTAGAATTAAAACATTTTATTTTGCCATAAGAAGCTCTATGAACTAATATCAGGTGATGGTTAATGAAAAGTAGAACTTAAAGTCATGATAGGGAGGATTGTACAAGTATGAACATTACAGTATTAGGGGAAATGAACATGGTTCATATGACTGACAAAGGTGAAGAAGCCAGTGCTGCTGAATTAGCACTTAATTACTTAGAATATGCATGCCTTGACGATACAAAATACCTTGATCAATGTTTACCGATTGTTTTATCTTCTTAGTACAGTGGAAAAAATGTGGCATTATTCCCTCATAGTGGTTGTACATAGGGGATCATTACCACCCAGATGATAATAATCAATTAAAATGTTTAATCCTGCAAGACTGTTATAGCATTTTAAAATCTCTGCTTAGTCTGAGCATTTGAGTAACAAATTTCTACTTTGAATAGTTACTGTCCAGAATATTTACAGGTAATTTCACATTAGAACAAATTTGAAGCCCGCCTGAAAGAATAAAGGAAGTTCAATAGCCGTAAAGCTAAGTATAAAATAGAAAAACCCCATAGTAAGTTTTAAACAGCAGCTTGCTACAAATTTCCAATACAGTAAAGACTGGGAGTGAAGAGGTTTTGTCCAAAAGGAGTATCCTACATGAACTCTTGAACTTTGAAGAAGGAAACTTCTAGAAAAACTGAAGATCCTGAGACACATGCAAGTAAGAGTTTTCTGGCAAAATCGAAATTTAATTTTCCAGTTTTCCACCTCCCAAAAAACTCCAGAAGATACCTTTAAATATGCACAGATTTTTAAATTTTCATATTCAGAATTAGCATAGCAGCAGCAGCAAATAATTATACCAATATTACTCAGAACTGATAGTTTTCAATTATAGAATTAATTCCTGGTTTGTCATAATAGGCTTGTAGAAATGACCAAGTTTTATTATGACAAACTAATTTATCTACAGTTGAGTCCAAAAGACTTGGAAGCTCTGCTGGCATCAGTATCATTTACAATGGCATAAGTAATTAAGACTAACTGCTGAAATAACATTAATGAAACTCAAATTTCCACTGAGAACACTTTATAATCAGAGCGTAATGTTATATCTACACAGAAAAGAAACAGATATGGTGATTTCAGAGATCAGAGTCTTAAGTTATAAGATGATTTCAAATTTTCTAGGTTTAGTTGATAAAATGGTTTGAAGGCCTAGACTCACAAAACAGAAAACAGATAAATGCACATCACTCCACCACTTGGTAAACAAAGGATAATTCTTCTTTTTCCTTGTATTATTGCAAATACTGATGCCAAATACCCTCAGCTACCAACTTAAGATACACTGAATGATGTATATATGAGAAGTTATGATTAAAGCTTTAAGTTCAAAGTTAAGAAATAGACTATTTTTTTAAAATACATGGTAAGGAGAAAGAAAATATCTATGTTGAACTAAGAAATACTTAAGCAAGTTTATGAATGACTAATAACTATGCACAACAATCTTTATCAGTATCTATTATTTTTTTCCTTTGCAAAAAAAAACATTTACAGTTCAACAAGTTAATTGATATAAATGCTAGGCTATATATTTGTGCCAACCCACTTCCTTTTATTACTAGCACTTAAGTTTTAACTTTACTTTCTAACTGTTTAAATTATGTCATTTTAAAAGGAAGAAAGCTGTTATTTATTGTTGTCAAGATTAATGGGAATTGACAAGCCTATACCATTCCACGTGTAGTTTCTGATTGCTATATTGTGGTAACTTGCAGATGGAATGGCACTTACTTTAGAAGGGGTAAAAGTAAGATCTTGCTGAAAGGAACATACTAGATCACAGCTTCAACTATTTCAAATGAAAACTTCCTATAGAGGATCTAAGAAATATGAATATTTAAAAATATATGCCAATAGCCTCCGCCCAAAATACATGAGTCTCATCTATGAAATCTATCATTTACAAAGATTTATACATAATTAGATTATGTATAAAAATTAACTTGGTGGCTTTCAGATTCAAAATTTCTAACATTTTATGGGAATATTAACCATATCGAACAAAAAGGAAATCTCCACTTGATTCCATTCTCTTATGTAAGAGCAGAGAATTAAAAAAAGTGTGACAGAACTTTTGTGTCTCCTGCCTGCATTATGAAGATTTGTTTTTCCACTAGTTTTCTGCCTACACAGATCACATTGCAAAGGTAGAGAGTATGGCCTAGCCACCAAAATCTTTCACAGACAATGGCAATAGAGGCAAGTATTAATTCTAATTAACTAAAAATAAAAACTAAGTCATTCTTCATACAAGACTCATCTGCATGGCTATTTTCATGAGGGGAGGCAGGAGGTTGCTATCCATTTGGACTAGCAGAATACACAATCAAGTGGAGACTTGTTATGAAATATTCTAGAACAGTTTCAGAAGTTTTTTTATGTCATATACAAGACAACACACATTTACAGTCTCAATGTAAGAAATCTGAGAATTCAGCAGTAAAGTGCTAACATGGAAGGGGAAGGTTGTATGATGTACTAGGGTATGCTAGTAACTCCAGTTATTTTCAAAAAACATTCAGACTGCTTCAAATTCTAGCCAGAAAACTATCCCTCCATGCTTTTTCATTCTTGCCTCTTTTAAATGAGCTGAAAGCTAACTATATAAACATACTGAGAGGGGAACTTCTCAACCTCTACTGAAACTTTAAGAAAAATTTGCTTCTAAAAACCATCAACAATAATCCAACTAGTCTACTTTCAGATGATATGGCAGATCAAATTAACTTATTTTCACCTTAATTGGTTTTACAGGTCTTCTGAAATCCCTGCCCCTTAACCCAAACCGAAACTTCCTGATATTTCGAAGGAGTTCAGTAAGATTCTGGTATTATAAACTCAAACTCGGTACTGCCATCTGTTACATTCTGTTTAAAAATTGAATCATTTTCCTGCTGAATAAAGATATCTTCCCAGGTCATTGGCTTGTTCTGAGTAGATGTGGTCCCTACTGGAGGTTCCTTTCCAGCATCAACCTTATACCCAATACCATCATCCTTCATTACAGGCACAGTGCTTGACCTATCAGAAAGGTATGCATATTGTCTGATCTGTAAAGATTTGCATGGATGTAAACGGTAAAGTTTCGAGTCCCCAGAAGGATCTTGACTATGAACCGACTTTATATGTGAAGACATAAACTGATAGTTGATGAAAGATTTGCCACATGCCAAACATTGATACCTTCGCTCCCCTGTGTGATGAATTTCATGCTTTGTACGATATTCTGCAAGAGGAAATACCTTCTCGCAGTAACGGCATGGATACTTCTTCTCCCAAGAATGAATGTTAAAATGTCTCCGCAAGCTTGTCAGACAGACATATGACCTTTTGCATACAATGCAGATATAATAGACCCTTCCATCTACTATTAACTCATAGTGATCATCATGTTTTACTTTCATGCGTTTGCTTGCTGACTCATTGCCAGACGTTTTTGGTATTTCATTCTCAAGTCTGGCTTCCCCTTCATCAGGGTCATCTTTGACAGGGATCACTATGTCATAAGTATCTTCACCGATATTCGCATAAACCTTGCAACCAGTCGACAAGCCTTCAATTTCAGTAGCTGTGTCTAAAGTAATGATCTTCTGACCCTCCATTAGGTGTTTTGATCCTAAACCTGGATCATTAGTGTTTCTAGTAATTATATCTGAAATTTTTAAAGAATTGGAAAGTGGTTCTTGCAGAAGTGTAGGAATCTGCATCTTCTGTATCAATGATCCATCAAAAGTGGTATTTTGGGACGTATCAGCCTGTGGGACCAAAGATGTATTACTGACTGCCGAGTCTGGACTGGAGCTAATAGTGTCATCATCATCATCTATAATTTCCTCCTCCTCCTCTTCACTGGCTTTATTTCCTGTTAAAACAGCACTATTTGGTGTCTGCTGATTCTGCATAAGTAAATTGATTGAAGAAGACATATGATTTGGAAGTGAAGAACTGACATTTGGTGGTGTAGTAAGTGGTGCCTGATTTAACAAAATAATATTGGGAGTCAGATGTGTTGGAGCTGAAGATACCAGCAATTTTTCACTTCCTTGTGTCTGGCTCAGAGTTGCCTGATTCACAGGAATAGGAAGTTTCTGAGTAGGTGTGATATTTGTTAAAGGGGGAGAGTTATTGCTAGCACAAGGTGCAACATCTGAAATAGAAACAGGGCCTGTGTTAGGCTGGACCTGTGTCACTGCATTGTTATTTGGCAAAGTCTCCTTTGCAGGCAAAATCTCAGAGCAGAAAATGACATCATCATCATCATCATCATCATCATCATCATCATCATCAGAATCAGTAACAATGATCTTTTTCGTTTCATAATCTTCAGCAGATAATGAAAATGACTCTGTTATGATAGGCATTATAGTCGCCCCATTATCTTGGGTTTCATCTTTTGATTTTTGTATTACAAGGTTTTTATCACTAGAATCAGGAGGCAAGGTTTCAGCACTACCATCCTGAGGTGTACCTGAGATGCTTTTAACCTGTGATAATGGGACACCAAGCTCTGCTATAAATTTCACTCCTAATAACTGCCCTGATTTAATTAACTCATCAAGTAAATCTGCTCTAACACGGACAATTTTAGAACTATAGATATAATTGAGAATTTCTGCAAAGATCTCTGCTCTTATAAAGCTCAGTTCAACAACTTGCCCAGCAACTGAGAAGAGCTGATGGAAGTATGTACTAGAAGCTGAAAGAATATTCCTGTGGGCCCGGAATTTTCGGTCTTCCACAATAACAGTAACATCACAAAAGAGTCCATGGCCTCGTTGCTCATTCAAGGAGTTCAGCAGACTGCCAGAGTACTGAATGTCTGTAGCAGAAATCAGTTTTCTACTCTCCATGCCTATAAGAGAAAGGGAGGAGGAGGGGACAAGGAAGGATTAGGGAGAAAAAAAACAAAAGTACTTCATCATTCAGTATTTAAGCCATGGAATCGTTAAATAGTCTATCAAGTTTTAACAGAAGTTTGGCATAACTTTTTGGCTTTTTCTTAAACTGTTCATACAGACCGGCATTTGGACTATGTATCAAATCTCATGACTTCTTCCTGAAAAGAGTCAAGCAAGTTTTAAATTGCTAGACAGATTTGAACAGTAATCTCCATAGTCACCTTCCTTTGAATCTAATACATGCATCTCCACTAGGAGTTTTTTAAAGATTAGAATTCATTTACTTAGTCCCAATTTGGGGTTTCCTCAAGAAGAGCTAAGAGGGTTATTTTTTTGCTTTTGTTTGTTTGTTAAGAGTACCGGGGATTTAAGCCAGAGGCTGTCTACCACTGGGCAACAGATATCCCCAGCCCCCACCTCACCTTTTTTTTAATGTTTATTTTTCAGCTGTAGTTGGACATAATATCTTTATTTATTTTTATGTGGTGCTGAGGATCGAACCCAGGGCCTTGCATGTGCTAGGCAAGCACTCTCA
>NW_026000283.1:9906467-9911550 GCF_001458135.2 Marmota marmota marmota
CCATGCAATTCCCTTCCTCTCTCCCTTTCCCTCCCACCTCTCATCCCTGTTAAATGTTAATCTTCTTCTCCTGCTCTTCGTCCCTACTCTGATCTTAGTTACTCTCCTTATATCAAAGAAGACAGTTGGCATTTGTGTTTTTAGGGATTGGCTAGCTTCACTTAGCATAATTTGCTCTAATGCCATCCATTCCCCTGCAAATTCTATGATTTTGTCATTTTTTAATGTAGAGTAATACTCCATTGTGTATAAATGCCACATTTTTTTTATCCATTCGTCTATCGAAGGGCATCTAGGTTGGTTCCACAGCCTTGCTATTGTGAATTGTGCTGCTATGAACATCGATGTAGCAGTGTCCCTGTAGCATGCTCTTTTTAGGTCTTTAGGGAATAGACCAAGAAGGGGAATAGCTGGGTCAAATGGTGGCTCCATTCCCAGCTTTCCAAGAAATCTCCATACTGCTTTCCAAATTGGATTTTGTTTCTTAAAGATCTGTATGGGATAGGGCTGGGGATGTACCTCAGTGGTAACGTTCTTCCCTTGTTGAGAGCCACAGCGAAGGGGCCCCAGCAAACTTCCAGCTGATTGGCTCACTGTGGCCCCAGCAAACTTCCAGCTGATTGGCTCCTCTGAAGTGAAGCTCATTGGGCTGTTTCCCGGCCCTTTCAGACCACAGAGCTGCTCATTGGGGGACTCTTTTGGCTCCGCCCACACAACCCAACCAATCAGGCTCAAGAGTGGTTGAGAGGTTGGCCTGGAGAGCCAGTGGTGGCAATTGGGCTCTGAGGGAATTCCTGAAGAGCTGGTGTGGTATGGCATGTATTCTTAAAATAAAGTTTGTGGCTCCTGAATTGTGCCCAGCCAGACTGCGGCATTCCCTAACATGTGTGAAGCCCTGAGTTCAATCTCCAGTGCTGCAAATGAAATAAAAACATGTGTAGGATGATAATGATCAATCTAGTTCCCAAAAGCTTGAATGTGTGCCTGTTTACCTCTTAGTTGGAATTCCTGTGCTTCTTTCTACAAAAATCCTGTTGAAAATGTACATTGGGATATTCCAGTGTGAAAACAGAATTAACTATATCTAATCTTCTTCAATAGCAAAATTTATCCCTAATGTATTCCATATTCTCTTCAATAAAGCAAAGCCACTAATAAAACATCAAAGTGGTGCAACAGCTTTATTTTCACTTAAAATATAAAATTTCCTAAATTCTTCTCCAAAACTCTCTATTGTGGAAATTATTGCATTATTTATTTTTTAATTAGTTTGATTTGTATGATTAAATTGAAGATTTAGTCAAGCAGCCTGGCTTTACTCACTAATCAGGAATAACAAAAATAATACTAACCCCAGATGTTTTATTTTTAATCTTTTCTTTTTTTTGGTTATTTTTAGTTATACATGAAATAGAATCAATTTTGATAAAATTATACATGCATGGAATATATCTTATCCTAATTAGGGTTCCAGTCTTGTGAATATATACGATGGTGGGATTCACTGTGGTGTATTCATATTATGTACATAGGAAAGTTGTGTCAGATTCTTTCCACTGTCTTTTCTATTTGCATTATTGATTTTTGCTTCAGGACTTAAAATTATGAAATTTTTATTGTTTAATATAAACACATTTCACAGAAAATAGGAGTGTGCTGTTGTAAAATAAACTAAGATTAATATTTTCCTAGCAATTGAACACTTGGAAAAACTAGTTAGCAGATTGATGACCATTTTTCTGAGTTACACTCCCCAAAAATGTAGTAGCAAAAAAAAAGAAAAAAAAAACCCTTAGGAAATAGGACAAAGTATATCTTGAAAATTTAAAATCTATTTATCTTTCATTAGCTTCATTGAAACTAAAATGCAATATATCTTTGAAATACAGATTATAATGGCAGTAGAGGCTACTTTTCATGTTTGTTGATTACCTTTCAGTAAACTGAAAGGCACAATATAATTTCTTTTGCACCAGATTAACAACACCAAGGCTACCACAGAATAAACTTGTCTCTTTCTTTGAAGGGCTTCCAAAGTGTTGAGACCCAACTGAGGCATGGTGAAAATCTGTTCATTCTATGATAAATGGATGAAACTGGAGAATATCGTGTTAAGTGAAATAAGCCAATTCCAAAGAACCAAAGAACCAAGGTTTTCTCTGATATGCAGATGCTAATTCACAGTAAGGGGAATAGGGGATAGAGAAGAGTAGAGGTACTTTGGATTAGACAGAGGGAAGGAGGTATGGGAATAGGAATGATAATAGAATGAATTAGGACATTATTACCCTATGTGCATATATGATTACACAACTGGTGTAACTCTACATCATGTACAACCATAAGAATGACAAGTTATACTCCATTTATGTATGATGTATCAAAATGCATTCTATTGTCATGTATAACTAATTAGAACAAATAAAAAAATTAAGGTATTGGTGGTGTGACTCTCAAAAAAAATTGTTCATTCTAAAGCACAAGAAATCTCTTCCCTTCTTCCCAGGCCCTCACACTGCTACCCAGAAAAAAAAAAACTGAAGTAAAGTTGAAAAGCTACCTATAATCAAAGAAAATCAGGAAAGGAATTTTGTTTGTAGGAAAGCAAAGCAGTTCGAGAAACTTTACTGGCCTTAATAATTGTCTTTAGGGGGCTGGGGATGTGGCTCAAGCGGTAGTGCGCTTGCCTGGCATGCGTGCGGCCCAGGTTCGATCCTCAGCACCACATACAAAGAAAGATGTTGTGTCCGCCGAAAACTAAAAAATAAATATTAAAAAATAAATAAATAAATAATTGCCTTTAGGGCAAGATTATTGGGAAATTTCATTAGTTTTCTGTTTCTGTATTATTTCACCTTTTACTTTCCTTATATCTGAGAGCTTAACCCCACTTCAGCCAACCCAGGATATTTTTTTTTAAATATTTATTTTTTAGGGCTGGGGCTATAGCTCAGTGGTGGAGCATTTGCCTCACACATGTGAGGCACTGGGTTTGATCCTAAGCACCACATGAAAATAAATAAATAAAGATATTGTGTTCATCTACAACTAAGCAATATTTTTAAAAAAATATTTATTTTTAGTTGTACTTGGACACAATACCTTTATTTTATTTATTTATTTTTATGTGGTGCTGAGGATCAAACCCAGGGCCTCGCATATGCTAGGCAAGGGTTCTACTGCTGATCCACAACCCCAGCCCAAACCCAGGAGATTTTAAAGAGAAGAACCTGTATCAAATGGATATGAAGGTATAAATTATTTTACATTCTAGAAAGGTTTTCAATTGGTTGATTATGGACAATTTAGGTTTTATAACCACATTATCAGTGTTTATTTGCCTTGTCCTTGATTGTGAATTCCATGAGTGCAGTAACTGTCCTATCCTATCCTGTGCTGAAATGCCAAGAATCTTGTGGATGATTAATATATATTCATTGATAGCAATAAAAAATCGAAAAAGTGATGTTCATTCCATCCCAGAGCCCTTCCTCTGAGTTATATTTAGAATCACAGATTTAGTAAGGTCATTACACAAGAAGATCTTCAGTGTGATTCTTCATCTGTAAAATACAGATAATAATACCTCCCCATAAAATTGTTTTGAGGGCTTGGGGCTTTTTTCCTGTTTTGTTTTGTTTGCAGTGCTGGGGATCAAATCTAGGGTCTCACCCACGCTAGGCAAGTGCTTTGCCACTGAGCTGCATCCCCAGCCCTGTTTTGAGGTTTAAATGAATTAACCTTGCATAGTGTCAAACTCCTTACTTACAGTTTCCAGAATATGCTATGCTGCTCACTGCTTCCAAGTGTGTGTCTGGAACCCTGAGCCTGGATTAGTCATTCCCCTTTTATCTACACAGCTACACCTTCTATTGTCTGGCAATTGCCTGTTGTTTGTTTGGTTTTGGTTTGGGGTTTTTTGTTTGTTTGTTTGTTTGTTTGTTTTTGTACCAAGGATTGAACCCAGGGGTGCTTAACCACTGAGTCATATCCCCAGCCCTCTTTATGTTTTTTCTTTTAATTTATTTTGAGACAGGATCTCACCTCACTAAATTTCAGAGGCCACTTTTGTACTTGTGATCCTCCTGCCTCCGATTCCCAAGTCACTGGGATTACAGGCATGCACCAGTGCACCCAGCTGCCTGGTCCTCCATAAGGACCAAATTCAGGCATTAATTTGTGAAGCCTGCCTTAGCCCAATAAATAGTAGCTAGATATGCTTACTTAATGTTGAACAAGTAAGTACATGGACCCAAGCAAGTGCTAAGTATACATTTGCTTTCTCATCACTACCCACTGTTCTGCTTAATCCCACAAATCTCTCTTTAAGTTACCTGTTTAATGCTGCTAATTGCTCTTTTCTTCTTAAAAACATTCTAAAGTCAACTGGATAGAGATAAATAATCCTTCTGTGGAAAAGGGAGTAATAATGCACTTTACAAAAACAATAGACATCTTATTACAAACATAGAAAAAATGAGGGAATATACTATCCAGGAGTCATTTGTGAAAAATTACTTGGCAGTATGCAGTCAAATAATCAAGTCAAATAAGAAATGAGTCAAATAATTAAGAATGGAGATTTTACAGTGAGCCTATATATTTAAAAGAAGGATGTGTTAGTAAGCTTTTTTTAAAAAAAAATTTAGTTGTCAATGGATCTTTATTTATTTACAGGCAGTGCTGAGAATCAAACCCTGTTTCTCACACATGCTAGGCAAGCACTCTACCACTGAGCCACAACCCCAGCCTCTGTTAATAAGTTTTTTGTTGCTGTGACCAAAATATCTGACAAGAGGGCTGGGATTGTGGCTCAATGGTAGAGCACTTGCCTAGCATGCATGGGGCCTTGGGCTCCATCCTCAGCACCACATAAAAATAAATGAATGGAATAAAGGTATTGTGTCCAACTATAACTAAAAAAAATACATGACAAGAACAAGTTAAAGAAGTAAAATTTATTATGGGCTCATGGTCTCAGAGGTTGGCTGACTCCATTGTTCTGGGCCTGAGGTGAAGCAGAATATCATAGCAGAAGGGCATGGCAGCCAGGAAGCAAAAAGAGAGAGGAGAGGGACAAGAT
>NW_026000283.1:9913184-9959606 GCF_001458135.2 Marmota marmota marmota
AAGCAGCAGAAGCAAAGAGAGAGAGAGGAAAAGATATATATATATATATATATATATATATATATATATATATATTCCTCAGGGGCACACCCCCAGTTACCTACCTCATCCCCACCTGCCTACAGTTACCACTCAGTACTCAGTTCAAATTATTAACCCAACAAATGGATTAATTCACTGATTAGATTATGGTGATCACAATTTAATCATTTCACCCCTGAACATTATTGCATTATTATATGAGCTTTTGAGAGGGCACCTCATATCCAAACCATAACAGAGGACAACTAAGACCAAACAACAGGATTATGACTACATGACGGAATGCAATGGATAAGTCCTGACACAATAAAAATTCATCCATTGATTCGTTCAATACATATAAACACATATCATTTAGTAACTACTCTGTGCTGGGTACTGGATATATAAAGTCATCCTCAAATCAAAATCCCAGTCTTCATGAAAATTGCATTCTAATAGGGGATACAATATATATAATTTAAATATATGTGTATATATAATTTATATATATATTATACAATATAATATCAGACAGTAATAAGTTCCATGAAGAAAAAATAAACAGGGAAAAAATAAAAGAATGGAGAATGATAAGAGTGCTAGTATAAATATTATGGTCAGGGGTTGGCCTTTCTGAAAAGATGATGCATGAGCAAAGAATGATATGAACTAAGGGAAAGGGCCAGGAAAATATCTGGGAAAGAGCATTCTAGGAAGTGGAACACTCCAATGCCCTTCAACTAAACACCATACCCATAGTGGACAGGTTGAGTTTATAACTCTTTGTAGGGAGGGCAAACACACACTACAGGAAACTGTGGAGTGTCTCAATAGGAGGATGTTAGAAAGAAACTATTAGAGGATTTGGGCAATTTGAAGGAGCGTCTCAGGAAGCAGAAGTTTACTCTAACTCAGATGCAGGGGCAATTGTGTGACTGAGCATTTCAACAAATCATATCTATAGCAAAGGCAGACTAGAGTGCAATTAAAGCTGTAATTGCAGGGCTGGGGTTGTAGCTCAGCAGTATAGTGCTTGCCTAGCATGTGTGACATACTGGGTTCAATCTTCAGCACCACTTAAAAGTAAGTAAACAAATAAAGGTGTTGTGTCCCTCTACAACTAAAAAAAAATTTTTTTAATATTTTTAGTTGTAGGGGCTGAGGCTGTAGCTCAGTGGTAAAGTGCTTGCCTCATATGTGTGAGGCACTGAGTTCAATCCTCAGCACCACATAAATATAAATAAAGGTACTATGTGTTCATCTACAACTAAATAAACATTTGTTTAATTTTAAATATTTTTAGTTGTAGATGGAAACAATACCTTTATTTTAATTTTTTTTAAAACTGTAATTGGTGAAATAGCAGGCACCTATTTTTTCTCTTTTTGTTCTCGATTCTTACACTTCTCTCCTGTGTCCCACGCGGGCTATGAAATTTGGGTTTCCTTTGCGTGAAATGTGCTGGCTAAGAAATACAGCAAAAAAATCACACGACATAGAAATAATTTTGAAAAACAAGGGCGGGATGGCTCTGTGACCTTAGGGGTCCTGCTTCCACACTGGAAGGAGAAAGAGCAAGGAGCCCGCCATTTTCTTTATTTATACAAGGAGGCTTCAAAGGATTTCAATGCGATGATCTTTTGACAAATAAGGAAGGAGGGGGGCTGTCCAAGCCCAGTGGGTAACACCCAAGTCCAATTTTTATTAAGTGAAGGATTTTAATTAAGTACATTTCACTTTTTTTCCTCTCTCTCTCTCTCTCTCTCTCTCTCTCTCCTTGAATTCTAAACTCCGGAGGCAAAAAGCAGGAAGATTCCAAGTTCTAGGTCAACCTCAGCAATTTAACAAGACCTGTCTCAAAATAAAACAAAAAAGGGTGGAGGATATAGTTCAGTAGTAGAGCACCTCTGAGCTAAATCCCCAGTACAAAGGTTGGAGGGGGCGTTGCTGTGCTGGTCATTTGTAGCATGCTGGTTGTTTTCTTTTTCTTTTCTTTCTTTCTTTCTTTCTTTTCTTTTCTTTTCTTCTCTTCTCTTCTCTTCTCTTCTCTTCTCTTCTCCTCTTCTCTTCTTTCTCTCTCTCTCTCTCTCTCTCTCTCTCTCTCTCTCTCTCTCTCTCTCTCTCTCTCTCTCTCTCTTTCCTTTCTTTCTTTGTACTGGGGATTGAACCCAGGGCACCTTACCACTGGGGATACATCAGCCACCCACAGTTCTTTTTATTATTTTGAGACAGGGTCTCACTAAATTATTTAGGGCCTCTCTTAATTGCTGAGGCTGGCATTTCTACTGATTCAGCCTCCCAATAGCCAAAGAAAAGTACAGTTTCAATATCTTGTTCAGAAGGTATTTTTAAGATACAGAGCTTTTTTAACTGAACCTGCCACTATGCCCAGCTGTTATTTTTAAATTTTAATGTGTATGGTGCTAACTGCTTGTTAATAGAAGGGTTTGGTGATAAAACCAAAAAAAACTTTTATAATATCTTGAAATTTTGTCTTAAGTAACGCAGTAGCAGATTGCATATCTGATAATAATATTACAAAGGGATTTTTTTTGAAATACAGTATGTTTTTTAAGTTAATTTTCCTACATCCAATACTGTCAAAAGATTATTATTTTGATTTTTTTGCCTATTTCTTCTCAGTGTTATTTTATAAGTTTCTTTTTCTTCTCCTCTATTTCTGGGTCCACATTAGGTTGAATTGAGACAATGTGCTTGACAGATAAACCTGTAACTTATGACAAGGTGATCAAGCACTATCATCTGAAATTTGTTCTTATAAATACCTTTGGAGGGCTGAGGATGTGGCTCGGTGGCAGAGGGCTTGCCTCACACATGTGGGGCACTAGGTTCGATCCTTAGCACCACATGAAAATAAATAAACAAAATAAAGATATTGTGTCTATGTATAACTAAAAATGTTTTTTAAATAAATAAATACCTTTGGAAAATCATCAAGGGGCTTGAAATAATAGAATTAGAGTTGGAAGAAATTCTCAAAATAGTTTTTGAGGCAATACCCAAATTATCACAGATGTAATCTTGAAAGGAAAAGATTATTTAATATGGAAAATCCCTTTCTAAATCATTCTAGAATTTTAATAATACTCATTTCTCAAATTCTCTACAACAGAATGAAATCTTTTTTTAATAAGTATTTTTTTTAGTTGTGGGTGGACACAGTACCTTTATTTTGTTTTTATGTGGTGTTGAGGATAGAACCCAGTGCCTCAAATGTGCCAGGTGAGCGCTATACCACTGAGCCACAGCCCCAGCCCAGAATGAAATCTTTTTTAGACTGTAGTTTGTTAGGTTCTTCTTGCTCTGGAAAACAGGGCAACTTTTGCTCTACAACATGTCCTTATGCACTTGGAATAAATTCATGAAGTCTTCCCTCAGCCTTATCTCCAGTTTCTTTCATCTTTCATCATGGTTCCTGTTTTCTCTGCTTTTGCCTTGTGATTTCTTCTGCAAACATAAATCTTCATGCTGCTTTGTTTGAATGGCACTTTGTAAACTCTAGAGCTTTATGCAAATGTAAAGTATTCTATTACTATGAAGGTAGAAGGCTCTTGAATTATATTTTTACAAAAGTGTTCCAGTGCTTGCTTTTAATGGTTCTTGGACAATCAATGCTGTTACTAAAAAAATTTAAGTCCATATTTTAATACTCTGTGGTCCATTTTGTCACTTTCCTAATTTTTACAACCATTTTATTTAAAGTCATTCCTGATGAACGAGCATCAATAGAGGATGAAGGGCCAAAGAAAAATACAATTTCAATATCTTGTTCAGAAGGTATTTTTAAGATACAAAGCTTTTTTAACTGAGGATTTAAAAACAAATTTATAAATAGTTAAATATTAGACTTAGCTTTTCCTCAAATTGCAAATAAATACACTAAAATTGATGTTCAGAAATACTTCTTTAGAAGTTAGGGTTTTTGTTTTTTACTTGTACTTTGTACAGATGAAAAGAAGAAGTCTAGTTATTCAGAAGGTTCAAGAAAAGGAGAAAGAAAAAAAATCATCTAAAACACAGGAAGTATTTTGAAGATAGTGATAGTGACTCTGATTCTGAATCGGACTCCAGGGGTAGAAAGCCATTTTTTTGTGCCCTGTTCTGGCTGATGATTGACCAGAGGTGCCTCCTTTATGGTTGACACATTACACAAAGGTGCCTCTTCCTCTGATTTCACCTGGGATTCTTTTTTTCTCACCTGGGATTCTTAATCCCCATTGGCACTCTTTATCCCATTGGCACTCTTTATCCTCATTGCTGGAAGATCAAACTGTCTTTTTTTTTTTTTTTTGGTACTGGGAATTAAACCCAAGCGTGCTTTAATAATGAGTTATATCCCCAGCCCTTTTTATTTCATTTTAAAATTTTGATACAGGGCTTAACTAAATTCTTGAAGCTGGCCTCAAATTTATAATCCTCCTGATTCAACCTCCAGTGTCACTGGGATTAGAGGCATATGCCACCATGCCCAGCATGAACTATCTAAAAACACAAATCTGAGCATGTCAGTCCCCTACTGAAAATCCTTCAGTACATCTCCCTAGCCTTCAGGGTAAAGTTCAGACCCTGATTGATCCCTCTCTAGTCATATATGCCCTGTCACCCTCTCTTGCACCATTGTCTGTAGCTTGAGAACTACTATCTCCTCAGTATCCCATGTTCTTTCTCTTGACTCTGACATTTACTACAGAGAGGCCCTTTGCCTACAGTGCCAGTCTGTTCCTGCATCTAGCTTCACTCACTCATTGCAATCATTGTAATAAACTGATTTTTAAAAGAACTAGCTTAAGAATCATCTTTTCCTAGTCAACCATTTTTCAACCACCTTCCCAAAAATCAGTCTAATTTTGAGACTTCCCTGTATGCCCATAGTACCCCAAGCTTCCCTTTGTCACTCTGAATTATATTTATCCCTTTACCTATCTGTCTCCTTCATTACATTCAGCTCCTAGAAAACCATTGCCCTCTTCTGCCACATACAGTTTTTTTTTCCTTTTTATTGTGAAAGTTTCAGTTTTTTTAGAAAAGAAAATAGTGCAATTAATACTATATAATTGCCATGCATGGTGGTACTTGCCTGTAATCTCAACAACTTTGGAGGCTGAGGCAGGAGGATGGCAAGTTCAAGGATAGCCTCAGCAACTTAGTGAGACCCTATCTCAGAAGGAAAAAACCAAACAAACTGGGGTATAGCCCAGTGGCCAAGTGCCCCTAGATTCAATCCAAAGTACAAAAACAAAAACAAAAACAAACAAAAAAAAACCCATAAACTTATCACTAGAATTGTTAGAATTGTGACATATTTACTTCAAATATGTTTTTTTTACTGGGGTAGTCAAAGTGAATTACAAATGTCATCATACTTCAGTGCTAAATATTTCATATGCATCTCTTTAAGAAAGGACATTTTCTTACTTAAATACCATAACTCACTAAATAATTCCCCATATCATCTAATATCTAGTGTGATTTTCATTTCTATGTCCCTAGTGCCTAACACAGTTCTTGACAAGTAGCAATAAATATTTGAATGAATTAATCTCCCTATAACGATGAATGGGACAGCAAAAATCTACTTAAAGTTAGGTTTTAGGGGTAATATTTCTCAATTACAACATGTCAAATGAAGATTTTTAAAAAGACAGAAGAAAGCCAAGAAAAAGCAAAGAAAAATGCAGATGGCCAGCCTTTTTTTCTTTAAATTTTATTATAAAAAATCAAATGTATATAAAAATAGAAACTGGATAAGGATCCCCATGTACAGAGTACCCAGTTATCAACTCGTGGAAGTTACCACCCTCCCCCCGAATTACTTTGAAACTAATTCTAGGTATTATTTCATTTCTAAACAATTCAGCATATTTCTCTACAAGATAGACATTCTTTTTTGAAAGCATAATCACCATGCCATTATCATATCTAAAAATTCCTCAGTTTTGATCACACTTCATTTTCTATTTTTGTTGTTTTCTAGCCTGGAAGTTTCCCATGAGGAAGACAGTGTAAAGAAAGCCAAGGACTGACAGCTTCTTTTTAACAATTGATTAATCATTGCAATATTAATTGAGGGATTATCTTCTCGTTTTCAGTACCACTACACCAAAATCCTCCTTTTTAGTGTTTAATCATCAGTGTCCTCTCAAAGAGGTTGAATAAGTCAAAATACATCTGAATGTATAATTATCAGTTCCTTAGATGGGCTGTAGGTGTAATAATATGTTTCCCTGGGCTGGGGCTGGGACTGGAGGGAAAAAGGAAGAAGAGCCTTACTCTGGTTTTGATGGAGTTTCTTCTGTTTCCTTTAAAGCAACAGGACCTCTGAGCCAGAATTGCTCCTATTCCCCTATGTCCTCCACAAAATGGGAGGACAGTGAACAGAGGTGAGAACATACCAGATGCATATTTGGCCACCACCTCCTCATATATCCCTATGAATAGGAATTCATATCAGATTCCATTAGAGTCTATAGAATTGTATTTGAGCTCCTAAGCATAAATGAAGGTGGACCATATCTTGAAATACTTTATTCTCTTGCAAGGTATTTCCCTGTCCTATTTTGCACATGTATGTATCTGAGATGTGCAGAGATGGTGACTCAGGAATGTCACCTCATGAAATGAGGCTTCCTAGCAATTCTGTTTGAATGACTTTTTCCTTAGCAATTTTTATGCATAACCCATTTGGCACAAAACACAAATATATAGAAAATTTACATCTTTATTGAAAATGTAAACTGTGCCCTATAAAATAAATGAACTGACTTTTTTGTTTATTCATTTAACAGACATTTGGTAAATTACTCTTGATGATGTGCTATGCAGAATTTGAATCTGGCAGAAAAACACTTAGGAAAAATTGTCATTAAAGAAGACCCTAGAAAATGGAGTCTACAAAATGAACAGCAATGACAGGGGCCCATGCCAGGCCAAACAAAGCCAAGGCAAAGGAAGGCACAGGTAGAGAAAGCAAGAACTGAAAAGGCAAGGACAGCATGGGTAATCTAGATGTCTGGGATACAGTATACCAGAACCCAATTACAATCAAGTTCTAGAAAAATGATGGCATTATAGGGCCCATCCAAGATTATGACAACAAGATGACCCATGACAGTGGGTTGCATATTTCAGAAAACTGAAGCCTTCTGACAACTCTTCAACTTGATCTTAAATTAAACCATCAATGAGAAAAATGATTGGTTTACTATATTGAATAGTTCATTTATTTTTTTAAATTTTTTTAGTTGTAGATAGACACAATATCCCCATTTTATTTATATTTATTTTTATTTGGTGCTGAGGATCGAACGGAGTGCCTCACACATGCTAGGCAAGCACTCTACCACTAACCAAAACCACAGCCCTGAATAGTTAATTTCTTAATAGAAAAATACAACATGCGATTTTATATGCTACTGAAATTTTAAACCACATGAAGCTATTCAGAAGAAGCTATAGAAGCTATGGAAGAAGCTATTTTTTTCTTTTCTTTTTTTTTTCTAAAGTATCTTAGGAAAGTTAATACTGCAGAACCCGCTTCAGCTCACCCTTAGTGAGCAAGAACTGTTTGTCCAGCTTTGGACTAGGCTTATGGCTTTATTTCTATCCTCACACTTTCACCATTCTTTCATTTTTAAATATTTTATTAGTTATAGATGGACACAATCAATGCTTTTATTTTCTTTATTTTTTATGTGGTGCTAAGAATCGAACTCAGTGCCTCACACATGCTAGGCAAGTGCTTTACCACTGAGCCATAACCCCATCCCCATTCTTTCATTTTTCCCAGGTCTTTGGATGCAAATCCAGCTAATGAACTGCACTGTGCATGTCCTTGAAGTCTATACCATGCCTGGTAACAGGATAAGTAAATGTTAGTGTCCTGAAAGCTGACTGTTATAGTTTAGATGTGAAGTGTCCCACAAAAGCCCCTGTATTGATGCAGGAATGTGAAATGATTGGATTGTGAGAGCTGTAATCTAATCAGTCCATCCCTAGTTTGAATGGTTGGGTGGTAACTGTGGGCAGATGGACCACGGCTGGAAGAGATGGATCACTGGGGCCATGCCCTGGAAGGGTTCTTCTTCCTATCCCCTACTCCTACGTCCCTATACCACCACGAACTGAGAAGTTTTCCTCCACTGGGCCCTTCCTCTATGATGTGCTGCCTCACCTTTGGCTCAGAGCAGTCGAGTCAGCTGTCTGTTGCCAATAGAAATGTGGACTGTGCTCATGAGGTTTCAGAGGGAAATGTGGACTCTATTGAGAATTGGACTGGAGGCCACTCATGTTATATTCTGGGAAAGAACTTGGGCATGTTTTGCCCATGTCCTAAAACTTTATGTGAAGCTAAATCTAAAGGTGATGGACTAATAATCTGTGGAGAAAATTTCAAGGAAGCACAGTAGTCAGTCAGTGGCAGGGATATTGCTGAAAGCTTTTAGCCAGATGTACTGTGAGAATTGGGAGCAGAAATCCATGCTGAAGCATTTTAAAACTTACAGTTTGGCCAGAGAAGTGCATGTAAAACTAGGACCAAGGAAGATGTGCTTATTGAAGAGATTACAGGTCCTAAAGAGACACAAAGACAATAGGAAAGAGGCCTCCAGGGCATCTCAGGAATTAGTACAACCACACCCACTGCAGGCTCCAAATGTAGTAGGGAAAATTCCTTTGAGAAGAGATGATCATGGGGGTGCCCTGTTTGTATGCGGGTGGGAGGACAGGAAGTTGTTTCACCATGCTGAGCTGAGTAGGCACTCAGAGGCCACTACTGCTATGATTTCTTTTTTTTTTTTTAAGTTTCTTTTAGTTGTAGATGGATACAATAACTTTATTGTGTTTATTTAATTTTTTTTTTAATACAGTGCTGGAGACTGAACCCAGTGCCTCACACGTGCTAGGCAAGTGCTCTACCACTGAGCCGCAACCCCAGCCCTACTGCTGTGATTTCAAGAGGCCCAGGTATTGAGTGAGCTGGCAGCAGACCTTGGCATCATCCATATGGTGCTGGTTCTGAAGGAACACAGGATGCTCAAGATAAGGGATCATGGAAGCCTCCACAGAGATTTCAAAGGAAGGCCTGGGAGGACAGGCAAAGTGTAACAGGGTCACAATCCCTGCAGGCTACCTCTGAGAAGGCAATGCATGAAGCTGTGAAGGTGAAACTGAAGCTGGAATGGAGACCCCAGGAATTGAGAGTTGCCAGTAATGTGAACTTTCTGCCAAGAAAAACTGCTTGCTGAAGATAGAGCCAGGCTGAAAGAGAGCCCATTTGCACTGCAACCAACAAGACCAAAGGGAAAGGCTGCCCAAGCACTTTGGAAATAACATCTCACAGCCAAGTGTCTTAGATGCTCAATGTGAAGTTATGGGTCTTGTTTGCCTAGCTGGGTTTTGGTCTCATTTTGGACCCACCCCTTCTTTCTGTTCCCCTATTCCTCCCTTTTGGGATGGGAATGTTTACTATGTGCAACTATAGATTGAATATATGTAACTTTCTTTTTTATTTTTATAGGGGCTCACAGCCAGCAGTTTGCCTTGAGTATCAGGTGAGATTTTGGACTTGGACTTGGGCAATCCTAGAACTGTAAAAACTATGGAACTCGGCGCGACAGCAGCTGGAGGGCAGGAGAGGCGGCGCGGCCGGTCCTGTCCTCGCCATGAGGCCGCAGCAGGCGCCGGTGTCCGGGAAGGTATTCATTCAACGAGACTACAGCAGTGGTACACGCTGCCAGTTCCAGACCAAGTTCCCCGCGGAGCTGGAGAACCGGATTGATAGGCAGCAGTTTGAAGAGACAGTTCGAACTCTATCTAACCTTTATGCAGAAGCAGAGAAGCTTGGGGGCCAATCGTATCTTGAAGGCTGTTTGGCTTGTTTAACAGCATATACCATTTTCTTATGTATGGAAACTCATTATGAGAAGGTTCTGAAGAAAGTCTCCAAGTATATTCAAGAACAGAATGAGAAGATATATGCTCCCCAAGGTCTCCTCCTGACAGACCCTATTGAGAGAGGACTTCGAGTTATTGAAATTACCATTTATGAAGACAGAGGCATGAGCAGTGGAAGATAAACCATAAAATTAAAGATCCCACATCCAGCTGGGACCCTCATCTACCCACTGGCTGATCACAGAGTGTCCCTACCTCCTCTCCAGAGCATCATTCCTTTGTATCTGCTGCCAGAGCCACGGTGGTGCCATTTACTCCAAGGACTAACTTTCTAAAATTCCACACCTGGAGTGACCTCTAGTCGCTCAGCATCCACTTTGTGTCTTTAAATTGTGTAGGATTCTGTAATCTTTTGATTCGTTTCTGAGAAAACACAATGAAGCATTTCACATTTTTTTATTCAAAGTGATTATAAAATATGCAATTGGTCAGCCCAATGCAAAGTTTTATTTATTTCTTACTTGCCACCAGTACCATGAAATCTATTCATTCCTTGGGCCAATTTTCCAGGTGGCTTTAGACTTCAACGAGTTTATATTAGTGAATGTTCAGTCTTATTCCCCCAAATTAATAAATGGCTTTTTTCCAGGTGAGGGATAGACTGTGTCTGTGGTTATGCTGATGCATTTCCCAGATTTCAAAGAACTGCCAGTTTTGCCATGATTCAAATCTTGAGATTGATTTCTGTTGTTCAGTTTTCAAACCGAAACTCATTGAAAAAATACTGTATAATGTTATTTGTTTTACTATAGCAGTTATATCTAATTAAAGCAGTATTGAATGCAATTTCCAGTTATTTTATTTGGAGCCTTTTATGTTATTATTGCATTACCTTGAATGTTGGAAAGATGTGGTATGTGTTGCTTGTTCATTACACAAATAAGTAAGCACAATAAAGTGGATGCTAAACCATCAAACACATATGTCCCTGCTGTGTCCCTGAATGTGTAATAAGCAAGTATAGTAAATATTTTAATTATAGTTTTGTTATAAATATAACTTATGAGAAAAAAATTTGATAGGCATAATACTGTATATTGCTAATTTTTACCCTACTGGCAACTTTATGATTTATAGATTCCTCATACAGCCTCTTACAGTATTCAGTGCACAGAAATCTTATAATTGGTTTCAGATAAGTTAAGTGACTTCCAAGTTAAACTCTTAAGTCTGAATCAGTACTTCTAGCTCTTCTTTTGTCTGTATGTTCCTAGTGTTTGGGTTTCTTATGCTCCTCATTCTTTTCTGGGTTTGAGAGCACTGTTTTTGGGAGAAAGTTAAGAAATATATTAGGAGAGAACGAAGCAGTTAAAAGATTTACTTTCAGAGATATTGTAGGTGCTAATACTGGATTTAACCTTTCAGATGTAATTTCTTTTCTGGATGTGGTATTATTCAATAAATCCCATAGGTCTGTGTAATATTTTAATTGTATAAAACTTTGTTACTTTATAGCCTCTTATAGTGTGTCTGCCTTTTAAACCCATTGCAATAACTTTGTTGAAATATTAAAACATTAGTAAAACTTTTCTTAAACAAAAAAAAAAACTATGGAACTCTTGGAGATGGACTAAATGCATTTTGCACTATGAGTTGGACATAAGCCTTAGGGACAGGGGTGGAATGTTATGGTTTGGATATGAGGTTTCATGCCAAAATTCCTGTATTAATTCAGGAATGTAAAATGATTGAATTGTGAGAGCTGTAACCTAATCAGTTCATACTAGTTTGAATGGACTGGGTAGTTGTATGCATATGGGGCATAGGTGGAGGAGGTGGGTCACTGTAGGCATGCCCTGAAAGGATGTGTCTTCCATGAGGCCTCCCTCTGATTCCTGATGCCCCCTCCATGAACTGAGAAGTTTTCCTCTCTTGGGCCTTTCCCCCATGATGTGCTGCCAAGTGGCCCAGAGCAATAGAGTCAGCCCTCTATGGACTGAGAGTTCTGAAACTGTGAGCCCCAAATAAACTTTTCCTCCTCTACATTGTTCTTGTCAGGTATTTTGGTCACAGAAACCCAGAAGCTGACTAAAACACTGATCATAAGCTGTCCAGCTCCTCTACCTCCTCATTACTAGGAATAGTGTTACCCTGGTCTTGGGGGAAGCTGACCATTATGAAAAGTCATATCGAAGGAAATATCCTTGCAGTCTAATAAGAAACACTTGGTTTTCATCCCCATTCTCATCAGAGAACTCCTAAAATTCTTGGAATTTCCTGAGTGATTAGAATATGTTTTGTTACTCATAATGAGCCCCTTTTAATCACACCTGAGCTTATACTAACAAAGCAACTTAGGTCCAGGCCCCTCAATAGCCAAAGATGGGGCTGGTCAGCTGAAAGAATAAGCAATAGGGGATTGGAAGATTGGAACTTTCAACCTTACCTATCAACCTCCAGGAAAGGGGGTGCTGAAGCTAGAGGATAAACTATAAAAATTCTTGAATAACAAGATTTGATGAGCTTCCAGATGGCTATACACATGGAAGTGCATGGAAGGTGATATTCCTAAAGAAAGCAAATAATCTTCATGCCCCCTCTGCCATATCTTGCCATATGCACCTCTTCCATTTGCTGTTCATCCGTATCCCTTATAATATTCTTTGTAATATGTGGGAGACCAACCTTGCACTTGACTGAGTCACACTCCCCGGCTGGGTGCTGAGGCACTCAGTCACAGAAATGTGGCAGAACTTTCCCCACCCTTCTTGGGTTCGAGGGTGGGTGTCTCGTGCATGGGTGTGTCTTGCTACAGCCCCATGGGTGAAGCTAAGCTCACCTGTTCCTTTGTAATATAACCCCTTGCCCTGTTTAGGATAGAATCTTCCATGGAAGTGCCTTGTGTGTGTCCCCTTCTCTTACTGTGTCCTTGGATGTGGTCTACTCATGATGCTGACAGTGGACATCATGAAGATAGACTCAGCCCCCTGAAACCTGACCCCTTGCCTCTTTTGAATAGCTTCTCCTCAATAAAAGGGGTCAGCACGTACTCTAAAGCTCTCTCTTCCTGCAGACCCTTAAGGTCAGAGGAGCTGTCACAGGGACCCCAAAGAAAAAGGTATTTGTGTCTCTTGTGTGGTTATTTTGCGCAGCCCAGTCAGCCCAGTTCAACTGGAGTAAACCCTGACTGTGCCTCTTAGTCACGAGAACAGAAACCCGGCAATAATACATTGGTAAATTGTTTTTCTTAAGTCCTCTGAGCTGCTCTAGCAAATTAATTGAACTCAAGGAGGAGGTTGTAGGAACTCCCAATTTATAACTTGTCAATCAGAAGTTTAGATGACAAACTAGAACTTGTGACTGGCATCTGACGTGTGGAGCAGTCCCATGAGACCTGTTGCTATTTCTAGGTAGATAGCGTCAGAATTGAATTAAATAATAGGGCTCCCAGTTGGTACTGTCTGCTGAAGAATCTGGTATCAAAAGTGCTCTGTGGAGCTGGGGTTGTAGCTCAGTGGTAGAGCGCTTGCCTAGCATGTGTGAGGCTCTGGGTTTGATTCTCAACACTGAAAAACCAGCCTCTACCTCAGAGCAAAGCCTGTCCAAGGAAGGGGGCATGACCCTTGCCCTTGGAAAGACCCACAGAGCACTCCTAGGCACAAACCCTCCCTGCTGAGTTGTTCATCTACAAATAACTGGAGAGATCTGCTGCGCCAGGTGTCCCTGACTTAGTCAGGCTAGGTGAGGAGCCATAGCAACCCCTAGCAACCACCAATCAGCATGAGACAGGGACATGTTGGGAAACCATGTAGTTAAGCACGTACACCCCTCGTGGCTTAAACCAATCAGTTCAAAGGAATCTTAAACCAATCAGTTCAAAGGAATCCCCCTCTTATAGTAACCAATCACCCCTACCCAACTTGTTCCCGCCAGTGAATGTGTTAATCAATGTTAAGAGTTGTTGTTTGACTTTCCCACGGTATGGAATGATTTGCTAAGAAATGCTATGATGTATGTGAAGTCCCTGCCTTCCCCAAAGAGTGCAAACCCTGGGCTCCGGGCCTCTCAGCATCACCAGTTGCTGTGTGCGCGCGGAGGACCTAGCTAGCTCGCAATAAACACTTCTTTGCTGCTTACATCGATCTTGGTCTCTGGTGGTCTTTTGGGGGTCCCGAATTCGAGCATAACAACACTACATACAAATAAATAAAAATAAAGGTCCATTGACAACTAAAAAAAAGTTAAAAAGTGTTCTATGTTGACTATTGTATTAACTGTGAGAATAGTGGAAAAATTTTTTTTCCTTTGAAAGTCCCCTATTTGGGGCTCAGGTTGTGGCTCAGCAGTGGGGTGCTCACCTAGCATGTGCGAGGTACTGGGTTTGAACCTTAGCACTACATAAAATAAATAAATAAAACAAAGGTATTTTTTGTGTCCAACTACAACTAAAAAATAAATATTTTTAAAAGGGGGGGCTTGGGTTGTGGCTCAGTGGTAGAGTGCTTGTCTAGTACATATGAGTCATTGGGTTCAATCCTCAGCACCATATAAGAATAAATAAAAATAAAATAAAAGTATTGTGTCCATTTACAACTAAAAAATATTTTTAAAAAATTTTTTAAAATAGGGGCTGGGGATGTGGCTCAAGCGGTAACGCGCTTACCTGGCATGCACGCAGCACTGGCTTCAGTCCTCAGCACCACATAAGAAAACTAAATAAACAAAATAAAGGTTTTAAAGTTTTTTTAAATAAAAAAATAAAAAGTTCTGTATTTGAAAAGTCCATCTTTAATCTGAATTAACTAATCAATGTGAGCATGTTGACTTTTTAGACAGGTTTCCTTAAACCACAATTAAAGGATAATTTATTCTCTGAATCCTCTTGAGACTTATGCCTGGCCATGGGGCCAGTGTGGGGGTTATGACTGGTCTTGCTGAGATATAATAGTTCCTAAAGCTCTGAATACTGCCATGATATTACCCAATAATGCTATGGAAAGTGTACCTCAACTGAATTCAAATTCATTAAAACTCAAAATTCTGCACAATGATTTGAAGAGACAGAGAGGCATACCACTGTCAGTTCTGCATGCTTTAATCTGTCACATGCTCCAAATTTTCCTGGGTTTAGGACACTGTCAGCTATCACTTTTCTAGCTGTATTCAGAATTCTGGATAGAGGCTGATATTGCCCAGTGTGGCAGGGAACCCTGGATCTTGCCAAACTACTCCTCAACTAGGAGAGCCCACTTTTATCACATCCCCAATTCCTAAGGGAAGAAAGGGGAACTAGGCATTTTAGTACAAGATCAACAACAGACAAGGCTTTTCCTTAAATGCCTGACATTTAAAAATAAAAGAAAAGAACCCCATATTTAGGCTTTACTGTCCACTTAGCAACCTAGTTACGGGATTTACATTATATTTAATCTTTTAGGAAGTCCCCAAACTGCAAATTGTGACATTATGAACCTCTTCTCCCTGTCTTATTCCTTGCTTTTACTCTCTTGTTTTAGGATTTAAGATCCTTTGTATGAATATATAATTTAAAGAAGGCCAATGAGTACAGCTCACGTTGGGGGGATTCAAATATACCAGCAGTCAAATCTTCCTAGGGTGAGGGCTCTAAGGTTCCACAAGACATGTTTTACAACTTGACATGACTACATCCATCTTGATCATAACCACCATTTTGCCTGCCAGGTAACCCTGGCACACATTCCTATAGGAAAAGCAAAGTTAAGTTTGACAGGCAAGATTTTGTACCAGCCACAAACACCCAGATTGCTTCTTAGTTGACATTTGACATTAAAAGTTGTTTTGTTGTTGTTGGAGAAAGCCCAGATACATTCCACTTGGCTGCAGGCCATGTTTGTCTGCATTAGTTTATAAACCCCTTCTTTCTGCCTCAAGGTGCAAGGATCCTCCTGTCTTGCTGCTGCTCAACACTTGCATCTGTGTGAAAGTTCCTAATAAATTGCATCCTTTTTAAATTATTATTTTATTTTAGTCAACAAATCATCTATAAAGGAGCAATACATAGTCGGTGAATAAACATTTGCATATTTATTTACAAAATGTACAAAGACTGGAAAACTCGACAATCAGCAAGTAATACAATTAAAAATTAACAAAACACATAAACAGGTATTTCATTGAAGAGGATAATCAAATGGCAAATAAGCATATGAAAAAATACCCCAGCATTATTTGTTGTTAGAGAATTTCACATTAAATCCATGAGGGATACCTAAGAGATTTCCTATGGTAATGTGTGTGTGTATGTGTATACCCACACACATACATACATATATATGCATATATGTACATATTATTTTTTATTTGAAAAATAAAAAGTGATAACAAATAATAAAATAAATCTGTTGCTGTATACCATATGATGAGAGAATGAACAATTGCAACAAAAGCATTCCAACAATCTTCTCTCTGAACCTGACAGCAAGACTATTAAACCCGTTTTTCAAAATACTGCATCATCAAACCTATCATTTACCCAATTTTCCACTGACCTTCATGGAAGGTGTTCTTTTTTTCAACAATATCAATAATTAATTTAAACATAAATGAACCAGATATTGTAATTAAAAGGTTCAACATGTGATGTGTAAAAAGCAAACAGTGATTATATGCTGTATACTTATGTCACAATTTAAATATCAATACACCAATAGAATAAAAGCAAAAGAAGGGGAAAATAAGCATGAGAAATCTGAAGTAGAGCTATTAATCTAAAATAAATTTCAAGAAAAAGTACTTTCGAAGATAAAGGGGAATATTTCATAACCATAATAGGGTAACTTCTTCAACAAAGTATAACAATCCTAAATGTGTATGTACCTAATAACAAAATTTCAACATACATGAAGTAAAAATTAATAAAACTAGAAAGACAAATCCACAATCATATTTGGAGATTTTTAAGCACCCTCAGTTTGCTGGAAGGAGTAATGATATAAAAGGCTTAACAACATTATCAGCCACCTTGACCTACTTGTTATTTATAGAGAACTATACACAAAAATGACAAGTAGAAAATTAATAAGGATAGACTATATTCTATCATAAAATAAGCTTTGTGATATTTTTAAAATTTGAAGTTATGCAGATTGTTTCCTGCATTATTTTTTAGATTATAAATCAATCACCTTAGGGGATATGGCTCAGTTAGTAGAGTGCTTCCCTCAAATGCACAAGGCCCTGTGTTCAATCCCCAGCACCAAAAAAAAAAAAAAGAAAGAAAGAAAGAAAGAATTCAATCAATCACCTTAAGATATATAGAACCCCACCCCCATATCACAACTACTTCAAAATTAAATGGCACACTTATAAATATCTCACAGATCAAAGAAGAAAGCACAAGAAAAGTAAATACAAAGTGCTTTGAACTAAGTAATAATAAAATCTTAAAACAGTGGAATCTCTGGGACAAAATACGCAGATGAATATTTATAACTTAAAAGTATTTGTATCAGAAAGAAGATAGATTACCAATTAAATTATTTTCTTTTTCTTTTCTTTTTTTTAAAGAGAGAGAGAGAGAATTTTAATATTTATTTTTTAGTTTTTGGCGGACACAACATCTTTGTTTGTATGTGGTGCTGAGGATCGAACCCAGGCCGCACGCATGCCAGGCGAGCGCGCTACCGCTTGAGCCACATCCCCAGCCCAAATTATTTCCAAATATAATATCTAGGAGCAAGGAAAAAAATCAAAGTAGGAGCACAAATATGTGAAATAGAAAAAAATAATAATACAGCTAAAAGTTGATAAAAATCTAACAAGTCTAATCAAGAAAAAATATCAATAGCTCCCTGTGGGAGCTATCAAAACAACCATACAGACGCTAAAAATGTATTAAGGTAATATTACAATTGTATAATTACAATTTTATAGCTTACATAACTTACATAACAAACCCTGCTTGTTTACACAATCCATGTGAGTGATATATTTTTTCCGATCCTTTCACCTAGAGACAGCATATTGTAGGGTCTTGTTTTTTAATCCAATTTGCCAGCCTGTGTCTTTTGATTGATGAGCTTAAGCCACTCATGTTCAAGATTATTATTGAGATATGATTTGTGTTCCTGGTCATTTTGGTTTATTTCTAGCTTTTGATTTGAATTAGTTTCTCCTTTGATTGACTTATCTTTTAGTGTAGTTCCTCCCTTTGCTGGTTTTCACTTTTTTTTCATTTCATCTTCATGGAATAGTTTGTTGAGAATATTCTGAAGTGCAGGCTTTCTGGTTATGAATTCTTTTTTTAATTTTTTTAAGTTGTTGATAAGCTTTTATTTTTATTTATTTATATGTGGTGCTAAGGATCGAACCCAGTGCCTCACACATACCAGACAAGCACTCTACCACTGAGCCAGAACCCCAGCCCATGAATTCTTTTAATTTTTGTTTATCATAGAAGGTTTTTATTTCATCTTACAATCTGAAGCTTAATTTTGCTGGACATAGGATTCCTGGTCGGTACCCATTTTCTTTCAGAACTTGGTATATGTTATTCCAGGACTTCCTAGCTTTTAGGGTCTGGGTTGAGAAATCAGCTGAGATCCAAATTGGTTTCCCCCTATATGTAATCTGATAGTCTCTCACAGCCTTTTAAATTTTATCCTTATTCTGTATGATGGGCATTTTCAAAATGTGTCTTGATGTGAGTCTCTTGTAATTTTTCACATTTGGGGTCCTGTAAGCCTCTTGTATTTGATTTTCCATTTCATTCTTTAGATTTGGGAAATTTTCTGATATTATTTCATTGAAAAGATCATGCAGGGCTGGGGTTGTGGCTCAGCAGTAGAGTGCTTGCCTAGCATGGGCGAGGCCCTGGGTTCAATCCTCAGTACCACGTAAAAATATAAAATAATAATAAAAATTAATTTAAAAAAAGATCATGCATTCCTTTGGTTTGTATCTCTGAGTCTTCATCTATCCCAATAAATCTTAAATTTAGTCTTTTCATGTTATCCCATAATTCTTGGAAGTTCTGTTCATGTTTTCTTGAAATCTTCTCTCCATGGTCAACTCTATTTTTAAGAGTATATATGTTATTTTCATTGCCTGAGGTTCTGTCTTCCAAGAGGTCTAGTCTGTTGGTGATTTCTATTGAATTTTTAATTTGGTTTATTGTTTCCTTCATTTCAAGGATTTCTATTTGTTTGTTTTCAAAATCTCTATCTCTTTATTGAAGTGATCTTTTGCTACCTATATTTGCTTTCTTACATTATCCTTTACTTTGCAGATCAGTTTAACTATGTACATTCTAAATCCTTCTCTGACATTTCTTCCACTGTGGTGTGGATGGATTTTCTTATTGGAATTTCTTGGTTTGCTTGGGTGCTTTGTTCCCTTGCTTTTTCATGTTGTTTTTGTGTCTACCCATCTAACGGTATGAATCTATAGACTTATAATGTCCCTGAAGATTTCTAGTACCTCACTTGTGGAGAAGCTGCCTAGCTGTTTTCTTGGCTTAATGCCACAGAGCATCCAGGAACATGACCTCCTATATTCTGCCATCTTGGATCTCCTCCAGGCCATTCTGGAAGGTGAGCAAAGCCCTGACAATGACCCATGGAACAGTTAGCGGCCTGGCATGCTGGCTCTACAAGACCAACACTTGGTCCTGTGCCAAATTGTATTCTCCACTATCCTGGATTCGTCCACCTCTTCCTTCAGTCTCTTGCCATTTTCCACCCTTGGTAGCCAGTTTTCATACACTGGGTTTCCTCAAAATGCCCAGAATGTGTTAATCTTCTGAATATTGAAATTAATTTCTAACCCTATGAACTATTCTTAACACTGTACATGATTCATCCTATTTTTACCTTCACAACAACCCTTGTCATCATCCTCATGATAAATAAATTAAACCAGGGTGGAATGGCTCTACCTCACTCATAGACAAGTCATTTCTTGCCTTGATGGATGAAGCAGTTCCACTCACTGAACTTAAGAGGATATGGCCCCTTTTCCACTAGCAAGTTGGAATAGAAAGGTAAGAGTGCATAGACAGAAGCCAGGCTTGTTGTGTCATAAAACCTGCTTTGGGAGAACAAGGAAATTTGATCAAACCATCTCTTAGCTTCTTTCATCCTGGAAGACATTAATCATTTTTTGTCATTAATTAACTGTGCCTGGCACAGTAAGTGCTTGATCCATGTGAGCTATTATATGCATTGTTACTCTCACGTTATTGAAGGAAATTATCTCTAAGTCAGAGACTCTTACCTAAATCTTTCAGTTAGGAATGAGAAGTGAGCCTGGATAGGGAGGTTGATTAGGGATTCAGTGTAGTACAGAGCTCAAGCAGAAAGGATTGAGTTATTCAAGAAATGGAGGGTAAAAGGGATTCATAGATTGTGTGTGTGATGAAAAGGAAATTATAAGGTTGAAAAGGTAATCAAAATATGGCCATGCTGTACAAAACTGTATATCTGGGGAACCAAGAGATATTTTGAGCAAAGGAGTTACATAAGCCCATTCATATTTTGGGAAGGTAATGCTGGGGGGTAGGGAAAAAGAGAGGTGGAAGCTAAAATTAGGAATCAAGTAGGAATTTGTTGGAATAGTTCAATAGAAACACAACTGAATGACAATCTTGCAATGTAAATTTGATAAAAAAGGGAAAAACCAGAGAATTCAAGGATCTAGAGACTGGTTATAAGGAAAAGTGCTGAATAACTGAAGTTTGGAGTGTGAATATCTGAGTGGTAATGCCATTATCCAAGTTAGGGAACATGGGACATTGTGGTAAACAAATCATTCAGTTTATGCATGTTGAATTTGAGAATCATGTGTGAGTCAATGAACTGTTTATAATAGGACCCTGGGATTCAGGAGAGAGAGCAAAGATAAACGCATAGATCTGTAAGTCACTAGTGTAAAGGGATAGTGGCTGAATCAATGAGAGTACAGAGGATCATAAAGGTAGAGAAAATAGAGTGAGGATTCAAAAGTGCCAAGAACTGGATTTGGGGCAACAAAGTTTGGGTAACGTACTTCTATACTTTGCAGGTGGAGAAAAGAGAAGCTGGCAAATCAGACAGAGAGGGAACAGAGAGATAGGAGACAATCTCAAAGAGTACAGGAAACCAAGAGAAAAGAGAAATTCGAAAAAGAGGAAGGGTGCAACAATGTTAAGAGTATGAAGAAATAGCCAGGCCTGGTGGTGCACACCTGTAATCCCAGTGACTTGGGAGGCTGAGGCAGGAGGATCACAAGTTCAGAAGCAGCCCCAGCAACTCAGCAAAGCCCTAAACAACTTAGCAAGATGCTATCTCAAAATAAAAAATAAAAAGGACTAGGTCAGAGGTAAAGCAATCCTGGGTTCCATCTCCAGTACCTACCTCCCAAGAAATAATAAAGTATACTGAGACTCCTATTTAGTGTTTTTTAAGTCCCTGAAGAATTAAAAGAGTGTTTTGTAAGGCAGAAGTCATATCCAATAGATTTCAGAGAAAATGAGAAGAGAAATAAGTTGACAATAAGTTTCTAATACAAGAAGTTTGACATCAAAAAGAAAAGAAACAAGGGTAATAAATGGTTACTTAAGTTTCATGTACAAGACTTTTTTGCAAAATAAAAAAAAATCTTTTATAGTATGTATAATCTTGTATCTGAATTGCAAATTTGGGTGTAAAATGAAAATCACCTGAGCTCAGCTGTAGGGTTGATCAGAGAAGGAAAGTGAAAAGCAATATGATTACTCTAGGAATTAGACCTTGTGCAATTGTGGGAGCTGGAAAAGACATCAATGGAAGGCTAGTGCCTTTGCATTTGATGGTACCCTGAAGTCCCTGTAGATATACTTAGGGCCCATGGTTGGGAAGAAAGATGTATGTGACATGGGGGAAAGTAAAGACGATCTAGAACCTGGGAGGATTCACAAGGGACAAGCTAAAATCTATGAAAACTTATGGGAACCTGCATCTGTCTCTTACTACCACCAGCCTGGCAAAGGAGCTGGCAGTGTCCTTTGACATGGAGTTGCCCTTATGTCCAACCCAGTACATAGAAAATTTGAGGAAAGACATCTTGGAGTTGAAGTTACTGCTGCCCCATATCACCAAAGTGTGCCACTGTATATAAGTAGTAATAGTGCCTAGTTTTACACCCAATATTAGAAATGTCCATTTCTAGTCAGGTGTAGTAGCACATTGCCTGTAATCCCATAAGTTCAGAGGCTGAGGCAGGAGGATCACAAGTTCAAGGCCAGCCTGGGCAACTTAGAGAGACTCTGTCTCAAAAAATAAAAAAGGGCTGAGAATATAGCTCAGTGGTAAAACACCCTTGGATTCCATTTCTAGCATCCTCCCCAAAGGTGTCTATTTCTCCATTTCTTCGCTTCTACCTCCCAAATCTTGCACAAATTCTTCTGGTCAATCTTAACTCAGAATTATATAAGGAAGGCAATCTTGAGACACCTAGTTTAGCTAAGTTGGCAAAGCCACCATAACAGATGTGAGACATGATAAAACGTAACTGGTCACTATTGACGGAAAGGATGACCTACCATGGCAAAAAACACATGCAGGCCATTCTGTGCATCAGTTATAGACAAAGACTTCCCATTGTTTGGTGCTCAAAATCAACCAAAGCTGTGTCCAGGAAGGACCCATTTAACTAGTTATATCCACCCCCAAAATCCTGCTGAGTGACTATATCCACAATATTCAGTGGAGCAGCAGAAAAATAGGACAGTTACTAGCAGGGTTTGGGGAAGCTTCTGGTCACTATGATCTTTGGTCACTTACCTCTGACTTCTGAGATAGGCCATCAAAAGCTGAACCTTCCACCCACCTTTACAAAGAAGATGGTATTCCTTATTGTTTTTACAACCTTGGGAGAAATAAGAGTGACACATAAGTTGGGTTAACTGTATAGGCTTTGGTAGGAACAGTAATTAGTTTCCAAAGCTTCAGATGGGAATATGAACCTGAAATCCATCCCAGTGTGACGCCTGGTATCTTCCTAGATTAAAAGCAAAGTTTCAGAGGCAAAATCTCTGCCTCTGTGCTAGCCACACCTATTAGGAATATGAAATAGTGATAGGTCTCAGGGACACAAGAGAAACATGGGAGAACATCTTGAAGGTACTAGGAAGCTTGATGGGGGAATGCAAAGATATTTTGCTGATTTTATGGCATAAGCTGTGCATTGAGGGTTTTTTGGGTGTTTTTTTTTTTTTTGAATCAGGAATTGAACCCAGGGGCACTTAACCACTAAATCACACCCCAAGCCCTTTTTTATATTTTATTTAGGGACAGGGTCTCCCTAAGTTGCTTAGCGACTCACTAAGTTGTTGAAACTGGTTTTGAATGCACAATCCTCCTGCCTCAGCCTCCTGAGCCACTGGGATTAGAGGTGTGTCCCATAGCACCTGACCCATTGAGCATTTTCTAAAGTGGAAAGAATCAGAAAAGGCTTCATCACCAAAAGTTGATTTTTACTTAAAAACTTTCAATGAAATACTACATTCTTCTTGTTTTGACTGTCACTAAATTATAACCAGAACATGGTAAGTAATTAAACAGCTTATACCTAGTTTAAATTTACTATGTTTCCTCTAGATAAATTGTTAGAAAAAAAGGAAATACTAATTTAGCTACTAAAATTTTGCACCTAAAAACATCTTCATAAAATTTTGGTTATTCTCTTTTGAAGAGTAATAGAGAATGATATTATTACATACATATTGTTATGTTTTATGCATGTATGCATATGTAACAATGAATTCCACCACTATGTACAACTCTAATGCATTGACAAAAATATGGGAAATATTTAAAAAGAGTAATAAATAATTATGGGTGTTCATTTGAAAAGCCAATGTTCTTCAGGGGTTGTGGCAATAATAATAATACATAATATATATTTAGAATCTGCTATGTGCTAGACACTAAACAATTATTTTACATGTATTACCTTATTAAATCCTCTCAACATCCCTAAGTGATTGGTAGTATGACAATTCCACTTGGAAATAAGGAAATTGGAGCCCAGAAAAGTTGTGACTTATATAAAGACAAACAGTAAGTTTCAGAACCAGAGTTCAAACTCAGCCTATACCATTGCATTACATTCCTACAAAAATTCACACTGATCAGTAGGTGGATGCTGCTTCAACAAAAGATGTATGAATAAGAATGTTTATTACAGCGAATTTTTTAACATTTGTAAAATTTATATGTCTATCAATAAGAGATTGATTAACCTGATACATCTATTCACCGGAATTGTTATGCATCTGTTAGGAATCATATTACAAAAAAATATGGCTGTGCAACTCATTTTAGTAAATTCAATTTTCCAGTATTCATGTACATTAAGTCTGGAAAATTGTATAGCAAAAAATACTAATAACTATCGTCTTGTGGTAGTGAGACCCTAGGTAATGTAAAACATTAATTTTTCCCAATTTTTCCCACAATAATCATGGGGAAAGGAATAGAATAAGATCTTTAAAATGCACACCATTGTGCTTTCACTGAGAAACACTGCTTCCCTCTTAAGATGCAGACTGGAAATCAGCCCTGACTGCACTCAAATGCTCTTTGACCTTTGACAAGTCATTTATCCTCTCTGGGCCTCCAGTTCTACATATATAACAAGCAGTTGGTTTAACTTCAAAGGTTCCTTTCAGCTCTAATATTCTTTGACCTCATGAATCTCATTTGTAGTGAAGTTTTAAAAGAAAAGAATAAATGGCATATGGGGATTTAAATGTTGATAAATGGCCTCTTCATGTCTTATCTGTGTTCTTTGGCATATGAACTTGTTGTTCCCATTATTCCCTTCCCATCAATCTTTTGAGAAGGGAAAATTAATGTGTTTCACCCGAAATGTATCAAATCACTCTAGAAAAGTAAGTGCCCTTCCCCCGAAAGACAATTTCTACCTGATATATTAACAAACGGACAAATAAAATATATTGAAACATGATATCCCACAAAAAAAGAACAAAAGCAAACGATTCAGTCTCCATCCACCCTTCTTCATTCTTAAAATCATCTGTTACCTACATATTTGGTTAATGATAATAATGAAGATGACTCGCCTTTATTTTACAGGCGTCCATAGGGCCATTTTAAATGTTCTCACAGACAAGTATAATGAACTCAAGGCCAAGCAGAGGAGATGAAGAAGAAAGAGTAGTTTATCTTTTTAAAAAGGCAGTGACTGACTGGGTTTGGCTCACCACCTGTCAAAAGAATTAACCCAGACCGGAAGGCGGCACCTGCCGGAATTCCTGTCCCTGAGTGCCCAGAGAGGCGATGTCCTCGGGCGCCCTCTGCTGTTGAGTTGGCGTAATGCCTCCTCTGCCCAAGGATCTTCCTGGCTGCCACAAACTCTCCCCCCTGTTGCCACATCTTCCGTATTTCCTTTTTTTTTTTTTTCCCAGCTGCGGATAGACCTTTATTATTCATTTCTATGTGGTGCTGAGAATCAAACCCGGTGCCTCACACGTGCTAGGCAAGTGCTCTCCCACTGAGCCACAACCAGGTCCTTCATATTTGTTTTTCACAACTGGCCATTTCTTGACATTTTGGGGGTGGCATGGGTCTGCGAGCTGATGAGGCCTAGGGATGATGTGCCGTGAAGGGAAGCTTGGGGGAGCTGTCATGGGGTGTTTGTGGAAACTGACAGGTAATGTAGAGACAGGTGTGTGTGTAAAGAGAAGTCTCTGGTGTGATGATGGGTCATGTGCAGTTGGGGAAGGAAGCTGTGCAGCCTGCAAGGTGGGAATGTGCAGCTTCTAGGTTGCCATGTCACTAAGTCATATTTTTCCCTATGTGAGCATGGTCCTGGCACAACCCATGACACCTACACCTAAAGCCCTATGCCCCGTTCAGACAAATGACAGAAATCCCGAGTGCAGTTTCCAGTCACCTTTTAAATTGCTTCCTTAAGATAAACCAAAAGAAAAATCTGCCCTCAGAGAAGAAGTGTTACATTTTCTGTTATCTTTCCTAGCGAGAAGAGTCGGAGAGCAATCTGTATTATGAAAACAAGATATTTTTCAACTAATGTAAATATTGAATATGTATCTTACTCACTCTCACTCTCCCACCCCCAGATAAACATCTCCCTGAGAATCAAAGATCTGGAATCTGCTCACCTGCACAATCCACACTTTATACCCCCTTTCTTTTTCCCATCCTCCTAGCTAGCAGTCTCCTAAATGTATATTCACCTAGGAACTGTAGTTCTGGGTTCTTATCCACTTATGTCTGTTTGCTGTATGGCAGCAAGTAAGGCACTAAATTACTCTGAGCTAATAACATCAACATCATAGAGTCCATTCATTTATTTACTTATTCAACACATGTCAACTGGGAACCTACTCTAGGTGAACCTAGGCTAAGTGCTGGGAATACATATGTGAACAACACAGATGCTTTCCTTACTTTCACCCATTAGGGGTGTCAGATAATAATCCAATAAATACAAAAATGGTGGTATGTATGCCAATGTAAGGAACATGGTACAAATAGAATATAATAGATTTTTTATTTTTGGTACTGAGGATTTAACCCAGAGACACACTACCACTGAGCCACAATCTCCAACATTTTTTAAATTTTATTTTGACACAGTGTCTCACTAAGTTGCTGAAGCTGGCCTCAAATATTTGATCCTCCTGCCTCAGCCTCCTGAATCACTGGGATTACAGAAGTGGGTCACCACACCCAGCTAAATGCAATGGATTCTAATTTTGGCTGTAGACCATGGGAGTTCACTCCAAGGAAAGGATATGAAAGATGAACCTCAAGGATAAATAAGAATAAGCCAGGTGATAGATACTGGTCAAAGATCCTGAGTTGGGAAACCTTATAGTTTGGATCTAGAATGTCCCCCAAAGGCTCACGTGTTGAAGGCTTTATCCCCATTGCAACAATATTCAGATGTGGGAACTGATTAAATCATAGATCATGCGGGAATGTTCTGAGGTAAAATGATTGGATTGTGAGAGCTGTAACTTAATCACTCTATCCTAGTTTGAATGAATTGGCTGGGTGGTAACTGTAGGTAGGTGGGGCATGGCTGCAGGAGATGGGACATTGGGACATATCCTGGAAGGGTGCATCTTTCCTGTGATTCCCTTTCCCCATCTGCTTCCTGATCTTGCCATGAGCACAACAGTTCTCTGCCCTAGCACAGTATGCTGCCTCACCTTGGGCCCAGAGCAATAGAATTAGACGTCCTGAACTGAGACCTCTGAAACTGTGAGCTCCAAATAAACTTTTCCTCTTATAAGTTGTTCTGTCAGGTATTTTGGTCACAGCAGCACAAATGCTGATTAAAACAGTAGCTGAATGGACTACTGGGACATAGTGGAAACTGTAGGATGTGGGGCCCAATTGAGGAAGTAGGTCACTGTGGGAATGGCATGCCCTTGGAGACTCTATCTTGTCCCTGGCCTCTTCCTGTCTCTGTTTGCTGGCTGTCATGAGGTAAGCAACCTCCTCCACCACGTACTCCCACTGTCATACTATTTTGCCTCACTTCAGGCCCAAAGCGATGAAGCCAGCCAACCATGGAATGAAACCTCTGAAATCGTGAGCTAAAATAAATCTTTCTTCCTGTGAGATGATTTTCTCAGATATTTTGTCACAGTGACAGAAAAATGTCTAATACAGGAAGGTTTCATGTATTCTTTTTTAATATATATTTTTAGTTGTAGTTGGACACAATACCTTTATTTTATTTATTTATTTTTATGTGGTGCTGAGGATTGAATCCAGTGCTCTACCACTGAGACACAACCTGGGCCCCCAGAAGGTTTCATATATTCTAAGAGAGGCCAGTGGCCAAATTATGAGGAGTGAAGAGAAAAGATGGTCCAAAGGAGTTTGGAGAGTTAAGCAAGAGACAGATTAAACAAAAACTTAAAGGATGTGCTAAAAATTTCAAATCAAATCCTAAGTTATAGTGGAAATTCAATTTGTTTACTTTTAATCACTGACGTGACTGATATAGGTATTGAAAAGAGACCTTGGCCAATATATTAGATGGGAGAAAGGAAAGAATGAGACCTGAAGACTAGTAAGGAGCTACTACAGGTGTTCAAAGAGCTAATAATAAATTAGTTATGGGAGTGTTTTAGTTAGCTTTTTCATCACTGTGACCAAAAAACCTGACAAGAACAATTTTAAAGGAGGAAAAGTTTATTTGGGTGTTCATGTCAGAGGTCTTAGTCCATAGAAGACCGGCTCCATTGCCTTGGACCCGAGATGAGGTGGAACATCAAGGCAGAAGAGTGTGATAGAGGAAAGCACAGCTCAGGACATAGAAATCAGGAAACAAAGAGCTTTGCTCACCAGGGACAAAATATAAACCCCAAAGGAATGCCCCCAGTTACTCACCTCCTCCAGTCACCTTCCTACAGCTACCATCCACTTAATCCATTCAAAGTGGATTGATGCAGTGATTAGGTTAAGGCTCTCATAATCCAAACTTTTCACCTCTAAACTCTTTTTTATTATCTCACACATGAGTTTTGGGGACACTACATATCTAAACCGCAACAGGGTAGTAACAGTGAAAGTGGTAAGAAGTAATCAGATTCATAGCATATTTTGAAGGAAGGGAAGACAGGATATACTGACATAATATGTGGGGATTGAGGAAGAATAAGGCATCATGAATGGTATCTTAGTCTGTTCATGTGCTACAATAAAATATCACAGACTCAGTGGCTTAAAGTCTGAGATCAAGGTGATAACATAGTCAGGTTATGCTGTGGTCTCTTCCTGGTTTGCAAATGGTTGCCTTCTCCCTGTGTGCTTACCACATGGCCTTTCTTTAGTGTATATGAGTGAAGGGAGAAAGAGAGAAGGAGAGGGCGGGGGGAAAGTGAGAGGGAGAGTGGGAGAGAGAAAGAGAGTACAAGCCTTTATTTTCTTATAAGGCCATCAATCCTATCCTTATGATCTTTTTGCCCCAATGTAATAGTATTGGAATTGACTTACGTAAATGGGATTAGATGCTCTTATAAAGGGAGTTTGTGGGCTGAGGTTGTGGCTCAGTGGTAGAGCGCTCACCTACCATGTGTGAGGCACTGGGTTCGATCCTCAGCACCACATAAAAATAAAATAAAGATATTGTGTCCAACTACAACTAAAAAATAAATATTAAAAAAGAGTAATGTTAAAAAAAGTGGAATGAATAGAATTGGGGGCAGATTGGGTAGGGGGGCACAGGGGAGCATGAGAACCTATAAATATTTGGATAATGGTGTGGTTTCTTGCTTGGGTGACTGGGTGAGCAATGAGGAGAGAACCTGAGAGGAGAGGAGAGGAGGAGGGCTGGAAGGAGGAGGAGACAGATCATGCATTCAGATGACTCGGGGACTGTCATGTGTACGCACGCCCACAGAGACCTGCTTTCAGCTGTGAAAAATAAAGCATGACTCTGAGCCTGATCCCACTCTCCTGACTCCTGTAGGAANTATAAAAATAAATAAGTGAAATAAAGGTATTGTGTCCAACTACAACTAAAAAAAAATCTTGTGTCCACCTATAACTAAAAATTAAATATTAAAAAATAAAAAATAAAGGGAGTTTGTTTCTTTTGCTCGTCAACTCTCTGCCATGTGAGGACACAAAATTTCTCTGCTTTGGAGGACATACTAATTAAATACCATCTTGAAACAGAGAACTGCTTTCCCCAGATAACCAAACCTGTCACCACCTTCATCTTGGAGTTTCCACCCTCCAGAACTGTGAGGAATGAACTTCTCTTATACATAAATTACCCAGTCTATGGTATTTTGTTATAGCAGCACAATCAGACTAAGAAACCAACTACTTTACAGTTTTGAAGACATTTTTACTATCCTAAGTTAGAAAGTTTTGCCTTAGTAAGTTTCCTTAATTCTCAAAGGAGATTTTGGGGTACTACAAACTCCCTTTCTGAGATCTCTATTAGCAAGACATGGACTTTCAAGTGCTCACATAGGATAGAATATTTCAAGTAAACTCTAATATACTCCCTTTGGATTGAGGAAGGGAATTGGGAACTGGGTTTCTGTCTCCTCCAGACAAGAGAAACCCTAGAAAGAACCTCACACAGGACTGTTCAACCAAGAATGCAAAGTCCCCACTGTACTATTTTCTGATCTCAAAGAAAGAATTTGGAGGACTCAATGGAGAGGGTTTGGACATTTTATTACGTATTCATTCCTTGGCAATGGCAAACTGGGATACACTAAGGACATACTAAGGATACACTGGAGGGACACGCTAAGCCTGCAGGCAGGAGGAATATATAGGATAGGCAGACCCGCTGCTCAAGTGGATTTCTTCAGATGTTTTATAAATAAGGTACTTTACAACCAAGGTCACTCTGCTTTGATCCTCACCTAAAGGTTGGAGACAAGAGAAGTGGCCAGTTTTCCCTCTCCTTCATTATCGCATTCTTTAGAGTCTTTCTTTTTTTTTCTTTTTTTCTTAGTTGTTCAAAACATTACAAAGCTCTTGACATATCATATTTCATACATTTGATTAGAGTCTTTCTTATCACTGCCTGCAACTACAAGCTTTCCTGAGCAGTGACTAGTGTTTACCCCAACACTTCACCCCTTCAGTGCCTTGGAAGCCCCTGATGTCCCTCACAATCTTATACCACGGTATGTCTTCCACAAAGCCTTTTGGACAGGGCTCCAGGGGCACATTGAGTCCATTTCTTAAAATGGCAATACATAAAACAAGAATCTATCAGCAAGCATGCTAAGGTAATTAAGATAGCGTTAATTTGTTTAGACACTTGGGTTAAAGCACGAGAGATATTATGTTTTTCATCCAATTCTGTTTTGTTTAATATTTTATTTTTTAGTTATAGTTGGGCACAATACCTTTATTTTATTTATTTATTTTTATGTGGTGCTGAGGATTGAACCCAGGGCCTCACACATGCTAGGCAAGTGCTCTACTGCTGAGCCACAACCCCAGCCTTCCAATTCTGTTTTATCTAAGTCCTTTTGGTCTCATTTGCAGGTTGGACTACCCAGGAAGTCCTTGTGCTACAATCCCAGGAAATTCTGAGGAGAGCCAATAGTCAGTTGTCTGGTTGGTATGTCCGGTCCAGGAATAGGTTCCGTGTAGCTGATCTATGGAGAATATGACAAATGTTTAATAGGGATCAATAATGGAAAATGGGCTGAGGCAGTATACAGGTTATTGTATGATCTTGTATTGGTAAAGTAGCCTGCACAGTAGGCTTTCCTGGGGCAAATGTATGTTTGAACTTTGTGATATAAAAAGAATAAAAACCCCTCTGAAACATATTACCATCTTAAACTAACACAAAGTGTTCCTCAGGTGATGACACCTGAAGGTAGCATCACCTGTTCTTGCAAGGGCCAAGTTCCCAACACAGTAAATTTTACTTGTATATTTAGACATTCTCTCTCCCCGCAAGGAGTCAGTAAGGCAACCACCAGGGGCTTACTTGCACATTCCATGATTCCTTGTCTCTGATGTGATGTTTTGAGATGCTGGCAACAGTAAATTGTTACTTGTTGCCCAGGACAACTTGAGAAAATGTTCAGTGGAAGTTTCCTTTATCTGTAACCTTTATGCTGGTGGCCATGGGTGAAATAACATAGAAACAGCTACAGGCTGCTGACATCTGGGTTTGTCCTTTAGGGTCCTCAGTGCCTCAGGCAGATGAGCAGGCCATCCCTGCATCGTTACCCTGAGTCTTTAAGGCTTGTCCCAGCAGGCCAGGCATGATTTCAATTAATCCAGCTCCTGTTGGATTGTGTGGCAGGGGGAAATCTATATCCTGGTCTTGAGCCCACTGTTGTATGTCATGGCCTGTGAAGTAGGTTCCTTGGTCACTCTCAGTTACCTATGATGTGCCATACATGGCACTCAGCTAGACTCATCCCTTAATAGTTGCCTTTTAAAATTTTTTTTTTAGTTGTAGTTGGACACAATACCTTTATTTTATTTATTTATTTTTATGTGGTGCTTAGGATCAAGCCCAGCACCTTGCACATGCTAGGTGAGCGCTCTACTGCTGAGCCACAACCCCAGCCCCTTAATAATTGCCTTTTGATTGGCTCTTTGGCTTGGGAATGCTTACATCAATCCTGTAGCTGTGTCCACACAGTCGAAGCATATTTATTTGGCCCCTCTGATACTGGGCCTACAGTCTATCTGCTCTCACTGAACAAGGACATCACCTTGTTTTATATGCCCTCTCAGTGGCATCCTGTTGTCGTGGGTAGTACTGAGAGCAAGCAAGGCAGTTGTGGCATGCAGCAACAACCTCAGACATCTATATGGGCAGTCCCCAACATGTAACTACTGCCTACACAGTCTTTTGTCATGCATGCTTTGCTTTATGAAGTAGCCCAGTGGCAATTTCCTCTCCTGGAGCTTTCTCCAGCCATCTTTACCAATTGTATGACCTTGACTGATGCTTCTCTGGTGATGAGTTCCATGGCAAGGGATGCAGCATAAGCCACATGCAGTTGTCTTTCCAAGAAGTTATAACATTCTTCTGCCCCCTTCTATAACTGTGGCTAAAATCTGATGGGGGGTCTTATGTCTCTTAATCCACTGCCATAATACCTAATCATAGCTGTCTAGAGTGACATGGACAGTAAGTTCAGCAGGTTTTGGTGTGTCTAGTGTTCCTTGTGCCTGTTCTACTGTCCATTTGGCCTCATTAAATGCCTCAATATGCCAGTCAGTCCAGTCCCATAATGTACCCCTCCCACACAAATTATATATGGGTCATAATAATTGAGCCAGATGAGAAATGAAATCCCTTCAAAAACCCAATAGCCCCACAAATTCTTGTATTTCCAACTGGTATAAATTTTATCTTACCTGACCAGATAACACCCAAGAATTTCACTGATAAACTAGGGCCCTGCACTTTGTTAGGGTTCATGACCCATTTTCAGCCTTGCAAATGAGTCACAGAAAAAGAAGAAGGAAGAGGAGGAGGAGGCGGAGGCAGAGGAAGAGGAGGAGGTGGGAGGAGGAAGGAGGAGGAGAAGGAGGAGAAGAAGAAGAGAGAAGGATGTCATCAATATGCAAAAACTGGGGCCATGGTTATGGCTCAGTGGTAGAGCACTTGCCTAGCATGCATGAGGCACTGGGTTCGATCCCCAGGACCACATAAAAAGTAAATAAATAAAATAAAGGTATTGTGTCCATCTACAACTAAAAAAATTTTTTTAAATGCAAAAACTTTTTACCAATAGAAGTCAGGACCAGGGCTGAGGATGTGGCAGTGTGTCTGCCTGGCATGCATGAATCCCTGGGTTCAATCCTTAGCAGTGCAAATAAATAAAGATATACAACAGTGCTTCCTTCTTTTTGAAAAAAAAAAAATGTCTTTAAAAAAAAGAAGTCAGGACCAGGTTTCTAAATTTTGTGCTACCATACCATGGACACTAGATGGGGCTATGGAGACATCATTGACGTAGCCTGGTAATGGTCCTTTGTAGGCCTTCTCACATGAAGGCGAATGGGGTCTTGACTCTCAGGGGCTATATCTGTGCTAAAGAAGGCATTAGCAAGACCTGGTACACAACAATATGCTACCAGATGCGTGCTGAGCTCTCCTAGAATGGTGGTCATGTTGTGAAAGGCTGGATAAGTGAAAGAATCAACTTATTTAATTCTCTGCAACCCACTATTACATGCCAAATTCCATCCTACTGGCCACACAGGGAAGTTAAAAGGGCTGTAGGTTGGGCCAATTATGTTTACTTTAGTCAATTGGAGTATGGTCTCTGTTAACTCTTTTTTTTGGGGGGGGGGTACAGGGAATTGAACTCAAGGGCACTCAACCACTGAGCCACATCCCCAGCCCTATTTTGTATTTTATTTAGAGACAGGGTCTCATTGAGTTGCTTAGCGCCTTGCTTTTTACTGAGGCTGGCTTTGAACTTGCAATCCTCCTGTCTCAGCCTCCCAGGCCATTGGGATTGGTCTCTGTTATCTCTTGATGGCAACAAGGGAACTAATGTGGCATAGACAAAACAACAGAGCGGCGTTTGGCATGTTCCCTTAATATTGACTTTACAGCTGGCACATGCTTAATTCCCTGACAATGCATATGAAACTCCCCTATACTAATTTGTAGGTGTTTGCCCCATAAAATATTGATATCTACAATATATTCAGGAATGAAAGCTATGGACACCAGGTAGTGGGTGGGTGGTGGGAATCTAAGTCACAGCATCAATATTCCGGCTCAAATTCACTGTTTTCTTCCCATATCCATCAATAGCAGTTAACCTGCCCAGAACTTGTCAAGATTACCATATATCAATGTACATCCAGCTCCCATGTCCAACCAATGATGTTACTCTCTGACTTTATTTATTTATTTATTTATTTATCAGTAATGGGGAGTGGACACAGGGGTCCTTTACTACCGAGTTGCAGCCTCAGCTCTTTTTACTTTTTATTTTGAGATAAGATCTTGCTAAGTTGCTGAGGCTGGCCTCAAACTTGCAATACCCCTGCCTCAGTCTCTTGTGTCACTGGGGTCACAGGCATGTGCCACTGCATGTGGCTCTGATTGTTTTTGCAAGACCAATGTATTGCCAATTCTATAAATGGTCTCTGGTTCAGAGACATGGCTCAGACCACTGAACCTTGACCTCACCCCTAGTCAGCCCATAACCAAGGGCTCAAATACTAAATATAAAAAAAAAACTATAATATACTTAAATATAATATACTTAAATAAAATACTTAAATATAAAAAAAATACTAAAATTAAAAAAAAAAGTCAGGGAGAGCCATGGACTCTGCTTCCATTACATCTCCTAATAGGAGAGGATTGTCTTTGTCCCTTTTTGGAGACAAAGTAGAAGTCCATTTGGAGTATGAGTCCATTCTATCTTAATGTCTCCTCTTTTTTGTTCTTATTGAAAAACAATGACTTAATCCTCTTGTCCTTTGGCAATTGATTCCAGAGTGTACCAGCCATTATTCATCTCTTTTCCTCTCATCTACTCCTGCTGCTATTAAGTCTACCCACATCTGTCTACTAGACACTTGGAGAGGTCCTTCCAGTTTGGGCTGGGTTTTCTGCCACAATTTTCCTGTCTCTTTTGGATTTGCTATCAATTGTGTTTCTTGCTGTAGGTGCTGCCCTACTAATGGGGATAACATTGATACCAGGGCACCACAAATGGACAGAGGGGCTGCATGTAACACTGCATCCCTTATCTCAGGAGTAAAAATTATACAGTCTGGTTGTACTTCTGCAAAACACTAATATGCAACACTATTATAAAGTTTTATAAGGAAAACACAAAATGAAATTAATAAGAGAAACAGTGTTAATGATAAGAAATAGACTTATTATCTGATATATAAATCATCCCATTTATATGATAATGAAATCTTTGTGTGCTCAAAGCAACCACATGTAAAACCAGGTTTTAAAATGTCAATGTGGCCCCTTTATGTCAGACACAATGCCTAAAAGTCAGCACTTATTAGTTAGCTGACCTGAATTAGACTTGCATAAGCTTTCATTTCACAAACTTTTATATAGCACTTAGATAAAACTTGAGCATGAAGAGATAGAGCCTACAGAATGGGAGAAAATCCTTGCCATCTGCACCTCGGATAGAGCATAAATCTCCAGGATATAAAAAGAACTCAAAAACCAAATAAACAACAACAACGATAAAAAAATACAATCAACAAATGGGCAAAGGAACTGAACAGACACTTCACAGAAGAAAAAATACAAATGGTAGACAAATATATGAAAAAAATGTTCAACATCACTAGCAATTAGAGAAATGCAAATTAAAACCACACTGAGATTTCATCTCACTCCAGTCAGAATGGCAATTATCAAGAATACAAGTAACAATAAGTGTTGGGGAGCAATGGACAAAATGTCTTAGAGAATCAATTAACATCAGGAGACCCATGGGACTTTTTCCTAGGGAAACTGGGAGGTTTAGAAACCTAGGGAATGGGACCCTTCTTGTAAGTGGGAGCACACCAGGGAGAAAGATGGGAGGGGCAACCCACTACTCTTCCTAAAGAAATAAGATTATCTTTCCCTGTAGTCTGATAAAGTATAAACTGGTAAAACTGAGGGTCAGTAGGACAGGGTCTGAGACTGGGGGAGGTTGTTGCAAGGCAGATAAAGAGAAAGGGGGCAACTCACCCATGCACTGGTAAATTGATGGGTAGGGCTTTGCCTTGGAGTTTTCAGATCACACTGAGCTTCTCTCAATCTGTGATCCAAGGAACTATCCTAATGAGGCTTGTCCTCTACCATTGGGTAAGATACCATGAAGGGATGTGGTAAGGGCTCTCCCAAAACAAATAGAAGATGACATGGTGCACTCAGTAACTATGTGCACTACATGAGTCTGTCAGGTAGTGTGGTACAGTCAGTGTCTATGTGTTAGTGTGCAACTTTGTTATAACTCTATTGCAACTCTATGGTATAGAACACCCAATCAGAATGCATGTTAGCATATAGGGGAGAGAAAGGGGCTAACATGTAAAGGGGGTACTCACAAAGAGTATATAAGGCAACACCCCATTGTGTTTGGATTGCTCTGTAGTATAGTTTAAGTTCTGGTATTGTGATGCTACCTGCTTCACTCTTCTTGCTAAGGATTGCTTTGGCTATTCTGGGTCTCTTATTTTTCCAGATGAATTTCATGATTGCTTTTTCTATTTCTGTGAGAAATGTCACTGGGATTTTGATTGGAATTGCGTTAAATCTGTATAATGCTTTAGTCGTTTTATTAATTCTGCCTATCCAAGAACAAGGGAGATCTTTCCATCTTCCAAATTGATTTCCATATGTTGAACCAACCCTGCATCCCTGGGATGAACACCACTCGATTATGATGCACTATCTTTTTAATATGTTTTTGTATGCAATTTGCCTGAATTTTATTGAGAATTTTTGCATCTATGTTCATCAGGGATATTGGTCTGAAGTTTTTTTTTTTTCCTTGATGTGTCTTTGTCTGGTTTTGATACCAGGGTGATATTAGCCTCATAGAATGAGTTTGGGAGGGTTCCCTCTTTTCTATTTCATGAAATAATTTGAGGAATGTTGGCATTAATTCTTCTTTGAAGGTCTTGTAGAACTCAGCTGAGAATCCATCTGGTCCTAGGCTTTTCTTGGTTAGTAAGCTTTTGATGGTGTCTTCTATTTCGTTGCTTGAAATTGATCTGTTTAAAATGTATGTGTCCCTTTGACTCAGTTTGGGAAGTTCATATATCTCTAGAAATTTGTCAGTGTCTTTGAGATTTTCTATTTTATTGGAGTATAAATTTTCAAAATAGTTTCTAGTTATCTTCTGTATTTCAGTAGTGTTCGTTGTGATAGTTCCTTCTTCATGACAAATTTTAGTAATTTGGGTTTTCTCTCTTTCTCTTCATTAGTGTAGCTAAGGATTTATCAATTTTGTTTATTTTTTTCAAAGAACCAACTTTTCATTTTGTCAATTTTTTGAATTGTTTCTTTTGTTTCAATTTCATTGATTTCAGCTCTGATTTTAATTTCTTTTTGTCTTCTGGGTTTTTTTATTTTTTTCTTTTTCTAGGGCTTTGAGATGTAATGTTAGGTCATTTATTTGTTGACTTTTTATTCTTTTAATGAATGAGCTCAATACAATAAACTTTCCTCTTAGCACTGTCTTCTTAGTGTCCCAGAGATTTTTTTAAATGTTTTTTTAGTTGTAGATGGATGAAACATCTTTATTTTTATTTATTTATTTATTTAATGTGGTGCTGAGTATCAAACACAGGGCCTCATGCGTGACAGACAAGGGCTCTACCACTGAGCCACAACCCCAGCCTGTCCCAGAGATTTTGATAAGTTATATTGGTGTTCTCATTTACCTCTAAGTATTTTTCATTTCCTCCTGATTTCTTCTGTTATCCATTCATCATTCAATAGCATGTTATTTAGTCTCCAGGTGTAGCTTCTATTTTTTTATTTTGTCATGAATTTCTAGTTTCATTTCATTATGATCTGAAAGAATGCAGGGTAGTATTTCTATTTTTTGTATTTTCTAAGAGTTGCTTTGTGGCATAACATATGGTCTATTTTAGAGAAGGATCCATGTGCTGCTGAGAAGAAAGTGTGTTAGCTCAATGATGGATGAAATACTCTATGTATGTCCATTAAGTCTATATTATTGATTGTATTTTTTAGTTCTACAGTTTCTTTGTTTAGGTTTTTTGTTTGTTTGTTTGTTTTTTTCATTTTGGAAGATCTACCCAGTGGTGAGAAAGGTGTGTTAAAGTCATCCATTATTATTGTGTGTGGTCTTTTCTATTCTTGAAGTTGAGAAGGGTTTGTTCCATGTACATAGATGCTCCATTGTTTGGGGCATATATATTTGCGATTGTTAAATCTTGTTGATATCAGATTCCCTTAAGCAGTATGTAATATCCTCCTTTATCCCTTTTGATTAACTTTGGCTTAAAGTCTACCTTATTTGATATGAGCATAGAAACCCCCACTTGTTTCCACAGTCCATGTGATATGTTTTTTCCCAATCTTTCACCTTCAGTCTGTGGATATCTTTTCCTAGGAGGTGAGTCTCTAGAAACAGCATATTGTTTGGTCTTTTTTAAATCCAATCTGCTGGTCTTTTAGTTGATGAGTTTAGAACATTAACATTCAGGGTTATTATTGAGATATGATTTATATTCCTGGCCATTCTGGTTTATTTTTGGTTTTTAACTTGACTTGATTTTTCCTTTGATTGACTTTTCCTTTAGTGTAGTTCCTCCCTTTTCTGGTTTTCATTGTTTATTTTCCATTTCCTCTTCATGGAATATTTTGTTTAGAATGTTGTATAGTTTTTAGTTGTGAATTATTTTAACTTTTGTTTATCATGAAATGTTTTTATTTCATATTCAAATCTGAAGCTTAGTTTTGCTGGACATAAAATTCTCAGTTGGCATCCATTTTCTTTCAGAACTTGGTATGTTATTCCAGGACATTCTGGCATTGAATGTCTGGATTGGGAAATCAGCTGAGATCTGAATTGGTTTCCCCTATATGTAATTTGATTTTTTTTCTCCCATAGCTTTTAAAATTCTATCCTTATTCTGTATGTTAGTCATTCTCATTATAATGTCCCTTAGTGTAGGTCTGCTGTAATCTTGTAAATTTAGGGTCCTGTCTGTGGTTGATTTTCCATTTCATTCTTTAGATTTGGGAAATTTTCTGATATTATGTCATGAAAAGACTGTGCATTCCTTTGGTTTGTATCTCCATACCTTTGTCTATTCCAATAAATCTTGAATTTGGTCTTTTCATGTTATTCCATATTTCTTGGAAGTTCTGTTCATGGTTTCTTTTTTTTTTAAGATGTTGATGGACCTTTATTTATTTATTTGTGGTGCTGAGAATTGAACCCAGTGCCTCACACATGCCAGGCAAGTGCGCTACCACTAAGCCACAACCCCAGCCCAGCCCTCTCTTCATGGTTTCTTACCATCTTCTCTGAATGATTGACTTTATTTTCCAGAGTATATATTTTGTTTTCATTGCCTGAAGTTCTGTCTTCCAAGTGGCCTCATCTGTTGGTGATGCTTTTCTATTGAATTTATAATTTGGTTTATTGATTCATTCATTTTGAGGAGTTCTGCTTGTTTTTTTCCCCACAATCTTTAACTCTTTATTGAAGTGATCTTTTGCTTCCTCCATTTTCTTTTGGATTTCACTCCTTATACTATCTTTTACTTCACAGATCAGTTGAACTATATACATTTTAAACTCTTTCTCTGACATTTCTTCTACTGTGTTGCCTACAGATTCTATTGTTGGAACATCTTGGTTTGTTTGAGGAACTTTGTTCCCTTGTTTTTTTTTCATGTAGTTTGTACATCTTCCCATCTAGCAGTATGGATCTGAGGCAGTACAGTTTCTACTCTGTAGTCTTATCGTGTCCCTGAAGGCTTCCAGTGTCTCACCTTTAAGAGGGAAACCAATATTAACAGGACCCAATGCAAACAATATACAACCTTAAATCAAATAGCTCCTATGAAGGCATCTACAGTTTTGTCACAATAAAGAGAAATGATGTGTTCAATTATTGTCTACAATATAAATGGTAAGTTTGCTAAAAGGGTTACCATTTCAAATAGTGGACAAAGAGGAAACTGAAGTAGTGTAGGATGTGATGCTTATGGGGGAGAAGGAGAGAAGATAGGGGTAAAAATTTATAGCAAGAGCAAAGGAGGAATTAATAGAGGTTGGCAGTTAGCATGAGAGAGGTAAGAAAGAATTCAGAGAGGTAAGAAAGATAGATAATTGATAGAAAAAATATATACAGAGTTTTAAAATTAAAATAAAAGAATTTAAAAAGTAAAAATATAAGAATACACAATCAAACTGTAATATACTATTCAAATATCTCACACCTCAATTAATTGATGCATGAAAAATATTTGGATTCAAAGATGGTAGAGATGAGAGGGGCGGGGAAGGAAAGTCTCAGTGGAAAATTGACTGATTGCTTCTGCTGGCTTCCAAAAATTTTCTTAGGTTCCCCTTTCTGCTGGTAGGTGGGGGTTGTATGAAATTTGGTCGTAGCTCCCCAATCCTGTAGGTGCTTGACCTGTTGGGTGAGCGAGTGGATAGCAAAATGCTTTCACACCCTCTTCCAGTCTTCCCACCCATTGTAGCTGGCCCCTTCCATCCCCATGCACTTCAGGGCTCACTGAGCCCTTCTTCAGTTTCTCCAACTTGTGTTCCCCCTGGGGAGTTGTCCCCAGTCTCTGGCTTTCCACAGGCTTGCCAGACCCAGCTGCAATCTGACGAAGCTGGGCTTCAGATTCCCCGGGTTCTGTCTTGCTGCAGTCCCAAGATGTCAATGCTGTTCTATCTTACAGAAAGACCACCAGGGATGTGCTCACACAAAGGATTGACCCTGCAAAGAGGCAGCCAGATGGTGGCCACTAGCACACCCAGAAGGAAGACCTTTGGTGCAACCAGACCTGCAAGTACCCCAACAATATATCTCCAGGCCCTGGCTGGTGTCCCCAGACTAAGGCAGCCATGCTCCAAGATGGTGGTCGTGGCAGCAGCAAATGTGCAGTCCCCTTGGCCCTGGACTCCCAGGGCCTGGCCAATGTCCCAAGATGGCGGGTTCCCTGACAATGGACTTTGAGGCAGCAAGGGCAGCAGGCATTCTGCAGGCACTCTATGGGTGGTCTGCCGGCAAATAGGGGGAGGGGTGTTTGCCGGGGGTGGGGGTGGGGGTGCTTGGCAGGTGAACATCAGGTGATGTACAGGCTAAAAGTGGGCAAATGGGTGGAGAGTGATCTGCATGCAAACGGCCTGTTGTTGTTGCCTTTTTTTTTTTTTTTTCGTAGAGAGAGAATCTTTTTTGTAGATGGACACAACACAAAGTCTTTATTTTTATGTGGTGCTGAGAATCAATCCGGGTCGCGCTGGTGCTAGGCGAGAGCTCTCTACCGCTGAGCCACAATCTCAGCCCCTTGTTGTTGCTTTTTTGTGATGCTTGGATTGAACCCAGGGCCTAGGCAAGCACTCTACCAACTGAGCTATATCCCCAGCCCCTAGGCCTGTTGTTTTTGTTGTTTTTTAAATGTTTCTATTTTTAGCTTTCATATTGTGGATATAAATGAATTATATACCATAATCACTGTATTAATGTATATAAATCTGCATAATTTTACTAGTGCCTTTTATGCCTTCAGCTATTTCTTGTTACATATTACTGGACTTTTCTTTCAGTTTGAAGAATTCCCTTTAGCATTTCTTATGAAGAAAATCCCTCAGCTTTTTTGTTTATTTGTTCGTGAAAATCTTTTTCTTTCTTATCTGAAGACAGCTTTGCTGGGAACATACCTTTGTTTACCCAGAGAAATGAGCCTTGTAGAAGGACCTTAAAAGTGTATTTTAAGGGGCTCAGTGGTAGAGCGCTTGCCTAGCATGTGTGAGGCCATGGGTTTGATCCTCAGCACCACATAATGATAAATAAAAGTATTGTGTCCATCTACAACTAAAAAAAATTTTTTTTAAAGTATAAAAGGAAAAGGGATCCTCATCATTTGTAACATTGATTGCTACATACTAAGTTTCCTCAGCTTGGACAATAACCTCTGTAACAGCTCCAAGGTCTGGTGCTATTGGTGCTAAAAGTGGCAATATTCACTGAGCTGTCTATAATTAATGGTAAGTCTACAAGCACCAGGTCTTATGCATGCGCCAAATGGGGCTCTGGAATGGAGAATTAGTCTCATGGAGCACTTTGGCTCCCTGAAGCTCAGCAGCAAGGGCAGTTATTTTTTTTAAAATAATGTTTTAGTTGTAGTTGGACACAATACCTTTATTTTCTTTCTTTCTTTTTATGTGGTGCTGAGGATCGAACCCAGCGCCTCGCAAGCAATCTACTAGGCAAGCAATCTACTGCTGAGCTACAGCCCCAGCCCCTAGGCCTGTTGTTTTTGTTGTTTTTTAAATGTTTCTATTTTTAGCTTTCATATTGTGGATATAAATGAATTATATACCATAATCACTGTATTAATGTATATAAATCTGCATAATTTTACTAGTGCCTTTTATGCCTTCAGCTATTTCTTGTTACATATTACTGGACTTTTCTTTCAGTTTGAAGAATTCCCTTTAGCATTTCTTATGAAGAAAATCCCTCAGCTTTTTTGTTTATTTGTTCGTGAAAATCTTTTTCTTTCTTATCTGAAGACAGCTTTGCTGGGAACATACCTTTGTTTACCCAGAGAAATGAGCCTTGTAGAAGGACCTTAAAAGTGTATTTTAAGGGGCTCAGTGGTAGAGCGCTTGCCTAGCATGTGTGAGGCCATGGGTTTGATCCTCAGCACCACATAATGATAAATAAAAGTATTGTGTCCATCTACAACTAAAAAAAATTTTTTTTAAAGTATAAAAGGAAAAGGGATCCTCATCATTTGTAACATTGATTGCTACATACTAAGTTTCCTCAGCTTGGACAATAACCTCTGTAACAGCTCCAAGGTCTGGTGCTATTGGTGCTAAAAGTGGCAATATTCACTGAGCTGTCTATAATTAATGGTAAGTCTACAAGCACCAGGTCTTATGCATGCGCCAAATGGGGCTCTGGAATGGAGAATTAGTCTCATGGAGCACTTTGGCTCCCTGAAGCTCAGCAGCAAGGGCAGTTATTTTTTTTAAAATAATGTTTTAGTTGTAGTTGGACACAATACCTTTATTTTCTTTCTTTCTTTTTATGTGGTGCTGAGGATCGAACCCAGCGCCTCGCAAGCAATCTACTAGGCAAGCAATCTACTGCTGAGCTACAGCCCCAGCCCCCAATTTCTTTTTTCCACCAGTAAGCTAACCTTGTTTTGCGGAGACAATAGGTGTTATTCATCCCACTGGTTTATAGTCTTTTATGTGCTCCCACTAAGCTGGCCATAATGATTATAATTCCTATCAGGGCTTGGGGGCAAAAGTAATTGAGGGTACACATAAACAACACATAAATGCTAACATATCATTCAGTAGTGGGAGCCATAATAATAAAGTTAGTAGGGACACAAAATCAGAGAATATTATCTGTTATCCCCTTGTCATGATGCCAGGTATTGTGAGGACCATGGTCATTTGTGTACTGGTTTGTAAAAGGCCCAAGATATGCAATTCTTGTCCATTTTACCACTGACCTCTAACCTTGGGACAGGGCCTCTAGGCCCTATGGAAAAAGGGAGATTTTGGTGTAGTCCCTAATCATGTTTATATTTGAAATCCAAATGGTGTGAGAAATAGTTGTTTGGCTCTCCAGTTTATATAAAAATTCACCAGGAGGTGGAAGGCTATCACCATGCAGACCCTAGCTGAACGACTTATTGAGTTCCCCATGGCCTGGTACCTTTGGCCCTGAGTTCCTTAGTGGGAACTCAATCTTTCTTTAAAGTCCCATTATTAAGCAGACCTGGAGATTTCTTTGGGAAAGCCCTTGCACAGATAATCCAGAAGAGGGCGCCCAATTATCATTTTTACACTCCTTTTGGATCAGGTTTTGTTTTCTCATGAGTGATTTTTTTTTTTTTCCTGTGCCTGGAAATTTCTCAGTTAAGATGCCAATAACAACAACAACAACAACAAATGCCAATTGTGTTATACCTGACCTAATGAGGTGATTTAATTAATAACCAGCAGGAGCAGCACAAATAAACCTACAAATCTGAGTCTGGTTAACAATTTCAGCATTTACTGTTCTCACTCCTTAATAGTACACCCAAGAGACCATCAGTGGGCTGTGGGACATTTTGCCTCTGAAGGGTGGTCCAGACATGTTTTTCAGGGACATCTTTCAAAGAAACCATGACGCTCACAAGAAAACGCTTGTCTCAGAATTTTGTAAAAGCTTAGACACTTCTGGGTTTGAGTCTTAAGCAAATTAACGTTGCATTACATCATTCAGGCAAAATCTAAAAAAGTTGATCTCATAGACCTTGAGAGTAGGTGATGGTTAATGGGGACAGCAGGGGTTAGGAAGAGATGGAAAAGGTTGATGAATGAATACTAAGTTACAGTTAGATAGAAGTGTTACCGCTGTTGACCGGTGACGAGTTCTTGCTTCCCCAATGTTGAAGAATAACACCAAAGAAGCACGCCGAGGCAAGGTCAGAGTAGAAATTAGAAGTTTATTAAAGGACAGCAGAAAAGACTTCTCCCGGAGGAAGAAGGGGACCCAAGAGGTGGAATCGTGGAAGGGATGTTGTCTCCCCTTTTTATAGTTCTTTCAGTGATGGAATGTAGGTGGGAAGGCCCGCGGGGTGGGACACAGGTGGGCCAAAGAAGTAATCTGGTCAGGAAGGACTTCTGAGTCAGCACCTTTTTGCTGGGGGCTGTTCATTGACATTTCTTTGAGGTGGACTTTGGCCTAGGGCCTTTTCAGGACTTCATTAACATTCCATGAGTTGTCCTGCGTTTCCCGGAATCATTGCCAGCATGGCCTCCATTTTAGATTTCACTCGGTATTAGACCCGATTTACCTAACTACACTGACTACCTAACTTTAAATCTGGCTTCAGAAGCAAGAAGTTTTGGTGTGCTGTTGCAGTAGGATGATTATAGCTAACAATAATGTACTGTCCACTTCAAAAAATAATAATTTTTAATGTGTTCACCATAAAGAAATGATAAATGTTTCAGGAGATAGATGTGTTTAACCTGATTTGAACATTACACAATGTATACATGTATCAAAACATCATACCTCATTAATATGTGTAATTTCATGTTTTTCTTTACCAGTCAAAAATTAGTTTTTAGGGCTGCAGTTGTAGTGCAGTGGTAAAGGAAAAAGGGAGATTTTGGTGTAGATTTTTGCCCAGCACGGGTGAGGCACTGGGTTCGAGCATCAACACCACATAAAAAATAAATAAATAAATAAAGGTATTGTGTCCATTAAAAACATATTCTAAAAGAGAAGGAGGTCTAGGGATGTAGCTCAGTGGTAGAGCGCTTGCCTACCACGCACAAAGCCCTGGGTTCAGTCCCCAGCACCACAAACACAATAAATAAAAATTATTATTAAAATCAAATTAAAATTTTTCAAAGAAAAAATAAGAAAAAGAAAGTGGGGGTGCAAATGTCAAAGCAAATGGGATAAAATGCCTACAACAGTAAATAAAAAATAATTTTTATTTTTGAAATTTTTATAAGCGCAAATTTTTTTCTAAAGTACAGTCATCTATCTGGACGCGCTGAGTGGATGCGGGGGTCTCCTGGGAACTGGGTTGGAGCCCAACGAGCGCTAGCTAGGCGCAAGCGCTCACAGAGTGCAGCCGCCCCAGGACCCCTCCCCGCCCCCACAGACCACCCGGAGACCCCAGCGCAGAATCGTCTCCGGATTCCCAGCAGTCGCCTGGAGTGTTGGAGATTGGCTCTTGCCCCCGCCCTCCGCACACCCTAGGGAAAGGAAGCACCCCCCGGTATTAAAAAGAGCTGAGCGGAAAGAAGCTCTCTCAGTCGCTGGCGGGCAGGCGAGCTGATGCGGAGCTGCACCGTGTCCACCATGCCGAGGATGATTTGCAGGAACGCAGATCTCGAGTTTGACTGGCTGCAGCCCTGCTTCTACCCTGACGAAGATGACTTCTACTTCAGCGGCCCCAACTCGACCCCTCCTGGGGAGGACATCTGGAAGAAGTTTGAACTGCTGCCTACGCCCCCGCTGTCGCCCAGCTGTGCGTTCCTGGAGCTCAGTACGGAGCCCTCTGACTGGGCCAGCGAAATGATGCTGACCGAGGCCGACCTGTGGGGCAACCCCGACGAGGAGGACGTGTTCGGCCCGGGGGGACTGGGCAGCCTCACCCCCAACCCAGTCATCCTCCGGGACTGCATGTGGAGCGGCTTCTCCGCTCGCGAGAAGCTGGAGCGTGCGATGAGTGAGAAGATGCAGCATGGCCACAAGCCCGCGGCCACGGGTCCGGCCACTCAGGTCCC
>NW_026000283.1:9959623-9972343 GCF_001458135.2 Marmota marmota marmota
GTGGCCGCCCCTCCGGGTTTAAGCAGCCGCCCTCCCAACGGCGGTGACCACAAGGTCCTCAGCACCTCGGGAGAAGACGCCCTGAGCGACGAGGTTGACGAGGAGGAAGATGAAGAAGAGGAGATCGATGTGGTCACCGTGGAGAAAAGCTGTAAGACAGGCGGCACCACGTTCACCCTCACGGTGAGTCCCAAGAACACAGCCCTGGGCCTGGGGAGAGAGCAGTCGCGTGAGCTGATCCTCCAACGCAGTGTCCCCATCTACCAGCAGCACAACTATGCTGCGCCCTCGCCCTATGTGGAGAGCGAGGATGCTCCACCCCAGAAGAAGATCAAGAGGGAGGTGTCCCCACATCCCCTCAAGAGCGTCATCCACCCAAAGGGTAAGAGCTTCAGCCCTCGGAAATCCGACTCCGAGGACAGCGTGCGTCGCCGCAATCACAACATCCTGGAGCGCCAGCGCCGCAATGACCTGCGGTCCAGCTTCACCACGCTCCGGGACCACGTGCCAGAGCTGGTGAAGAATGAGAAGGCTGCCAAGGTGGTCATTTTGAAAAAAGCCTGTGAGTATGTCCACTACCTCCAGGCCAAGGAGCACCAGCTTCTGATGGAAAAGGAGAAATTGCAGGCAAGACAGCAGCAGTTGCTAAAGATAATTGAACTTGCTTGGACTTTCTAAACCTTTCTTAAATGAACAGTCACTGCCACTTTTGCACAGTTTGATTTTTTTTTTTAAACATTGTGTTAATGAATATTGATTTACTCTCAAATCAGTCCCCTGACGTTTGGGTCTGGGTGGGGGGCAGGACGTGTGGGGTTCTACCAGGACCTTGGAGAGCCCATGTGATGGGGTTCTGGGTAGCTTTGCTGTGACAGTGACAGCAGTAGAAGTTCGTGACAGTTGGGAGCCTCTGGGGCTCCTTGTTCGTTCCAAGTTTTCAAACAACAGAGTAGTCATTCCTTCTTTTTACAATTGTGCTTAGGTTCCAGCAGATGTCAGGTAAGAGGGTTGCCATTTGATGCCGATGGGGAACATTTCTGTAAATACCATTGACACACCTGCCTTTTGTATATGTTCTGGGTAATGAGAGGTGGCTTTTGCAGCCAGTATTAGACTGGAAGTTCACACCTAAGTACCATAATAATACCTCAATGTTTGAGGAGCATGTTTTGCATACAAATATATCGTTAATCTGTTATGTACTGTACTAATTACACTGTATACTTTAGTATGATGCTGATACATAACTAAATTTGATACTTATATTTTCATATGGAAACGAGTTATGAAAGTTTTGAGTAGATATTACTTTATCACTTTTGAACTAAGAAATTTTATAAAGAAATTTGCTATATATATGCCTTTTCTTAGTCTGTTTCTTCATTTGTTCATGTTTGGTGCATAGAACTGGGTAAATGCAAAGTTCTGTGTTTAATTTCTTCAAAAACACAGTATATTTAGAAGTTTGAAATACCTCATGTTTATGAAAATAAATAGCAGTTAAGTGATTTAAAATTTTCTTTAAAAAGTATAAAGAAAGAAAAATATAAATTGTAGGAAATTTAATCTAAATTAAGATGTCTTAAAAATATAAACATGCACTAGAGTGATATCACAGCAAATGATGGTGGAAGAAGCTTGAATAAAATCACTTCCTACGTTGAAACAGTCATAAACTGTTGAAGACAGAATCAATAGTTTTTGGAACCCTTAAGAAGAAAGGGTCAGTTGAATTTCAGTAACAGAACATTGTGAAAAATTTTCCCACCAGGGCTGGGGTTTTAGCTCAGTGGTAGAGGGCTGACTTAGCACCTGCAAGGCCCTGGGTTCAATCCTCAGCACCACATAAAAATAAATAAATGAAATAAAGGTATTGTGTACAACTAAAAAATAAATATTAAAAACAATTTTTCCCCATTAACTTAACATTCTCTGTTTCCAACCTTGGAAGTGCCATTTGAGTTCTTTTTATGGCTTTCTGGTGCTGAGAGATTAATACAATCCTTATTTTTAAATGCTATTGCTATGTATTTTCACCTATCTGGTGATTTACTGGGAGCACAGCTCAAAGGTTGACTTATTCCCTTCCCTCCAGGCTGTTGTTACTTTCCAGGTTGGAGGGTATGCACTGAGAGGTTTTACTGATACACAATGCCTTTGTACACTTGCAGCAGGAGAGGGACAATAGATGAGACAAACAGGAGATGGACCCAAAATCCTAAGGAGATTTTCTCCTAGAAAGCTCAGGAGAAAGTGCTAAGGAGAAAGTTTCTTGGGTATATAAGGGATTGAAAGGGCCACCAAGTCCACTGAGGAAAATGGAATGCAATGTGCATACTACAACCAAGACAAATGCTCAGAAAACACCTTAGAGTACCCTAGGATTCCACCAGGGCTAAATCTGGGGATTCTGTGCAAGTATGTAATGAATACCAAGGTAATCAAAAGACAGATATTGGGACAATAGATTTTCTGAAAAAGTCACAAGCGACAAAGGATATTATACATTGGTTGTTATGGAGGTGTCCCCCAAAATCTCAAATATGAGACAATGCAAAAAAAGTTTAGAGATGAAATGATGATTGGTTATGAGATCCTTAACCTAATCAGTGCATTATTCCACTGATAGGGATTAACTGCATGGTAACTATAGGCAGGTAGAGTGTGGTTGGAGTAGGTAGGTCCCTGGGGGTGTGCCACTAAGGTTGTAGATTTTGTCCCTGGCAAGTGGAGGCTGAGGCAGGAGAATCAAAGTCCTCAGCAAAAGCAAGTCGCTAGCAACTCAGTGAGACCCTGTCTCTAAGTAAAATAGAAAATAGGGCTGGGGATGTGGCTTAGTTTTCCTGAGTTCAATCCCAGGTACCCCCCACAAAAAAAATTGAGGAAGACCAGTTGAATAGAGGAATAGTATCAGGGGAGGGAGGAGAGGAGGGAAGGGGTAGCGGAGATTGAAATAGAGAAAACCATCTGATATGCATTTATGAATAAATAAAAATTATTAACCCCACTATTATGTAGAACTATAATTCACTAAAAAAGTTATATAGAAAGGAATATAGATATAAATACACACATATATAGCAAACAACACAGTAAAAAATCACAAGTAATGCTTATTGACATGATTGAAGGGAAAATAGTTTTATAATAATAGTTGGAGGCTTCAAATTCCCACATCAATAACAGAGCATCTATATGGAAGATCAGTTTGGAAGAAAGTAAGTTGAATATTGTAAACCAACTAGGCCTAATGGATAGGCATATCTAGAGCCCCACTCAACTCCTGTGAGTTTGGAATATTTTCCAGTATAGACATATGTTAAGTGACAAAACAAGTTTTAATAAATCTAAAATGATTGCAACCATATAAAGTACCTTCTGCAACCACAATGGAATAAAACTAGAAATCAATAACATAAAGAAAGAAAACTAGAAAATTCTCAGACGGGTGGAAATTATCCACACATTATTAAACAACCAATGAGTAAAAGGAGAAATTAGAGAACATTTATAGACAAATAATATGGAAAATATGACATACAAAAATGAACGGGAGGGCTGGGGTTGTAGTTCAGTAGTCGAGCACTTACCTAGCACACCTGAGGCACTGGGTTTGATTCTCAGCACTGCATATAAATAAAAAGATTAATTGATTAATTAAAAGGTCCATCAACAACTAAAAAAACTAAAAAAAAGAAGTAACAAAAGCAGTACTCAAACGTACATTTATAGGCGTAGACACCTATATAAAACAGAAGAAAACCTCAAATCAATAACCTAATGGCATGCCCCACATAACTAGAAAAAAGCAAACAACCCAAAGCCAGCAGAAAGAAGAAAATCATAAAGACTGAAATAGATCAAAAGTGTAGAAGAAAACAGAAAAACAATATAAGTAATCAGGGAAAGCAAAAGTTGTTTTTTTTAAATAGCAAAACTGACAACTCTTAGGTAAACTGACAAAGAAAACAAAGAAACAACTAAAACAAAAAGATGAAAGTGGGTACATTATTAACAACCTTAGAGAAATAAAAATAATTATAAGAGAATACAGTGAATAATTGAATGCCAATAAATTTTAAAACCTAGATAAAATGTACATATTTTATAGAAACACAAATTGCACCCTCTGGTTCCCTTTCCTATCAGATCTTGGTGGTTGTAAAAGGAGGAAAAGTAATACTGAAGCTGGCCATATGGTGTTCTAGTCTGTTATCTAACACACCAGCTTGTTTCAAACAGAGGTAAAGAAGAAGAAAAAAAAGAAACACAAATTGCCCACATTGATACAGAAAGAAAATCTCCAGATACCTGTAACAAGTAATAAGATTGAATCAGTAATAAAAAATCCTGCCAACAAGGAAAAGCCAAAGGGCAGATGGTTCCACTAGTGAATTATATGAAACATTTAAAAACTAATTATCATTATTTATTCTCAAACTCTTCCAAAAAGTATTAGAGAAATGAATATTTCCTAAATCATTCTATGAGGCTAGTATTTCAATGACACAAAAGTCAAAGAGACACCACAAGAAAAATTATTCACCAATATTCCTTATAAAACAAAATATGAGCAAACCAAATCCAACACAATATTGAAAGTATTGTACACTATGACTAATTAGGATTTATGCCAGAAATGTAAGGGTGATTCAATATAAGAGATTGAATCAATGCAACACAGTACATTAAAAGAATAAAGATGGCTGGGATTGCAGCTCAGTGGCAGAGTGCTTGCCTAGCACGTGTGAAGCACTGAGTTCGATCCTTAATACCACATATAAATAAATAAAATAAAGGTTTTGTGTCCATCTATAACTAAAAACTATTTTTAAAAAACCAAAGAGTTTGAGGGGCTGGGATTGTGGCTCAGAGGAAGAGTGCTCGCCTAGAATGCATGAGGCACTGAGTTCGATCCTCAGCCCCACATAAAAATAAAATAAAGATATTGTGTCCACCTATAACTAAAAAAATAAATAAACACTTTAAAAGAAAGAGTTTGATGGGCTGGGGATGTGGCTTAAGTGGTAGTGCGCTTGCCTAGCGTGAGTGAGGCACTGGGTTCAATTCTCAGCACCACATAAATGTGAAATAAAGATACTGTATCCACCTAAAAATTAAAGAAATAAATATTTTTTAAAAAGAGTTTGAAAAAAGCATGTGATCACTTCATTATATGCAGAAAAATCATTTTACATAATTCAACACCCTTTCATGCTAACACACTTAGAAAAGTAAGGGTTGGGGTTTTAGCTCAGTGGCAGAACGCTTGCCTAGCAAGTGTGAGGCACTGGATTTGATTCTCAGCACCGTATTAAATAAATAAATAAATAAACAAACAAACAAATAAATAAATAAATGTATTGTGTCCATCGACAACTAAAAATATATAAAAAGTAGAAATGGAAGGGAACATTTTCTACATGATAAAGGACATGTATTAAAAATCCACATTTAGGGGCTGGGGTTGTGGCTCAGTGATAGAGTGCTTGCCTAGTACATGTGAACACTGGGTCTTATCCTCAGCTTCACATAAAAATAAGTAAATTAATTAAATAAAGGTACAGTGTGCACCTACAACTAAATTTTTTTTTAAAAAAATCCACATTTAATACAAACGGAATGGTGAAAGGACAGCTTTCCCACTAAGCTGTGGAATACAAAAAGGATTTCACACTGCTGTTCAATGTCATGCTGGAGGGTCTAGCCCAAACAATTAGTCAACAAAAATAAATAAAGCTCAGCAATATTAGAAAGAAAGAGATCAAACTAACTGGATTCACAGATGACATGTTATGGAAAATTCCAACTTAGAGAGAAGAAAACTCCATAATTTAGTAGAGCTAAAAAACGCATTCAGCAAAATTGCAGAGTACACGAGCAATATAAAAAAATCAGTTTTATTTCTAAATACCAACAATAAACAATGAGAAAATTAAATATAATTTTATTTATAATAGCATCCAAAAGAATAAACTATCTGAATAAATTTAAACAGGTGAAAGTTTGTACACAGAAAACTATAAAACTAAGGAAAGTAAAAGAGGCTGAAAAAAAAGGAAAGACACTTGTGTCACTTGTAACATTGGAATACTTCTTGTTAAGATGGAGAAACTATCCAACACAATTTAGTTTAAATGCAATCAGTATCAAAATTTCAAAGACATTTTTTTTTCCACAAATGAAAGAGCTGATCCTCAAATTCACATGCAATTGTAAAGGACCCCAAATAGCTAAAGCAATACTGAAAAGAACTTACACTTTCCGTGGACTGTGGTGGCACATGCCTGTAATCCCAGTAACTGGGGAGGCTGAGGCAGGAGGTTTGAAAGTTCAAAGCTAGCCTCAGCAATTTAGCAAGGCCCTAAGCAACTTAGCGAGACCCTGACTCAAAAGTTAAAAAATTAAAAAAAACCCGGGGATGTGGCTCAGTGGTTAACAGTCCCTGGATTCGATGCCTCGTACCAAAAAATAAAAATTTAAAAACCCAACAACAACACCAAACTTCACAATTTCAAAACTCACTATATATGTCTACAGTATTAACAGAGTGTGGCATTGGCATATGAAAACAAATAGAAATATGGGATATAATTGAGAGTCCGGAAATAAACCATATATATCTATGGCCCATTGATTTTGTACAAGGATGCCAAAAATTTGATGAGGAAAGAGTAATCCTCTTAACACATTGTGCTCAGACAACTGTATATGCACATGTAAAAGAATTCAAAATAGATCTATGATCTAAAAATAGCTAAGCTAAAACCATGATTATTTAGAATAAAACAGAAATTTTCATGAGCTTGAGTTTGGTGATGTATTCTTAGAAATGATACCAAAACATGAAAAAAAAAAAAAAGCAGATAAATTTGACTTGCTCCGAATTTAAACTTTTTACATCAAAGGATATCATGAAGAAAGTAAAAAGAGTATCCCAGAATAGAAGAAATTATCCTTAACTCATATATCTGTTAACATTCTAACATCCAGTATATGTAATAACTCTTACAACTCAAAAAAGAAAAAGAAAATACCTGCTCCCTCCTCCCGCTCCTGCTTTTCAGTACAAGGGATTGAACCCAGAAGCACTTTGCCACTGAGCCACATCCCCAACGGTTTATTTATTTATTTTATTTTGAAAAAGGATCTTGCTAAGTTGCTTAGGGCCTAAGTTGCTGGGGCTGACAGTGAACTTGGAGTCCTCCTGCCTCAGATTCCTGAGTTGGTGGGATTTCAGGCATCCACTGTGACCGGCCAAACAACCCAGTTTTTCAATGGGCAAATTTCTTGAATGGTCATTTTTCCAAAAATGTAAACAAATGGCCAAAAAACATATGAAAAAATATTCAACATCATTAGGCATTAGGGAAATGCAAGTCAAAACCATGATGGCACCACTGCACAAACACTAAGATGATTAAGATTAAAATAAGGAAATTTAGTGTTGGCAAGACTGTGGAAAAATTTAAATCCTCCACATTGCTAGTATGATATAAAATAGTGTCTGTTAATGTAAATGCTGTTCTTTGTTAAATACCAAATTCCCATTGTTTCTTTATTCATTTCTAAATATTTTTAGTTGTAGATGGACACAATACCTTTATTTTATTAATATTTTTATGTGCTGAGGATGGAATCCAGTGTCTCACACCTGCAAGGTGAGCACTCTACCACTGAGCCACAAGCCCTGCCCTTCAATTGTTTCTTGATAGTATATAGAGAAGCAATTGACTTTTTTAAAAATATATTTATTTTTTAGTTGTAGTTTGACACAATACCTTTATTTCACTTATTTATTTTTATGTGGTGCTGAGGATCGAACCCAGGGTCCCATACATGTGAGATGAGCGCTCTACCACTGAACCACAACCCCAGCCCCGGCAAATGACTTTTGTATATTCACCCTCTATACCAGCAAATTTGCTCTACTATACTTCTTAATTTGATTCTTTGGAATTTTCTATATGGATAATCATATAATCTGCAAATAAACAGTATCATAATACTGTACAATATAAATTTCCCACTAACCACTGCTTCTGATAACATAACACAAATAAGTTGCATTTCCATGTGGTTGAAAATATTCAATTCCTCCAAAGTACATGTATGAAGACTCGAATTGGGTGTTAACATACTTTATATACAAACAGAGATAAGAAAAATTGTGGTATATACATGTAATAAGAATTGTAATGCAAAAAAAAGTACACGTATAAAGACATGAATTGGCGTGAACATACTTTATATACAAAGATATGAAAAATTGTGCTCTATATGTGTAATAAGAATTGTAATGCATTCTGCTGTTGTGTATTTAAAAAAATAAAATCAATTAAAAAAAGAAAAAAGAAAATATTCAATTCCCCTTAGACTTCACTGACCTATTCAGAAGTGTACTATTTCATTCTAGATATTTGGGAATTTTCAAACTGTTTCTGTTATTGATTTCCAGGTTCCATTGTAGAAAATACATAGCCCAGAAAGTATCACTGAGACTCAAAGAATGTCAATAAAAACTTCCCAAACTAAACAACAACAACAAAATCCTGGGTCCTGTTGTCAAGGGCTGTGATAAAGAGAAAAAATGTCCTGGGTGCTGTGGTCAAGGGCTATGATCCACAAGGATCCTCAGCAAAGACAGGAGATATACTCAGCAGCTGGATCTGGTGCCTGTTAACCTGGGACAATACTCCTGCCTCAATTTCAAAGACAAGATACTATTTTTTTTAATGTTTTTAGTTGGGCTGGGGCTATAGCTCAGTGGCAGAGCACTTGCCTAGCATGCGTGAGGCAATGGGTTTGATCCTCAACACTACATAAAAATTAACAAATAAAATAAAGGCAGTCTGCCCATCCACAACTACAAAATTTTTTTTAATGTTTTTTTTAGTTATAGATGGACACAATACCTTTATTTTATTTATTTAGCTGAGGATTGAACCCGGTGCCTCACCTGTGCTAGGCAAGTGCTTTGCCACTGACTTATAACCACAGCCGAAGGTACTAATTCTTTTTTTGGGATGAAACTCAGGGGAATTCCACCACTGAGCCACATCCCCAGCCCAATTTTGTATTTTATTAGAGACAGGGTATCACTGAGTTGCTTAGCACCTGGCCATTGCTGAAGCTGTCTCTGATCCTCCTCTCTCAGTCTCAGGAACTGCTTGGATTACAGGTGTGTGCCACCACACTAGGCTCCAAGGTACTATTTTTTTGGGGGGCTGGCACTGGGGATTGAACCCCGGGACTTGTGCTTGCTAGGCAAGTGCTCTACCAACTGAGCCATATCCCAGCCTCGGTACTAGTTCTTAATCACCAGCTGTTGGCTGTCTCTTTTTGTTAGTCGCAGGGCATGCCAACTGCTGTTGTCCACATGTCTAATGGTGCAGTCACAAAATAGGCACCTAGTTTAGGAAAGGGCTGCAAGGCAGAGCTGAGAGCTGGTGGTACAGTGGTAGTGAGGAGAGAGGATGGGTCATGCCTGCAGAATAGAGGCTCTGTGTTGAAGCAGCTGGTTACACTCACCTTGGTGGGAAGCCTGAGCTGAGAAAGGGGCTTTGCTCTTTTTCTTTTCTGGTAAATTTGGTAGTGGGGGTGGGAGTAGGGATGAGGAAACCTCCCACTTTTCCACTGAGAGTAATCATATCCCAGCCCCTGTTCATGCTCTCCTCCTCATTGCTAGTTGCTGCCTCCCCCCAACACCTGTGGCCACATGTCTATTTTCATTTTTCTATTTGATCCCAACTTACAAGCATAGTATGAAAGTATTTGTCTGATTGGGTACCCGCTTGTGTTCATGAACACTTTAGTCAACTGGGAAATTAACCTCAAAATTAGAGGGCCCTCTCCCTGCTGCTTTGGTTTTGCCCACCCCTGACCACTTCACTGCTATCTTGCCCTGGCTGCCTCTATCCCTCTATACCTCTCTCAGTGGCCTATAGACTCCAAAGGTCTGCCTCTTTCTGTATACTGCCCAAACTTTTTTAAAATCAAATATCTATTTTTAGGTACATATATTACATTAAAAAAGAACATAACATCACTTCAGCCAAATAAAGGCTGTATGAGTTGTCTACCTTCAGAAAAATCTCTATGACAGACTCTTTAGGGTTTTTATTGGCTATTGAAGTTATTGGGGTCAGGGCTAGGGGAGTCTGTTAAGTTATCAGGCGGTATGGTGCAAAAGGAACCCCAAGCCCAATAAGATCCATATCCATACATATGCCAAGTCCTCATTGGTGAGTTTTGGTAGATACTGCTTTCTGGGACTCTCCTTGTACCAGCCCCTTGAATTTTTTTCCCCAGGGCCAATCCTGTGCTTGAAGTACTGTTTGCTCAATTTCCCAAGATGTTCAGTAGTAATGGTGGTCACTCCATGATTTGAGTATGAAGATTGCCACTTAATTGTTCCATTGCTTATTTTAAAACTGATGTGTTGGGCTGGGATTGTGGTTCAGTGGTAGAGCGCTCGCCTAGCACCGGAAGAACCCGGGTTCGATCCTCAGCACCACATAAAAATAAAGGCATGGTGTTGTGTCCATCTACACCAAAAAATAAATATTAAAAAAATAATAAAATTAAAAGTGATGTGTTTTTTTCCCCTTCTTTTTCTTCCTCCTCTCCTTCTCCCCCTCCCTAGCATCAGGGAAAGCAAGATTAACTTTCATCAAGTCCTGTGCTGAACTATTCATGTCCGTCAGCTCAGTGACCACAAGAATGAAAGCTCTGTCAGGAAGATGTGCTAACTTGGGAACTGGTATCTGCAGGTCTGAGCAACCACTATTTCAAGGCCATCATCTATGCATGAATCATGTCTTCAGACAGGCATACCCATAGCCAAGTTCCCAAATTTCTTTTCAAAACTTTTGCCACCCCCCACCAAGAGGACAGTAGCTCTTGACATTCAAGTCTGCTATTCTCCTCATTTGCTGGCAAACCAGTAAAACCTCTTTTTTCTTTTTGTCAAAACCTTGTCCTCATTACTGTTGCACCAGTGACAAAAAAAACAAGCTTTCTGCAACATGATCTTGAACTAGCAGATTAAGTCCAGTACTTATTTTTATCCAAAGTTCTTCTACTTATTTAAAGAACTCCACCATTGAGCTGGGGTGGTAGAGCACATGCCTAGCGTGTGTGAGGCACTGGATTTGATTCTTAGCACCAAATATAAATAAAATAAAGCTACATTGACCACTAGTGTGTGTGTATAATTTTTAAAAACTCAATCATTGTGCTTACTCAAAAAAAACCTTTTTGTAACCTCAAAAGGTCTGAGATACTCAGCAACTAGCTCTGAGTATCAGACAAGTCCTCTATTTTCCTGGACATCTGTAATCACATCTGCAAGATGAGATATGAGCACAAGAATATAGAGGAGTCATCCAAGCTGGAATGTAAGTCCAGGGTACTAGCAGTTTATTCTCAAAATAAGCTTCTCAACCTTATAATACTGTCCTTCCTTGAAGCACAAAGGTTTCTTTGCCTGTTCTGTTGTTATTGTTATAATTCTTATTAATATAATTATTATTGGTACTGGTGTTGAACCCAGGGCACCTGTACCACTGAGCTATATGCTCAGCCTTTTTTATTTATTTTTATTTTTATTTTTTTTAATTTTGAGACGGGGGCTAGGGCTATATATAGCTCAGTGGTAGAGTGCTTCCCTAGCACAGGTGAGGCACTGGGTTCAATCCTCAGCACCACATAAAAAGTAAATAAACAAAGTTATAAAAAATTTATTAAGGGGCTGATGCTATGATTCAGTGGTAGAGCACTTGCCTAGCATGTGTGAGGCCCTGTGTTCCATTCTCAGCACCACATATAAATAAATGAATAAAATAAGGGTCCATACATGTAAAAAATATTTTTTTTAAAAAAAAAATATATATATATTTAAAAAATAAAAATAAATTTTGAGACAGGTTCTTCCTAAATTGCTGAGGGGCTTGCTAAATTGTTTTTTTTTAAATTTTTTAATATTTATTTTTTTAGTTTTTGGCGGACACAACATCTTTGTTGGTATGTGGTGCTGAGGATCAAACCCAGGCCGCACGCATGTCAGGCGAGCGCGCTACTGCTTGAGCCACATCCCCAGCCCTAGCTTGCTAAATTGGTGAAGCTGGCTTTGAACAATCCTCTGGCCTCAGCCTCCCAAGTTGCTGTAATTACAGGTGTGGGCCACTGTGCCCAGCTGAATTTTTCTTTTACAAGATGATATCTTATCCTGCGCTCCCTCTGGTTTGTCTGATGAGGGATCTAATGGACAATGTGTCCTGGGCACTACCCTGATGGGATTGCTGGGTTCCTCCAGTGCTCTGTATATTTGTGGTTTGGGGTCCCGGAACATTGGGCCCCCCTGTCCATTTTTTGGCAATGGAGCCCGATGCCTTTCTCCACGATATCGTGGATAAACACCTGGTCCTTGTTCATTTTTTGATAATGGAGTACCCTCTATGGTGGTTTGAGAACGTCATTCATTAGCCCAATATCTCCCTCTACGGCATCGTGGGCAAATACCCGGTATTCTACTCCTTTGATACCTAGTTTTGTTAAACCCTCCTCCTATGGGCAATTCCTTTTAAAATGTCCTGTTTGTTCACAATTGTAGCATGTTCTTGGCCTGGCATCTAAAGCCTGTTTTACTGCAGCTGCCATGATTTGCCCTTGTTCATTAATGTCTCTGGCATCTAAAGCCTGTTTTACTGCAGCTGCCAC
>NW_026000283.1:9975113-9983300 GCF_001458135.2 Marmota marmota marmota
ATGTAGCAGTGTCCCTGTAGCATGCTCTTTTTAGGTCTTTAGGGAATAGACCGAGAAGGGGAATAGCTGGGTCAAATGGTGGCTCCATTCCCAGCTTTCCAAGGAATCTCCATACTGCTTTCCAAATTGGCTGCACCAATTTGCAGTCCCACCAGCAATGTATGAGTGTGCCTTTTTCCCCACATCCTTGCCAACATTTGTTGTTGTTTGTCTTCTTAATAGCTGCCATTGTGACTGGAATAAGAGGATATCTTAGAGTAGTTTTGATTTGCATTTCTCTGATTGCTAGAGATAATGAGCATTTTTTCATATATTTGTTGATGGATTATATATCCTCTTCTGAGAAGTGTCTGTTCAGGTCCTTGGCCCATTTATTGATTGGATTATTTGGGGTTTTTTTTTATGTTTAGCTTGTTGAGTTCTTTATATACCTAGAGATTAGTGTTCTATCCTATGTGTGAGGGGTAAAAATTTGCTTCCAGGATGTAGGCTCTCTGTTCACCTTATATTTTGTTTCCTTTGCTGAGAAAAAAACTTTTTAGTTTGATTCCATCCCATTTATTGATTCTTGGTTTTAATTCTTGTGCTATAGGAGTCTTATTAAGGAAGTTGGGGCCTAATCCAACATGATGAAGATTAAGGCCTACTTTTTCACTTTTTCTTCTATTAGACGCAGAGACTCTGGTTTAATTCCTAGATTCTTTTTTTTTTTTTTTTTTAGAGAGAGAGAGAGAGATTTTTTAATATTTATTTTTTAGTTTTCGGTGGACACAACATCTTTATTTTATTTTTATGTGGTGCTGAGGATCGAACCCAGTGCCCGGCACATGCCAGGCAAGCACGCTACTGCTTGAGCCACATCCCCAGCCCTAATTCCTAGATTCTTGGTCCATTTTGAGTTAACTTTTGTGCATGGTGAGAGATAGGGGTTCAGTTTCATTTTATTGCCTATGGATTTCCAGTTTTCCCAGCTCCATTTGTTGAAGATGCTATCTTTTCTCCAGTGCATGTTTTTGGCACCTTTGTCTAATAAAAGATAATCATAACTTTATGGGTTAGTCTCTGTGTTCTCTATTCTGTACCATTGGTCTGAGTTAAACCTATTTCTAATGTGAAAATTTTCCAGGGAGTTACAGAAAAGTATACTTGAGGAGTTGTGAAGGGAGATTATAATTTTAATTTAAGCACAGAATGCACATGCTATATTATATTTTATCCACAATACTGAATACTGAATGTCTGTTGTTTTCTCTCCACAGAAAGGGACTTGCAAAATGCATCAATGTGACTGACACTAAAGTGCAGGTTAGTAAATCTGAAAAAAGCAATTTGTGAGGGTAGTCATACTAAAACCTGCTTCAGTATGTGCAAAGCTCTGGCCTTGACATTTTTTTTAATTTTTAAAATATTTTTATTAAAATATTTTTAATTTTTAAAATATTTCATTAGGGCTGGGGTTGGGGCTCAGCCGTAGTGCACTTGCCTGGCATGTGTGAGGCACTGGGTTCGATTCTCAGCACCATGTGTAAATAAATAAAATAAAGATCTATCAACAACTAAAAAATTTTAGAAATAAATAAAATATTTCATTATAAGTATATATAATAATAGGGTTCATTTTGATATAATCAAACATGCAGATATTTTAAGTTGGTGTTATTTTAATTGTCTTGCTGAAGTAGACTAACTAATATTGAACTTTGGAGTTTCAATGGATGGAAAATAGGATGATAAATGTGAGCTTGTGCTGGTGCAGTGGTGCACACCTGTAATCCCAGTGCCTTGGGAGACTGAGGCAGGAAGATTGTGAGTTCAAAGCAAGCCTCTGCAACTTAGCGAGGCCCTATGCAACTCAGCAAGACCCTGTCAGTAAATAAAATACAAAAAAGGGCTGGGGATGTTGCTCAGTGTTTAAGTGCCCCTGGTTTCAACCCTCAGTACCAAAACAAAAAAAGTGAATTTGTGGTTCTTTCCCATTACCAGAAGGAATATTATTTCCTCAAGGAAACAACAACAAAAAAAAAACTACTTCTGCATTTCTGTGTACAAAATTATATATAAATAAAATATACGTGTATAATTACATATATAGTAAGTATATATAGATACATATTCAAAAATAAAGTTCATCTTCTACCTTGCCATCCGTTAGAAATCACTTTTGTGAGGAGTAAGGATGGGCCTAGGTTTGACCTTGGATGTATTCAAATTTATGGAGAGAATTAAGAGAGAGAGGGCTAGGGATATAGCTCAGTTGGTAGAGTGCTTGTCTCACATGCACAAGGCCCTGGGTTAATCTCTAGTGCCACAAAAAAGAGAGAGGGAGGGTGGGGAGAGGGAGAGGAGAGAATTAAGAGACTTGTTCTAAATTATTTGAACCAAGTATAAGCCCTAAGTTTGCTGAATGAATGTATAAATGCTGTGATGAGAATAATTCATTGAAAGCACACACTCTATATTTAAGTAGCATAGATTAAGCTGAGACTGATGGGGGAAGCTACCTGAAAAGCACAAGTACCTAGTTCTTCTACTTGTGTTTGTACATGTTGATAAAGTGACAGACAGGGGCAGCCCTCAATTTTAATTTTCTTGTATTCTGTGACATATCTACCTGAAAACATTACTCAAATGGTAATATTATGGTAGCAATAGGGCAAAGGTTTGCAAAAGTTGGGAAATTTGTCCAAAGAATGACTCAACAAAAAAAATACTGAGTTAATTTCACTTTAGCTAAGAAGGACAAAAATGTTCAAGAACAAAATTTGCATATGGTTAAAATAAACCTTGTAGCTTCCACAATAAGTGCATAAGTGGCCTTCAGTCAATATTTTCTAAGATGTATTTTTCTATTTTGGTGGTAGTATTTTGAAGAGGTGGGTTGCGTGAAATATCTTTTCCCAAACATAGCCCTCATTTTAGTGTAAATTTCTACCTGTCCTTGTTTGAAATGCATACATAAGTCTTGAATCAATCAATCTCTCTCTCTCTCTCTCTCTCTCTCTCTCTCTCTCTCTCGTACCGGGGATTGAACTCAGGGGCACTCCACCACTGAGCCACATCCCCAGCCCTATTTTGTATTTTATTTAGAGACAGGGTCTCACTGAGTTGCTTAGCACTTCACTTTTGCTGAGGCTGGCTTTGAACTCGCAACCTTCCTGCCCCTGCCTCCCAAGCTGCTGGGATTATAGGCGTGTACCACCACGCCCTGCTATTTTTCTCTTTTTGTGGTTCTATTTTAAACTTAGGTATTGTGAAATACATTTGAGGGTGTGGCCCTCTTTTCAGGGTATCTGTAATAATTACAGATATTTTTCATTCCTTCAGGCAGTAATGACTATATGTAGGCAGGTCATTTGTCAAACAGTGACTACACAAGAACAAAAACCAAGTGATAAATGCAAAAAAGGAAACGTCAGGATGACCTTATTATTAGCTTTGTTGCAGCGTGCATGTGTGAGTACAGTGATGGAAAAAGGCTGTGGACATGATGGTGGGTGCCCAGAAAAGTAGCTTCACAAAGCAAGCCACTGAGCACTGGTGTACTAATGCCACATGCCAGGCTGCACAGTCAAGCCTGGCTCAGGTGGGAGAAGTTGGGAAGCGGTTGTGAGCATTTCTTAGGGTGGTAAGGCAAAGTCAGAAGAAAAGAAAATCTCAAGGTATGATGAGTTGCTTTTGCCTTCCCTGGATCACATGTCTCTCTGGAGTTCTAAAGGGAACTTGAGCTACAGGAGACAAATGAGGGAAAAGTCTAAATGTTATCCATTTCCAAATTCTGTACCATTAATTTCCCAAAAAAACTCAATACATGGTTTCCCCTTCTCTTTTAGGAAACCAATCTTAGAATTACAGACCTAATATCAGCCCATGCCCCCAACACACTATGGGCTTTGGTTTTTATAGAGATTTGGTCTTTGGTACTTTACAGAGGACATATTCCAATAAAGTGCCTGAGGAGTTCCCAGAGAGAAGGGGGAACTTGACTCAGGACCAGTGGGGTTCTTGGCATTTGTGTTGGGAAAGAATTTCAGCATATGCCAAGGAAAGGCATAGACAGATTTATTTAGGAAACGTAGATACACTGAACATGGGCTTTTCAAACATGGAGCCATTCCCCTCCATCCTACTTTAAACAGGATCCACATGTTGTGGTGTCTTAATGTCCCCACACATAGGATGAAACTATTCCTAGTGAGGATAGCTGGACAGACCAATAGCTGTCAGGATGCAGAATGTGCTTTATCTGATTAAAAGGCATGCAATTAGAATTATGGACCTGGAGCAACTCACAAGCTAGACCTGCATCCAATCCATGCAAGAAACCAATAAAGAATATTAAAATTGGGAGAATAGCTGAGTGTTGTGGTGCAGGCCTGTAATCCCAGTGACTCAGGAGGATGGCAAGTTCCTAGACAGCCTCCGCAATTTAGCTAGTTCCTGTCTCAAAAATTTTAAAAAAGTGCCAGGACTGTATCTCCATTGAAAAACACCAATGGGTTCAATCCCCATTATAAAAAAATAAAATAGAGGAGAGAGAGCCAAAGTACTTGGCATCTTCTAGAGCAGGGCTAGACCTGGTGCACAGTAAGGGTGAGCTAGCCAGGCATGGTGGTGCATACCTGTAATCCCAGCGGCTTGGGAGGCTGAGACAGAAGGATCATGAGTTCAAAGCGTGCCTCAACAGTGGCTAAGCAACTCAGTGAAACCCTGTGTCTAAATAAAATACAAAATAGGACTGGTGGTGTAGTTCAGTGATTGAGTGCCCCTGAGTTCAATTCCCAGTACCCCCTCCCAACAAAAAGGGTGAACTAAAGGAGGGGGTGTAGGGTGTTAGAGATGGAACCCAGGACCTCAGGTACAGCAAGGCAAGTGCTCCCCTATTGAACTAAAGCCCTAAGCTTAGAAGGTATTTAAACAATAACACAACAGCCTCTGGAGATGGGCATATAGCTCAGTGCAAGAGCATTTCCCTAGCATATGTGAGGCTTGGAGTTCCATTCCCTGCAGGAATAGTTTCTACTGTACAGTTTAAAATCTAAGTGACCTATAATGCTGAATGTTTTTTTTTTCACATTATGACATTTACTATTCAATATACTAAACCAATCAATACCTTTTCCTCTCTTATTGCAGGTTTGGTTTAACAACAGGAGAGCCAAATATAGGAAACATCAGAGGAAATTAATGCTTGAAGATGCATCATCTAGTTCCCAGGACCACATGTTCCTGGCAAACATGAAAAATAACTAGAATGCCATCTTTCAAGAGCCAGAGTAGAGATGGGTTTACCTGCTGCAACTGATACATGGGCTACTGTTGATGCCCAAGACACTTATATTAGCAATAAAGCACTTATATTAGCAATAAAGAAGTGAGTTATCAATACATTTGTTTTCATGTGCATGCTGGGGTATTTAAAACATGATGTGAATTTTTCCAGGAGGGACTGTAAGGTCAGGCAGCAGCGAATCAAAAGGAGGCAGATTTTAAAAGGCCGCTGATAGAGGCTTTATTGAGATTTCACTCCCGGGCTGTACCCTCAGACCAACATATTGGGTCTAAGGAGAAGCGCAGGGGGCTTGACCAGACTGGAACTTTTACTGGGCTTAAGGCAGGAAGGCAGGGTTTGAGACAGGAAAAAGGGTTTTTAGAGTCCCTTGTCCTATTGGGGTTGGTTGGGGGAGCTGGCTAAGATCTAGGATTGGCTAGGAAACCCCGCTGATTGACAGGCGGTTCTATTAGTGCCTGATTGGAGTTTTTTTCACACGTGCGGGTTGCTTGGTGCTTTGTTCCTGAGCCACCTCCATCGACCTGACAGGGATGTTTCAGCATAATAACAAGGAGTTTTTCTTTCATGAGGTGACATGCCTGGGTCACCATCAGTAGGCCCTGTACTTCACCTTTTCCCAAGTTTCATGGGGGTCTACACTGACCCATATATTCATCTATGTTCCCTCTCCCATCATGCCATTGTCACCCCCACTCTGTTTAAATACCTTCTAAGCTTAGGGCTTTAGCTCAATAGGGGAGCACTTGCCTTGCTGTACCTGAGGTCCTGGGTTCCATCTCAGGAGAAGCAGAACCTCTACATGTGCAAGGAGGGACAGGCCAAGTCTCTAGCAAGAGAACAGTGTGTCTTCACAGAGGGCCAAGTTCCAGCCATGCTGAGTTCACTGTGAATCCTGGTCTGAGAAATTCCCTAAAGGGAAACTCAAGGATTTATGGGAAGGTGGCAACTGAACATTCATGTTGTTAGCTCCAAACTCTTCACTGCCCTCCATTTTTTTAAAGTTTTTTTTTTTTTAATATTTATTTTTTAGGTGTAGATGGACACAACACAATGCCTTTATTTTTATGTGGTCCCGCCCATGCTAGGCGACCGCTCTACCGCTGAGCCACAATCCCAGCCCCTCACTGCCCTCCATTTTTGTGGTGCATGTGGCCACTAGCAGCTGTTGTCCAGAGGTCCTGCTGCTTCCAAAGAAACAAAAATCAATCTCATGGAGGCCAGGTAGGAGGAGCAGAACCAGTAGGAAGGGAGAGGTCCCCAAGAGTTCAATGATATTCCAAATTTTCCTCAGCCAAGTCATGCCTTAAAAAGGAAGTAGACAGAACTGGAAGAATATATAGTCAGTAGGGGCTCAATAAGGAGGTTTAAGTTAGCTGAAATGTTCCCATGGGAGAAATAGGATCAAATAAAACAGAAAGGCCTCATAAAGACTAAGGGAAACATTTTCCAGCTCAGGAATTTCCCCACTTAAGGCAGTCAGGAAGGGCTGGGGTTGTAGCTCAGTGGTAGAGCACTTGCCTCACATGTGTGAAGTGCTGGGTTCGATCCTCAGTACCGCATATAAATAAGTAAATAAAATAAAGATACTGTGTTCATCTACAACTGAAAAAAAATTTTAAAAAAGGCCTAGAAGAGGCCTTCTAGCCCAACTTCAGAGGGTACTCAAAATCTTAGTCATCAAATCTATCCTTTCCAGCTTTAACAGAAGTTTTCCTGGAGCAATGGGTCCCACACCTCCAGGAGTGGAGGAAAAAAAAGCTTCAAATGTGCATCTGCAGAGTCCTGGGTGAGAGGTCCAGGAGTCCAGTTATCAGTCTGATTTTACCCAAGTCATGGCATCTGTTAAATTTTAAATTTTTGCATTTGCTACAGATGGTAAGGAAGACTTCAGTCAAAGGCAAACATCAAGATAGACATAGGGGGACTGGGGATGTGACTCAGCAGTAGCGTGCTTGCCTAGCATGTATGAGGCGCAGGGTTCGATCCTCAACAGCACATAAAAATAAAATAAAGAGGTTGGGGATGTAGCTCAAGTGAGGCACTGGGTTTGACAACAAAAGCCAAGAGATAAAAATATGAAAAAAAAAATTAAAAGCCATCAACTTTTTTATTTCATTGAGTTTGATTAATGCCAGATAAACTTGAACTTCCAGATAAAGCACAGGACTGACAAATAAATTTGAAATTCAGATAAATAATGATTAATATTTTTATAATTCCCTCACAAATATTGGTTGGGATAAGCTTATTCCAAAATGCATTTTTTTCTGCAATACAAATTTAATGTGAGCTATGTATTTTTGTTTTATTTGCTTAATCTTGCAACAGTAAAATAAAGATATTGTCAATAACTTAGAGAATTTTAAAATAATCTGTCCTTTTTCTTGGTAACCAATTGTGAATTTTCTTTAATCCAGGAGTAAGTCAGACAATACATGCACTTCAATTTGGACCATTGTCCCCACTGCAGGCACACACACTCAGCATCCAAATTTTATACATCTCAAAATTCTCTCTGCTGATGTTACCAAAAGCTCAGTCCTTGTCCCCAGTGAGGATATGGTTTTGAGAAAAAGGAAAAATAAGTTTTACTGCTTTGCTAGCAAAGGAGAAACACAGGGCACTGTGGTCACAGAAGCTGTGATTCTTTTGTGATTTTGGAATAAGCTTATCCCAACCTTTGGGGGTGGGTGGGACATGACCCCAGGATTTTTAAAGAGGTGAATCAAATGCTACATTCTAGGTGGGCCCTGAGATTAGTGTGTGTGTTTGTAATTCACTTGTTAATTTGGAAACTGGCCATTTCTCAGGTCTTCTGGGCCATCCCTGAAGTCTGAATTACTGTGTTCCTTTGGTGGGTGTGTGCTTAAGGCGCCTATGATGGGATAGAGGCTTGG
>NW_026000283.1:9983358-9989246 GCF_001458135.2 Marmota marmota marmota
AGAAGATGAAAAAACCTGTTCATTTTGAAACAAGTCTCAGAGGCAGAGCCGTAACTATATTCAAAACGTTCCATGGACCACTGTTGCACTTCGTAGTTTTCCATCCACTGAGCCACACCGTGCTCCTTGGAAATTAATTCCCATTTAGTCATGCTGTGTTAAAGCTGAGCCCAATCTCTCCCCACACTGCAAGACCCACTGCAGCAATCTGTATAGCTGTTTTCCCACCCACATCACTCCATGGGACCCTGGCAGCTCACTGTTTCTGGACCTATGGGGAGGCTCTGCAGCAGCCTCTGCCCATCCCTGTCCTTGGGCTCCCCCTTCCTCCCTAAGCCTTTTTTTAAAAAAAATATATAAACACAATACCTTTATTTTATTTATTTTTAATATTTTATTTTTTAGTTTTAGATAGATACAATCTTTATTTTTATGTGGTGCTGCCAATCCTGGTTGTTTTATTAGCTTTGAGACCGTGGGCAAACACTTCCTCTTCTTTAAATGGGGATACTAGTACCTCATTATTAGGAAATCCTAATAGTGTATGACCACCAAATAAAATCATCCAAGAAAATCATTCAATTGCTTGCCACAGAGTAAAGGATGTAACAGATGCAAAATACTAATAAAAATATGGAGTGGGCTTGGGATGTGGCTTAGGGGTAAAGCAGTTGCCTGGCATGTGTGAGGCCCTGGGTTCAATTCTCAGCACTGCATATAAATAAACAAATTAACTAAATAAAGGTCCATTGACAACTAAAAATATATATGTATATTTAAAAAAAATATGGAGGTGACAGTTTAAACAGAACTATCTCCACCAATATGCCCTAGCATATAGAAATTGTAACCTGTTCCCTACCCAGCACCTTGAACGAGTTCCATCATATACTACCTCAACAATAAGTGGTTCAAGTTCTCTTTCAATTTATTTAATACATTTTTGAAGTGAAAGGGTATTCTGACTCTAATTCTACTGATTTTATTTGTTTAAGGTACAAGAGTTTTGCCTTAGAAGTTTAGAATTTAGTCTGCCAAAAGCCAGACAACTTGTCAGATTTGGTCCTAAGAGGAAACTTATGAGACAGGTGAAAAATAAAGCCAAGTTATTATAGACAATCTCCTTTTCTAGGATATATAGGAAAGTTTTTAGATACTGTAAAAGTTTTTGATTTTGATCACCCCAGGGAGGGGAGAAGAGAGTATGATTTCAATTTCTATCCTCCTCTTGTTTCCTTTCTTTGTCCTTTTTGGAATTTCTTCAGAAGTGTTTTTTTTTAATATTTATTTTTTAGTTTTAGGTGGATACAATGTCTTTATTTTATTTTTATGTAGTGCTGAGAATCGAACCCAGTGCCTCACACATGCTAGGCAAGCTTAAGCTGCCACTTAAGCCACATCTCCAACCCTGAAGTCTAGGTATTTCAATGATGAAGACAGGAAGTAGTCAAATGGTACAAAAAATATGAAGCAGAAACCATTTCCAGACTGAATATGTACTGACATTCAGGATTTCTATAAACAATTATACAAAGCACAATATATTGGGAACAATAGCAAAACAACAACAACAAAAATAATCTCCTCTTTGCCAAAAACAAACAAACAATCACATGAGTACATAGTGTATTCATGGACGTTCCTCACTAACCCCTAGGATCTGAGGCCTCTGGTGTAGTGATGAATTCCTATCTGCAAAGGTTGTACATTATAAGCAATTGCTTTGCTGACACTTCATGCCCACAATTATAAAGGTAGGAGAGAAAATAGGAATGAAAAACACTGACAGGTAAGCAAAAAATACATGCACTCCCACCAGAACCTTCCTTCAGGTTGGAAACAAGCATTGTGAAATTGGCCTATGATTAATTCCCATGAAAGTAAATTCCAGAAGAGCTGTGGCTCCTTATCTGCAAACATGGCAATCACTTTACACTACAGCCACAGTGTTCCCAATTAATTGCTTTTTAAATTTTAGTGGTATATTTTTCTTTCTTTTTGCTGTGGTAAAAAATAATTAACATAAGTTTTGCTATTATAACCATTATAAAGTGCACAGTTCAGTGTCATAAATTCCAATGGCACTTTAAAATTTTTTTTTAATCGTTGATAGACCTTTATTTTATTTATTTATATGTGGTGCTGAGAATCTAACCCAGTGCCTCAAACATGCCAGGCAAGTATGCTACCACTGAGCCAAAACCCCAGCCCTCCATTGGCACTTTGAATGGACAACTATCTTTATGAAGCCTGACACTGCTAGAGAGAACTTAATGATTTTCAAAAGTGGGATTGGGGGCTGGCGTTGTGGCTCAGCAGTAGAGTGCTTACCTAGCATGTGCAAGGCACTGGGTTCGATCCACATAAAAATAAATAAATAAAATAAAGGTATTATGTCCAACTACAACTAAAAAAATGGGATTGGTTTCCTTCATGATACTTTCATTTCGTCTTAGTTGTTTTCCACCATGGCAGTTTTACATGAAGATGGCATGAACGAAGCCAAGATGCTTCATTTAAATGAAAGGATTATTCCTGATCATTTATCAGGGACCATCTTCTTGCTTCCAACGGCACTGAACCAAGAGGTCCCCTTTCAGGGTTTAATTAGCTGGAACTAAGGTTCTTGAAAAGATGTTGAAGGTGAGAGAAAGCATTTGAAGGTGTTGACAGTCAACTTCTGAGCTGGGGAAGGTGTAATATTGCTTCATGTCTTGGGGGTAAATGGATCAGGAAGGGACAAAAACCTTGCCCTCACCTGGAAGGAGTATCCTTTGGTTTCCTTTGAAGAGGCAGGATCCTCCTGCAAGCATGGATTCCATTCCCATGTCTCCTCCTCAAAAAAAGCAGAGCAGGGAATAGAACTTGGCGGGCACCAGGTAAGTGCCTGGCTCTAAAGCCCTAACAGTAGCCCCCTAGACAGCTTCCCCTAGAGTCTGTTGGGCCTGAGCTCATCAGCACGAATGGATCTTGACTCTGCCTTGAAACACTATTCTTCCTTAGGGACCCCTGCCCCCTGTATCTTGCACATGCATGTGGTCCCCATGGGGTAGGATGGGGTGAGTATGCAATGGTGGAGGGGGGTGGAAGAGGTTGTGTCTTTGTAAACCTGCCATGGGCACTTGGGAAGCTTGTGTGGTTGCACAGCCTGATGGTGACCCCATGATCTAACTGCATGAATAGAGGCCTCTTCACCTTTGGTTTGAATGACACTTTTCATCCATAGTTTACTAATCCCAAGGGGCACACAAAACAAATATACATAGATTTCATATCTTTATTGAAATGCAAAAAACAAGTGCTAAATGAGTCAATGACTAAAGTTTTATTTAACACATCTAACATGCATTTGGTAAATTGCTCTTGATGGTGTTCTATGAAAAATTTGTATCTATTTGCAAAGCACTTTGGAAAATACAGGTCCCACAGACTACTCCTCAGTAAATGGGGAGTACAAATGAATTGTTGGCAATGACAATAGAGACCAAGTTAAATGAAGCCAGGCCAAAAGGAGGCAAAGGCGGGAGAAACAAAGGTAGAGGAGGCAAGAACAGGTGAGGAAAGGGTGTCAGGGGTGGCAGGTGAATCAGATGCGGCAGGCGAATCAGAGGAGCCAGGTACATCAGGGGCGGCACAGGCATTATGGGTGGCAGAGGCATCATGGGTGGCAGGGGAAACAGGGGCGACCAGAGCGGCAGTGGCTCCAGACGAACCCATGTCCCATCTGGCTTCAGAATGAACATGGTATTATAGGGGCCACTCGAGATTATGGTGACAGGGTGGCCTGGGCACATGAAGGGCACATTTCTGAATCTTGGTGCCCTATGTCGTCTCTTCCACCTGGCTCTCCTGTTCTTGAACCAAACCTTTGGTGAGAGAGAGAAAAAAAAGGATTGATTGAGTATATCGAGCATTTAATGTCATCATAGGCAAAACAACACAACTCAACAGGTGACTCCATATGTCCTTATTATTTTCAATTGCATCAGGAGAAGCTATTTCCTTATTGCTAATTATCTTAGGAAAGTTAATGCCATAACCTTCTTCTAGTGAGCTCCAACTATATGCCAAACTCTGGCTTGGCTTATTGCTTTGACTCTCTCCTCCTTCCTTTAATACTGTCTTCCTTTAATATTGTGCAGTTGTAGCTGATAAATTGGACTTGGTCCCTGCAGCTATTGCTATGTCTGCTCTATCTGTTCCATGATGGTTGACCATCCACTCTCTAGCTGCCACCAATCCCTACTCACTAGTCAGGTGTCACCGTGGTTATAGAGAAGCTGAGCTGCACTTGATGAAAAGCGGGTACCTTTTAGAATCATACCAAAGGGAATGGCCCCCACTTTGAAAAGCCTATATTCAGTGTGAAGAAATAATCAACAGGATTTTTTTGGGGGGGTATTAGACATGGAACCCATGCACTGAGCTGCTTCCCTAGCCCCTTATAAAATATTTTTTTTTTGAGACAGGGTCTAAGTTGCTGAGTTTGGCCTCAAAATTGTAATCCTCCTACCTCAGCCTCCCAAGTTGCCAGGATTACAAACATTTGCCAATGCACCCACCTCTGTAGGAATTTTAAACAAAAGATCTTCAAGGGCATATACGAGGTCATTTATCCTATGAAACTTCTTGAAAATTAAAAAGATGATATTGAGGGAAGCCTGGTCTTATGGCCCCATGGAGTGTGTGGCTTGCCTTACTGGGACACGAGTGTAGTTGAGGCCCTGGACTCTGTTTTCATGTTCTAAACTTTAGGAGTAATGAATATTTAGACTAAGTCCAACTTCACCCTTTGCCCAGCCAAGAGTTCTTAGGGGAAAAGGCACTGTCAATTATACATGCTCTAACCCATCCTACCCTCCAGATTCTCCTGGGATCTGGTGATTCTGAGCTCCCTACATTCTCATGTTCTGAGACAACAGACATGGTTTCTCAGCATGGTTAGACACCTTCAGCCAACTAGCCCTACTACTCAAAATAGGAGATTCTAATCCTATCCACATTTCTAAAGCAGGGAAATCCAAACAGGCATTTCTGAAGACAATCAATAATAATATAGGGATGGTATCAAAAAAGACTACCTGCTAACTATTTAAAGACCAAAAGTAAAACCTGTCAATTAAACTGCACTATCCCTTCAGTATCCTATTTAATGAGGTTTCCATTTTATTATCCTTTTGGAAGTTCCCAAACAACAAATCTATGAGACAAAGGATGTCTTCTTGCTGGGCATGGTACATGCCTGTAATCTCAGTGACTCAGGAGGCTGAGGCAGAACGACAGAAAGCTTGAGGCCAGCCTCAGCAACTTAGCAAGGCTTTGTCTCAAAATAAAAAATAAAAAGGACTGGTAATAGAGCTCTGAGTTTAAACTCCAGTACCAAAAAACAAACAAACAAACAAAAAAACCCTCTTCTTCCTGTTCAATGCCTCATTTCTCCCTCCCATCTTCCTCTCTGGAGTTCCCTTTGAATATATAGATTGAAAAATCTATTAAAATAGTACTTGTTTGGGGAGATTCGAATGTACCAGTGGCTAAAGGTTCATAAACATAACCAGTGCCAAAAGTGAGCTAAATATGGTATGGACTGACATTTAGGTCCCTATTCCCAATATTGGTTTCATAAAAGAGCTCTTGCTATCTTTATAGAATGTGGGGGCCGGGGGTCTGTTAAAGCTTTTTGGAGATAGTCATGTCAAAATGGTTGAGGGGCACAATCAGGAGCCACTTGTCAAAAGAAACTAACTTTATTTTTAGAACCACACACGCCAAACAAAACAGCCTCTCAGGAAAAACCCTCAGAGCCTCAACTGCCACCACCGGCTTTCCACAAGCCTCTCTCTCCCACACAAGCTTCTCTCCACCTCCCACAATCCTCCTGCTCTTGA
>NW_026000283.1:9991652-9997929 GCF_001458135.2 Marmota marmota marmota
TCCTGATCTTTTTTTTTTTTTTTTCTTTTTCTCTTTTCCCAATACTCCTTTGATACAACTTTCGGTTTTCTACGGCCTCCAAATAATCACCTTGGGATCCAATGACATACAAATTAGTTATCACTGGCTGAGTAAATGAGAAAGTATTTCATATTACCACAGGTCAGAATCTATCCTGAACTGACAACCAGCCCCCACTATCAATGAATTCCACAAAACACATTTCTTCATAAGAGTACCACGAAAAGGAAGGGAAAAAAATATAGGTGTTAGGAACTGCTCAATAAAACAGCCAGTAATGCATTTGGTAGTTTCAAAAAGTTTAATGTGTGCAGTTTCTCCAAGACATATGTCTGTTTCTAATAGTTGCCTAACACTTCTACCTTTCTTAGGTCAGTGGAAATTTGTCCAAAATTGTTTTTAGTTGTTTTTTAGACACATTTCTAAAGATTGTATATCTTCTTCTCATCTTCACCTTAACATACAACCTACTATGTTAGTAATGTTTTCAGGCTGATGCGTCAACATATTCCAGAAAATTTAAATGTAGGGCTGCCACTCTCTGTTTGGCTTTACCAAGATTTAAAAACAACAGCAGGACCAATCAGTAAATGGGCAAATGAACTAAACATTTATTGAAAGAACTACAAATAGCCAACAAATATATGAAGAAATGTTCAACCTCCTTAGCAATCAGGAAAAGATGAATCAAAACTGATATGTTCCCGTCCAGGTGCAAATTTTTTTTTTTTTAAAAAGCAACCACCCTCCACTGAAATTTCATCTCACTGTACTCAGAATGGCAACCGTCAAGATAACAAATAATGCTGATGAGATGAGAATGTGGTGGAAAACTCAGACTCATATATTGTTGGTGGAGCTACAAATTAGTACAACCACAATGGAAATTAGTATGGAGATTCCTCAAAAGACTACAACAGAACTACCTAATGACCCAACTATCCCACTCTTTGGTATTTACCCCAAAGGGCTAAAATCAGCGTACTATAGTGATTCTACAGACCAAGGTTTATAGCAGCACACTGCACAATAGCCAAGTTATGGAACCAGCCTAGGTATCCATCAGCAAATAAATGGATAAAGAAAATGTAGTATATATACACAATGGAGTTTTACTCAGCCATAAAAAAATGAAATTATGGCTTTGGTAGGAAAATGGATGGCACTGGAAAAGACTAAGTGAAATAAGCCAGACTCAGAAAGTCAAGGTCAAATATTTTCTCTCAAATGCAGAAGCTAAAGAGAGAGAAAAAAAAATGGGTCTCACAAAACCAGAGGGAATTCAATAGAGATCCAGAGGGAGGGAGGAGGGGAGGACAAGGAGAGGTACTAAGGAACAAAATCGACCAAATTATGATGTATCCATGTATACCACATGGAATCCCACTTAAAAAGTGTTGGAAGGGAGATAGTAGAGTAAAGATAGAGGAAGGGAATCAGGGGAGGAAGGAGGGAAGGGAAAGGGGAGGTACTAGGGAATGATATTGATCAAATTGTTATGTGTGTATATGAATGTCACAATAAATGCCCATTGTTATAAACAACTGTAATGTACCAGTAATAACCATTAAAAAAAGGAGGAGGACCAGGCATTTGGACTTTATACTCTCCCAGTTCCTATCAGTCTCAGTTTATCTAAACACACATTAGTTATACATCTGTTGTGTTCTTGCTGTGAATTATTCCCTCACTCCAATGCCTAAATATTTACAAGTTCACTCCTTAAACAAAAAGTTTATGCTTGGTTTTAAATAATTTAATATGGAGCTTCTTGGTACACTAACTTGAATAATTCCCATGTCAGAATTAACCTCAACATGACTCCATTCAGAAGTGCTACCTAAAGGAAACCAGTGTTAGAAGGAATTGAAATTTATTATATACATATGTATAATTTATATTTTATGTACTTATAATATATAAATATGCTTCTAATTTAGAATTCATTTATAATTTATACTAAGACATATATATATGTAAGGAACAAAAAAAAAGTACTTCAGACTTTTTTGTTCCTTTAGGAAGTCATGTACCCTCTGGAGATGGAAATTTCCTTATGCTGAGGGTTTCTCATTTCATTTTCCACCCCAAAAATCCCCAAAGTTCAAACCTCATTTCCTAAACATAGGGAAGGCAACAAAATATATCAACGACATGACAATGTTCATGACAAATGAGTTCAAACTGAAACAGGTTTTGATTTTTTCTTTTCTCCCCCGCCCCCACAGTGCTGGGGATCCCCAAGACTTCACACATTGGAGACAAGCACCCTACCAGGAAGCTACATTCCCATTTATTTATTTATTTATTGGTACCAAGGACTGAACCCAGGAGTGCGTTTTACCAGTGAGCCACATCTCCAGCCCTTTTAATTTTTTATTTAGAGACACAGTCTTGCTAAGTTGCTTAGGCTGGCTTGGAACTTTCAATTCTCTCAGTCACTGGGATCACAGGCATGGGCCTCAGCAAAAGCCCAGATTGCTTTTTTCCACATTTACTGACCTGCACTCTGGCTTCAGTCACACCCATCTGTCTTGCAATCTCCTTTCTGAGGAGAAAACATTGCAAATATTAAATATCTGGCATTGTGGATGAAAAAATATACAAAGTACATTTCATGTTTGTTTTTAAATGTTTGTGCCATCAAACCTTCCCCAACCCCGTGTGTGCTACTCTGTAATATCCACCCTGAGGCTTGCTTTAGGGACAGTTTTCTCTCAGATGCAAACTTTACCGGGTGGCCAAAACACCAATAATCATGAGAAATAATGTTCTAATGTATTTACAAATATAAAAATTAATGCCAAAAATCCACAATAAACAGCTTGATTCATTTAAATACTGTATGGAAATATTTACCTTCATTCCCAGTTGGCATAACCACATTCCCACCCTAGAACCAAATGCAGGAGAACAGGCTGGGCAGCAAGGAGGGGACTTTTATTTCAGGAAAGGAAGAGAAGGACCCAGGAGAGAGCCAAAGTATGTGCTCCCAGCAAATGGCACCCAGAAGGACAATCTGCTTACCTCACTGGGCCGTTGGGGTATTGATTGCGTTGGAAAATGCTCTCCAATTCCTGCAATTGCCCTGGGGTGAACCTAGTGTGCTCTTGGAGCTGCTGCAAGTCTGCAGACAGTACACTCCCATCGCCCTCATCCTCAGGGGTTCCCTCCTCCTGCTGCAGCTGGTGCTCCTCATCACCACTGTAGGCGCCACCACCCTCAAGGTTCCTGTCGTCAATTGGGCCCTGAGCACTGGCGCCAACATGGCCTTCTTCTCCTTCCTCTTCTTCTCTTTCCTCTTCTTCTCGTTCCTCTTCCTCCTCCTCCTCCTCCTCTTCCTCCTCCTCTTCTTCTTCTCCTTCTTCCTCTTCTTCTCTTTCCTCCTCCTCTTCTTCATCTTCCTCTTCATCTTCTGCTCCTTCCTCCTCTTCTCCTTCCTCTCCTTGTTCTGCTCCCTGCTCAGGCTCACTCTGTACACCTTCTTTTTTCTCTTCTTCCTCTACAGCAACGGTGGTCACCACTGGCTTTCCACCTGGAAAGGAAGAAGCACAAAGAGAAAAAGTGAAAGATCAAGGCTTTGGGGCCTAGGGTACTTGGGAAGGTGCCGTACAACACGAGGGCGGCGGGGGTTGGGGGACAGAATCCGTCCACTCGCCTCGGCCAGGAAATGTTCGCTTTCTGGAGATCACTAAAGCACTCATCCGGTCCAGGAACGGACCAAGCTGTTCTTCCCCATTTTCCTCAGCTCCTAGGCTGAGCAAGCCGCCAGCATCATGACTGTGGCCCTGAGGAGGCTCCATGCTCTAGGGGTGCTATGGATGAAGCTGTGGGCTTTTGAAGATTCTAAACTAGTGCCCCCTGTGTTTGCCTGAGCAAAATGAGAGCCCTGACGTGAGGCTGCAAGGGTTCTCTTTTGGCGCCAAGATCTGGATACAATGTATCAGTTGCTGTGGGTTGAGTCTCCAAGGCATATAAGGTACAGGGGCTTGGAGTTGCAATGAGCAGGGTGTACTTGCAAGGAGGACAGGAAGGTGAGCCTATGTGAGTGCAGAATTGGGGTCTCTAAATTGCAGGTTAGCTGTCTAATCCCACCTTGCTGAGGTATCTTTCCTGGGAAGGTGCAATGCTGAACTGTGCAGATGAATTTTCAGGGAGGAAGAGAAAGATCTCTCCAGAGGCTTCGGAGAAATGTTTGAAGAATACCTCTTGGACTAACCCTCCACATCCAACAGCCAGTAGTTAAGCTAATATCTAGGAGGCCATTAATACCAGAAGTTTATAGAATCACTGCTGTTTGTGACTACATGCATGATTATCTAGGATCATCTAGGAGGCTATTGCTCTGAACTTTTGTAGAGGTTGAAGTCAAAGCCTGCCATGCTTCCCAGGTCTCCAGGAACCAAAGCTTGGGACCAGGTTTTCCAGAGCAGCCAGTGGCTCCTATCTATACACTTTGAAAAAAAAAAATGAACCTAGAGAAAGTCCACGGCCTCTAAATTTTTAGTAATGCATCTACAGCAAAATGCAAGAGTAGAAAAGTGCACAGTGCTTAGAGAATCCCAGATTATATAAACTGTAGGGAGTCTTTCATTTTCCCCTAGTCATTGACTGTGGAAAATACAACCTCTATGTTTCTTGTTGCAGACCCTCTACAAAAGTACACTTGTCCCCTGTGCGGAACTGATGCTGTGAACCTGGGATGGGTTACTGCACTTTCCTGATGCTGTCTCCTCCCCTTTCACTCTACTCCTCCTTTTTTCTAGAAATATCTTTCTGAGCTCTTGTTTAGGAATATGTTTTATTTACTGCCATAGAAATAGATTTGGACAGATTAAGGGCTCTAAGTTTTTTCCTTTATAGAAGTGTTTTGTAGCTGGGTGCTATGGCACATGTCTGGAATCTCAGCAACTGGAGAAGCTGAGGCAGCACTGTAAGTTTAAGGTCAACCTCAGCAACTTAGCAAGACCCTGTCTCAAAATAAATAGGTCTGGGGATGTAGTTCAGCGGTAAAGTACCCCTGGGTTCAATCTCTAGTAACTCCACCCCAAAAAAGTCACCAATAAATGGAACATTGTATTTTTATTTCACCATCAAGTGGACTAAAATAAGTGATTCTTCCTGATCATATCAAGGATCAAGAAGGTCATGTGAAGTTTCCCTCTGAAGGATTGCTATAGAGAATGCAGATACAGAAACAGGTATTTTGAGGCTTGAGACCAGAGCACCCTAGGTAAAGCTATCCTTAGAGATGGTGTCTGATTCCTGCATCAGTGCATGTAGTCACAAACAGCAGTGACTCTAAGTTTCTGGTATTAATGGCCAAAGAAATTAGGCAAAATGTGAAGAATTAGAGTTAGAGGTGTAGCTCAGAGGTAGAGCACTTGCTTAATATGTGTGAAGACCTGGGTTCCATCCTCAGCAACACACACACACACACACACACACACCCCACACCACACACACACACACATGAAGAATTGTAATGATACTTGTAGGGGCCATGATGTTATAAGACAGGGTAATGAATACAAAAAATGAATTACTTTTGTTTGCATAAAATCCCTAGCAGCAATAGATATCTTGGCTGTCTTCCCCTCCCTTCTACTCTTTCTACCTAGTATGATATGCAAATAGATTCCATGAGTTTTCCTCTACTTTATCAGTGTAGACATAGGCAATCAGAGCCAAGTCTGAATACAGGTGGCAGGGTGAGAATTCCAGGGGATTATTGTTGTGTGTATGCCTTGTTGTGTAAGCAAATGTCTATAGATTTTAGAGAGTGCACATAATTGATCTAGGTGATAAAAGGTATGTTGTTTTGGCTTATTTTAAATTGCCTCAGTAAGAACAGTGTGCATGGGAAGGGAAGGAAGGTTGATGAAGTCAGACAAAGTCCTGAAAGCTGTTATGATTTGGATCATTAATGTCTCCCCAAAAACTCATGCATGGTCCCCAGTACAGCAAGGTTCAGATGTGGGGCTTTCAGGCAATGATTAGATCATGAGGGCTGTAACCTCTTCAGTGGGTTAAGATATTTGGTGGATTCATAATTTGAGTGGTCTACTGGGTGGTAACTGTAGGCAGGTGGGTTATGGCTGGAGGAAGTAGGTCATTAGAAGAGTGTCCTTGGACTGTATCTTCTCCTGCCCCCCCCCCACTTTTGTCTCTCTCCTTCCTGGCTGCCATGAGCTGAGCAGTTTCCCTCTGCCATACCCTTCTGCCATGATGTTCTACCTCATCTTGGGTCCAGAGC
>NW_026000283.1:10001672-10004731 GCF_001458135.2 Marmota marmota marmota
GGAGGGAGGGAAAGGGAGGGGGCATGGGGGTAGGAAAGATGGTAGAATGAGATGAACATCAATATCCTAGGTAAATGTATGATTGCACTTATGGTGTGACTCTACATTGTGTACAACCAGAGAAATAAAAAGTTGTGCTTCATTTGTGTACAATGAATTGAAAAGCTTTCTGCTGTCATATAAAACTGATTAGAACTAATAAAAAAATAAATTTAAAAAAAGAAAAGCTAACATACTCTTGAATCTGGATAATGGGTTTATAGGCTCATTACACTATTTTTGCTCCATGTTTAAAATTTTCATAATGAAAGATTTTTGAAAATTAAAAAAAAAACATAACACAAATTTTATATATATATATATTATATACATACATGTATGTGTGTGTATGTATGTATGTAATATATATAACACATATATTACATACATGTATGTTTGTAATATATATTACATACATACACACACACATACAGGTGTATATGTGTGTGTGTGTGTGTGCATATTCTGGTTATTTAACCCAGAGCCTTGCGTATATGTCTTTATCTAATTCTAGCATCACAATATTCTCTAAAACGATTGTTTTAGCAAATAGTAATAATAGTTGCCACATTTTCCCACTGGGGGAAACTGAGGCTCGGAGAGAAGATGAGGTTCAGTATAACTTGGAGATAATATGTGGCTAAAGCTCTTTTTATGAGGAGGAAAGAAGAACAAGGCTTTGTCCTGAAACCAGATTCAGGCAGTCTAACTCCAGAACCTGGCTTCTTTACTGGAATCCTTCCTTGGTCTTCACTATTTTGCTGGACTAGGGGAGGAGGGTGATCATTGCAGACAACTTTCATTATCTAATGATGGTTGTATACTCTCGTGATGGTACATACCTAGAACTTTATGCTCAATATCAAAAGACTCATAATTACCCTTGGCCCCCAAGTAAAAGACTCTAGGTCTGGACCATGTGCCCCGCTCAAAAAATCTGCAATGAACTGAACCCAGATCTGGCCTATAGACTCACCCCCTCTACTCCACATTCTATGGCACTGCTTTCATTAAGTCACTTTCTATCCAAAACTATTACAGTTTCCTATAATTCTAAATGCTGACATTCTAGTTCCTTCCATGAATTCACTCCAACCTAACTTAAAAAACAAACAAACAAAAAACCAGGATGCTCCTTAATTTATAGAGGACACAGATTTTGTGTGCTTATAGCCTGCTCCTTTCACTTTATTTTATTTATTTATTTTATGTGGTGCTGATGATGGAACCCAGTGCCTCACACTTGTGAGGCAAGCCTCTACCACTGAGCCAAAACCCCAGCCCCCCAAACTAACTCTTTTTTGTGTGTGGTGCTGGAGATTGAACCCAGGGCCTTGTGAATGCAAACACTCTACCAATTGAGCAATATCCCCAGCCCCCAAACTAACTTTTAAACTATACTTCTGACCCTTAACAGAACTCTTTTCAGACTCCCTGTCCAGTTTCCTCTCAAGGTCACACTTACATGCATTCACTGTCCTAGCCATACTGGCTGTGTGGAGATTCCCCAAGACAAGCATTGTATTAGGTCCCTCTTGGGGTTATTCATGCTACCTCCTTTTAACTGGGATGTCACTCATAGCCTGGTTGTTTTCCAAAATCAGACCTATCTTGTGATCTATGAGGGAGATTTCAGTACCAAAAAACAAAAACAGAAAAACAAAACTGCTTCTTCCATGGCTACTAAGAACAAAATCTCTTCTTTTGGGTTTTGTGACCTTGGAAATTTTCTTTCATCAGAATATTTGGAGCTTCAGCTCCCCACGCTCCTGTGACTGGTTCAATCCTTAGTACCCCACCAAATGCAGCTTTTTAATTTTTTTGCGGGGGAGGGTACTGGGGATTAAACCCAGGGGCGCTTAACCACCAAGCCACATCCCCAGCCCTTATTTATTTATTTATTTGTTTATTTATTTATTTTTACTTAGGGATAGGGTCTAGATGAGTTGCTTAGGGCATCCCTAAGTTGCTGAGGCTGGGTTTGCACTCCTGATCCTCCTTCCTCAGCCTCCTGAGTTTAAATCATTTTTACAAGAAAACCTTAATCCAGGGCTAGAAATCTTAGGCTTTTCACATCTTAAAAATGTTGTGTTTTCTTCTGATAGATGTGTAATGCTTATATCTATCTATGACATTCATGGTTTGTCTAAAATATTGTTTGATAGAATTCAAAATTTGCAAATAAGCCTATACACTAAAATGGCTACACTAAGTTTGGATTGAGTTCTAAAAGGTTCATAGTGGAGTGTTATTTAAAACATATTGTCAGGACTGGGGTTGTGGCTCAGTCGTAGAGTGCTCGCCTAGCACAAGGCCCTGGGTTTGATCCTCAGCACCATATAAAAATAAATAAATAAAATAAAGATATTGTGTCCAACTACAACTAAAAAATAAGTATTTTAAGAAAAATAAATAAAATAAAACATATTGTCAGAATTCTTAAACTTAAGAAATTCAATTCCATTTGGTATTTTAGTTCAGAAGTAAGCCAAAGGAAATAAAGATCCTTTAAAATGCTAATAGTCTATGTATATTTTCTGTTTATTTTGATTAGACCTCAACATAAAGAGAGACAATTGCCACAAGGCATCTATCCTTTTTTGTTTTTCTTTTTTTTTTTATTGGTTGTTCAAAACATTACAAAGCTCATGATATATCATCTTTCATACATTTGACTCAATTGGGTTATGAACTCCCATTTTTACTTTTTGTGGCACTGGAACATGTGAGGGCCTTGTGCATGTGAAGCAAACACTCTAACAACTGAGCTATATCCCCAGCCCTGGCATCTATCCTTCTTGGCCATGAGATAAAACATCAGCTGTAGACAAATTTCTATTAGAACTTACTTGACTATGACCTATCTCAAAGTGCCTCAAAGTTATCTAAGAGTCTTTGCTATCTAACATAATAATGATGACAGTAATAATAATAACAAAAATTTTAAGTTCTTAAGTACATCTAGATTACTTGAGATCTTAGGGATGTTCTTTTTTTTTTTTTTTTTTTTTTTTTTTTTT
>NW_026000283.1:10006093-10010044 GCF_001458135.2 Marmota marmota marmota
TTTTTTTTTTTTTTTTTTTTTTTGTGGTGCTAAGGCTCCAACCCAGGGCCTCACACGTGCAAGGCAAGCACTATACCGCTGAGCCACAACCCCAGTCCTTTTTCTGTCATTTACACCAAGAACCCCACTGGTCATGAGTCAAATTTCTCCACCTCTCTGGGAACTCATTGGACCCTTCTTTGGTGACATCTCCTATGACAAGACCTTGAGGCACCACTGAGGCAGAGCTGTATTATAAGTGAAGGTAAAGTGGAAGATAAGTTAGAGTAGGGTGAAAGTAAGGCTCAAGTTGAGAGCACTCTCAAGAGAGAGAGTGGGTCTGCCATCTCTGAGCAGAGAACAACAAAGGAAACAGTGCTGTTTCCAAATTTATTACCATTTGATATTTGAGAACTGGAGACCACCTTCCGCCCTCTGCACTTGGTTAAGTGCTCAATTCTGGGCTGGAGTTGTAGCTCAGTGGTAGAGCACTTGCCTAGCACACGTGAGGCACTGGGTTTGCTCCTCAGCACCATATTAAATAAATAGATGAATATAAATAAATAAATAAATAAATAAATAAATAAATAAAGGTATTGTGTCCATCTACAACTAAAAATATTTATTTAAAAAAAGTGTTCAGTGGAGTAGGCGGTGGAGTTTTTGACCTTAGTTGGTTCTCTCCAGAACTGTCATGGTGGCCATTCTATTCAGGAGGGCTTCATCTATAAGTCAATCCCATGTTAATGTGGGCACTGGGGTCAGTGGTAGGTCAGAATTTACCTTAGGGCATCTGTACCACTAAATAATTCCCGCTTCTGAGATAGAAGGAGATACTTGGCGCCATAACTCCTAGCTTTATCCTGACCTCAGTGGACCCTGTCAAGAATTTGCCTCATTAATCCTTCTTTCTTGATACATTTTGCCAACTAGCCCCCCAATTAGCTCCTTTTGTTTCTATTTGCTTACTCTCAAGGTCTGTGCACTGATGTTTTTCTACTGGTTATCTGCTACAAGTTATTTACTCATCTGCCTTGTCAGTAACAAAGAAAACTTTAAGAGTAACTTAAAGTAAACCTGTGACCTCAGTATGCATTCCACTGCTCATTACTACTACCTAACAAACGTAGGGGCATTTTACCACCAAGCTATACCCCCAATCATTTTTTAATTTTTAAATTTTGAGTCAGGGTTTTGGTAAATTGCTGAGGACCTCACTAAATTGCCCGGGCTGGCCTCGAACTTATGAACCTCTTGCCTTAGTCTCCTGGATTGCTGGGATCACAGGTATGCAATGATGGCTGGTTTAAAAGGCTTCATTTTAGAGAAACCAATCTAGGCAAAGGACAGGAAAAATAGCAGTAGCTCACCTAGTACAAAGGAGCATGTGAGTTCTTTCAGTTTTTAATCACAGACTGTTGGCATTATGCTAAATAAACAAACGTATTTGGTAGCCATTAATTCTCTTTAGAAAGCCTTTAATGAAGAGCTTTTATAGCAAAACAAATGTTTTTATTTTTATTTATTTTTTATATCTTTATTTTATTTTTATTTAGTGCTGAGGATCGAACCCAGTGTGCTAGGCAAGCGCTCTACTTCTTGAGCCACAATCCCAGCCCCCAAATGTTCTTTTTTTTTAAACAGAATGAACTTTTATAAAGGCTTGTCCTGCATATTTATTTAATTTACTGGTTTGAATAGTTATTTTTATATTTTAAAAAAATCATGGAAATTAAGCATAGTTAACACTTTAAGGTATTTCTTTTTTAAATTTTTTTTTAGTTGTTGATAGACCTTTATTTATTTATTTATATGTGGTGCTGAGAATTGAACCCAGTGCCTCACACATGCCAGGCAAGTGCGCTACTGCTGAGCCACAGCCACAGCCCATTTAAGGTATTTCTTGGCAAAAAAAAAATGCCTAGGGCTGAGGCTGTGGCTCAGAGGTGGCGCACTTGCCTGGCATGTGTGAGGCACTGGGTTCTATCTTCAGCACCACATATAAGTAAATTAAAAAATAAAGGTCCATTGACAACTAAAAAAAAATATTTTTAAAAAAGGCCTAAAAGGCTGCTTATATAGAAGACATAGAACGTTATATCTTAAGTATCTAGAGACAAATATCCCAATTGTTCATTAGGCCAGGAAAACAAGTTTATAAATTTTAAAGACTTTGGGCTGGGGATGTGGCTCAAGCGGTAACATGCTCTCCTGGCATGCGTGGGGTGCTGGGTTCGATCCTCAGCACCACATAAAAATAAAATAAAAGATGTTGTGTCCACTGAAAACTGAAAAATAAATATTAAAAAATTCTCTCTCTTTTCTCTCTCTTTCCTTAAAAAAAAAAAAAGACTTCATCATTACCAACAGATTGAAATTACTCATCACGTATTTACTACAGTTATGGGCTAACTTAACAGTTTTTACTTAATAAGTTAATTTAATACCATGGAAGCAAACAATATAATAAGCACATAACCATATAGGTATATACAAGAAAAAACTTCAAGTTTAGATTTATCATTTGCAGTTTTAAAAGCCAGACTTTAGGTCCGATGTAGTGTTAAAATTTGTATTTCCCAACTGAGGCCAGGTACATTTACATCTTAAAGACTATGGCCAGCGAAGCTTGAATTCATTTCTTTTCAGAACAGAGAAAAAACTAACAGTGGTCCACTTAATCCTCTGAATACAGTCTTTGCTGTTCTGCTACTGATGCTTATCTCAAAAGGGTCGCCCAAATTAACAAGTGAATCACAAGCCCCCTGCAGGAAACACCTGGAAACTCTAGTCTTTGGATCTTTTCTTTAAAAATCCTCTCTTCTCTATAATAGGCACAATTATGGTCTCTGGCATAGTCCTGTTTTTTTCCTTTGGTAGCAAATTAGTAAAACTTCTTTTTCCTTTTTCTCAAAACAGGGGACACAGACTGAGCTTTTGGTAACAAAACCTCAGATAGAGAAAATGAAGACAACCAGACAAAATAAAACTACATAATTTAAGCACACAAAATTAAAAAAAAAAAAAAAAAAGAAGTGAATTCACCAGGAAACAAACAAATAAACAAACAAAATGAGCTTAAAATAAAGTGATCACAAATACATTTTGTCTGTGTTCAGCCCAAGGGCTGCAAACACCCCCAAGCATACTGTTTATCAATCCCAAAGGAAGAACTTGGAGGACTCAACAGAGAGGTTTTGGACATTTTATTACTTACTCACTTCTCGACGATTGCAGGCTGGGATACATGGAGGGCTGCACTGTGCCTACAAGCAGGGGAAACATATAATAGGTGGATTTCTTCACATGTTTTATGAGTATATTTCCTTACTTTATAACCAAAGTCACTCTGTTTAGGTCCTCTCCTAAAGATTGGAGGGAGATAAAGGGAGTGGCCAGCTCCTCTCTCCATTCCCCTCATGTCCAAATTCTTTTAGAAACTTTCTTATTTCACTGCAAACTGTCATAGGCACTGATTAGTGTTTAACCCACAGTCTATTTCTTTTGCTAGGGACTAATAGCTGAAACAAGGACTATATTGGGGAAATGTTTGGAGTCTGAAAAAATGTGATGTTTTTAGAAATTCTTTTCAATTATTTCACCAGGGGGCTAGACAATCCTTCAGACCATGGACCACATTAGAAATAAGTGAATGACAAAAAAAGGGTAAATCAAATTTATGCAGTTTGATCAAACTGGAGAGAAGAGGCTAAACTGCGAAGCAGTTAAAATTTGTAGAAACAAAATCTAGGTGCTATACGTGAAGCCAGATTTAAAATTAGGTAGTGTAGTTAGGTAAATCAGGTCTAATTTTAATTTTAGTGAAATCTAAAATGGAGGCCATGCTGAGAATGAATTCCGGACAACTCATGGAATGTTAATGAAGTCCCCAGAAAAGCCCTAGGCCCAAAGTCCATCCCAAAGAAATGTTAATGAACAGCCCCAGCAGATTTGAAGATAGCCCATCCCAAA
>NW_026000283.1:10017072-10019796 GCF_001458135.2 Marmota marmota marmota
ACTTGTCTAGCATGTGTGAGGCACTGGGTTTGATTCTCAGCACCGCATATAAATAAATAAAGTCCATTGACAACTAAAAATATTTAAAACAACAACAAAAAATATTTAAAACAAAAAAGCAGTGCTTCTCATGTACTAGGTAAGTGCTCTACCACTAAGGTACAACCCCAGCCCCTACAGAGCAAGTTTTTGTTTTAATTTTTTTTTTTAGTTGTTGGTAGACCTTTATTTATTTATTTATATGTGGTGCTGAGGATCAAACTCAGTGCCTCACACATGCTAGGCAAGTGCACTACTGCTGAGCCACAGCCCCAGGCCTTGTTTTAATTTTAAAATATATTTTTTAGTTGTCAATGACCCTTTTATTTATTTATTTATTTATATGCAGTGCTGAGAATCAAACCAGTGCCTCACACATACAAGGTAAGCCCTCTACCACTGAGCCACAACCCCAGCCCTACAAAGTAGATTTTAATGTGTCCGTTTGAAATACTTTTTCATTTCCTCAGGCATTAATGATAAAGATCAAAAGGTGATGATTTGAGGTCATAGGAAACCCTAAATTGTATCAAAAGTATTGATGAGCCAAGTGGGGTGGTGCATGCCTGAAATTCCAGCAGCTCAGAAGGCTGAGGCAGGAGGATCATGAATTCAAAGTCAGCCTCAGCAACTTAGTGAGGCCCTAAGCAATTCAGTGAGACCCTGTCTCTAAATAAAATATTAAAAAGGGCTGGGGATGTGGCTCGGTGATTAAGCACCTCTGGGTTCAACCCTGGTACCAAAAAAGAAAAAAAAATTAAGTATTGCTGAAAATTAAAACAAAAATCAGGATGACATTACTACCTTTGCTCCAGAATGCATTTATGGAAATGAGCTGCAGATCAGAAGATGGGATGTCCAGAAAAGCAACACCACAAAGGAGGCCACTTTCTTAGGCAAGCAATGCAAACTTGGGAGAAAAGAAAAACTTGTTTTGGTGAGTTGAAGTTCCTCTCCCTGAGTTTAATCTTGTTCCTCAATGGAGTTCTAAAGGAAAAATGATCAACATTAATAAGGAAAGAGAAAATATTCTCTCCCACTTTTAAACTCTTCAGAGTGAATTTCTTCAGAAATTTCTATAAGCACTCTTCTCTCTCACTTTTGTGGTGGTTCTATCACTATGAAATGGTAATAGGAATAAGAAACTAATATTGACCCATACCTCAGTAGGCCTGATTTGGGTTTGGTTATGTTTAGGGACATTTGACTACTGGTACATTTGAAAATCCTCAAAATGAGCTCTATCTACTTCACTGGCCTATATATTCATCCAAGAGAAGGACTCCCAAATGCTAAGATGGTGTTAGGTAGTAGCTAGCAATGAGCAGTAATATGCAGGCAAGGTCACAAGCATTCTTATTTTTTTTCCAAATATATTTTTAGTTGTAAATGGATCTTTATTTTATTTATTTATATGTGGTGCTGAGAATCGAACCCAGTGCCTCACACATGCTAGCAAGCGCTCTACCACTGAGCCACAATCCCAGCCCTACTTTAGGATTTTCTTTAAACTGTTTTCCAAGTAGACTAGAAAGCAAAGGGTAGGTGGTAATTTGTAGAAAATAAACAGAAGCAAAGGAGCTAATGGGAAAATACATCAAAAGAAAAGGATTAATGGGACTAACTTTTCACAGGGTCCATTTGATGTTGATATGAAGCTAGGAATCGTGGCTATAGGTGTCATCTCTATTTGTCTGGGAAGGAAGATTCCTTTAGTAGCCTAGGCGCACTAAGGTCACTTCCAACCAACTATTGATACCAGTACCCACATTAACATGATATTGACTAAACAGGATAACCACCATGACATCCCCTGAGAGGAGCAACAAAGGTCAAAAACTCCACGGTGACTTGAAGGAAGAGTTGAACACCTGATTGGCAAAGTTCAGAAGGTGGTTCCCAGCTTTCCTGGTAAACATCAAACAGCAATAAATTTGGAGACAGCCTTGTCTCCTTTGTCATTCTCTGCTCTGAGGCAGCCCACTTGCTCTCTTGAGAGCACTTTCTGCTTGAGCTTCACTTTGCTTTTACTTTTCTTTCACTTACAAAGTTCTCTTGAATTGCTTTTTGTGTCTACTTTAAATTTTCTTTTATGGGAACACAAGAACCGAGGTTTGGAGTTTCAGCTCCCTGCTTTCCTGTGACAATAGGAGAGTGAAAAATGAGGCAAGAGGGTGGGGGCTGGGGCTCAGTGGTAGAGCTTTTGCTTAGCCTGTGTGAGCACTACATAGTCAGTACTACATATAAATAAATAAAAGATCCATTGACAACTAACAAAATATTTTTTTAAAATGAGTCATGAGGGGCTGGGGTTGTGGCTCTGGGGCTGGGGTTGTGGCTCAGCGGTAGAGTGCTCGCCTCGCACGTGCAAGGCCCTGGGTTCGATCCTCAGCACCACATAAAAATAAATAAATAAAATAAATAAAAGAATTTAAAAAAAAAATGAGTCATGAGGCAGAGAGAGGAAGTCATTTGTATCATCCACAATTTGCAATTTTTTGCCTTCCAAAAGAATGCTGAGGGACAGTGAAGCCTAATTGGCAGGTATGATTTGGGGTTTTTAATAGTTGGCAGGCATTGAGGGAGGAATTTTTCTTTTGTGGCCCCTTGTCTGCATTATTATTGACCATGTTCCTAAAACACCCTACTTCTACTCTTCTGCCTTGGGAATATGAATATATATAT
>NW_026000283.1:10024483-10027356 GCF_001458135.2 Marmota marmota marmota
ATATATATATATATATATATATATATATATATATATATATATATATATATAGTTGTAGATGGACACAATACCTTTGTTTAATTAATTTATTTTTTTTGTACGGTGTTGAGGATCGAACCCAGGGCCCCACACATGCCAGGCAAGCGCTCTACCACTGAGCTACAATCCCAACCCCTGCCTCAGGAATTTCAATGTGTGCAAAATAGAAAGTCGGTGATCTATTTTCTGAATATAGTATTCAGCCTTAATTGTTTCAGATTATACCCCTTCCCTTTTGCTCACCCTAATTCTAAAATCAGCCAGTTGCATAGATTTAAAGTCCGAACTCCACCAATCAGAATGAAGGGCAGTGCTGCAATAGGTTAGAGATATAAGCTAGTGGACTGCCTGCACTAGCAGTACACACCCTTCTGCCAGAAGTAAACGTTTGTCTTGCCTGCCCACCTTTTTTAAAAAAAAAAAAATTAGTTGTAGATGGATGCAATATATTTTATTTTATTTATTTATTTATTTATTTATTTATTTTATGTGGTGCTGAAGATCGAACCCAGTGCCTCACACATGCGAGGCAAGAGCTCAACCACTGAGCTACAAAACCAGCCCTTGCCCACCCACTTTTGAGAATATTTTTGACTTCTAGTGTCATCTCATTACTTCTCACAAACGGGATTGGAGTCTTCTGGTTGAGAAATAAGATTGACAAGTCCTATTATGCACCATCACATTGGGCAATAGTGGCTTCCTCGCAGGAATTTAAAACTGTAGATATAGTTGAATGAACAAATAGAGTCCTGAACCCAGGAAGATTTGGGAGTCAGAGCACATTGGAGCATGCAAAATTGACCATGCTGATGTGGTATGCCTCTTCCCCCTACCCACAAGTCTTGGCTATACAAAGATTTTTGAGCATTTTAGTGAATATGGACCAACATAGTTTTAACTTTCCTCAACAAAATATCATGGTACTTTCCAGGGCTTATGCAACTCTCACGTCAAGCCACACAAGCCACAAACAACCTCAGTCCCCATAACATCCTTTGCCATAACAACATTAAAAAAAATTTTTTTTTGAGACAGGGTCCTGCTAGATAGTCCATGCTGACTGGGGGTATGGCTCAGTGGTAAAGCGCTCGCCTTGCACATGCAAGGCCCTGGGTTCGATCCTCAGCACCACATATAAATAAATAAAATAAAGTTATAAAAAATTAGATTGTCCATGCTGGCCTTGAACTTGAAATCCTCCTTTCTCAGCCTCCCAAGTAACAAGGATTACAGGTATGTACCACTGTATACCCAGCTACATAACCACATTTTAACTCTCAAAACTTTAAAAGATAAATGATCCTTTAGACATCCTTGAAAGAAATGTTTTCACAATCCAACCTGCTACTATAGAATATTTACTTTATACTGAAGGCAGGATTTTCAAATAAGGGGCCATTCACCTTGACATGGCTTTTAAAGGGGCCTAGTTTTTATCATGATGAGCATTCCTCCAAAACAGGGTGACACTATCCCTATAGAGTAAGGGACAGTGGCTACTAAGTAGCTGATGATCAGCTGTCAAAATACCAACTAGTCATTATCCTATTAGCGGGCACAGCATTAACATCAGGGACCCAGTACATTGCATCAGCTACACGTGGATTCAAGAACAGGAAAACTCCATTAAAGAATATTAAAGTGGAAGTAAAAATGTTATGGGAGAAGACATGTCTCTGAAGAAGGGTCCAAGGAGTTCCCGGCAAGAAGGGGGAATTTGACTCAGGACCTGCAGGATTCTTGGCATACACGATGGAAAAGAATTTCAGAACATGCCAGTCAGAGGCATAGAGAGAGGTTAATTTAGGGATGTAGAGATATATTCAAGGCAGAATGGGGGCAATCTCAAAAGAGAATGGCCTTTGGGGTAAAGCAAGGTATATGCATTCAAGGGAGAATGCAGGCTGTCTCCAGAAGGAAAGATAGCAATCTTTCCTTGCTAGGGGCTGGACTAGAGGTGGAGCCACACAATTTCTTGCCAGTTTTCCTTGAGCATGCACATTGCCCTCATTTTACAAGGGTTGCAATTGTTCCTAGATACTTTTTGCATCTCAGTAGCTCATGGGCATTTTTTTTTTTTTTTTTTTTTTTTGAGACTCAGCATGTCTCTCTCTTTATCCCAAATTCCTATCTGGAAAGACAAAGCAATTGGCCAATTCCAGAGCTTGCACATAGTAGATGCTCTCTAAAGAGAAGCTTAAGGGGAAAAACATGGTATTAACTTTCCAAGATAATTTAACAATAAGGAAATAGTTTTTCCTCTTGTAGGTTAAAATCTCAATGGCATACACATTTGCATGTCACACTCTCTTATTATGACATTAACTGTTCAATATACTAAACCAACAGTTTTATTCTCTGATTGAAAGTTTGGTTTAAAAAATTGGAGGATTTGGGGATGGGGATCTGGCTCAGTGGTAGAGTTCTTGCCTAGCATGTATGAGGCACTGGGTTTGATTCTCAGCACCACATATAAATAAATGAACAAAATAAAGGTCCATCAACATCTAAAAAATGGAGTGTTTACTAGGCACTGTGGCACATACCTGTGTTCCCAACTGCTTAGGAGGCTGAAGCAGGATGATCGCACTTTTGAGGCCAATCTCAGCAATTTAGCAAGGCTCTAGGTAACTTAGTGAGATCCTGTCTCAAAATTAAAAATAAAAGGGCTGGGGATGTAGCTCAGGTACAGGGACCCCAGCTTCAATATCAAGTACCAAAAAAAAAAAAAAAAAGATTGGAGGGTTAGGGTTAGACTGAGGATAAAGCTCAGTGGTAAAGTGTTTGCCTAGTAACAGGCCCAGGGATCAATCCCCAGAACAGCAAAAAAA
>NW_026000283.1:10027788-10033782 GCF_001458135.2 Marmota marmota marmota
AAGAATGGATAAAGAATATGTGATTATACACACACACACACACACACACACACACAATGGAGTTTTATTCAGTCATAAAGAAAAATGAAATTATGTCACTTGCAGAAAAATGGATAGAACTTGAGAACATTATGTTAAGTGAAATAAACCAAACTCGGGAGGTCAAGGATTGTGTTTTCTTTCATATGTGGAAGGTAGAGAATAAAAAGGTACAGAAAGGTGAGGGATCTCATAAAAATCAAAGGGAGATCAGTAGAGTAGAAGAAAGGGACTGGGAGGGAGTAGGAAAGGGAAAGGAGAAATACTGGGAATTATATTGGCCAAATTATATTGTTCTATTGTATTCAGCTAGGTCCCAACATTATGTACAACTATAATGGAGATGGAGATGGAGAGAGGAAATGGAGAGAGGAGGAGGAGGAGATGGAGAGAGGAGATGGAGAGAGGAGATGGAGAGAGGAGGAGGAAATGGAAAGAGGAAGAAGAGGAGGAGGAGGAGGGAGAAAGAGGGAGGAAAGAAAGAAAGAGGGAGGAAAGAAAGAAAGAAAAAGAAAGAAAGAAAGAAAGAAAGAAAACTAGCTGAGGCCATGGCATGCTTGCCAAGGAAATCCCTGCTATGAAATGGTCTTTGACTAACCCATACTAGAGGGAATTCTCAGATCACTTTGGTACTTGAACTGAAGTCACTGCTATCACCTAATAGTAGGACTATGCCATCCAGTTATTCACTTTTCACATACACATCCATTGAAACTCCCATAACTCAAAATTACTCACGTTGAGTTTCACATGAGAAGAACTTAATGCTTTCAAAGACTAGGCCTTGTCTCTTTATCCCCACAACATGATTTTTTTTTCTATCCTGTCTGTTTTACACAAAGCACAGAGCAGGAAGAAAGCAGAGCTAAGGCTTCTTTTCAGTGAGTAATTATTCTGGAATCTTCCTTAGGGACCATCTTCTAACTCTTGCTCTGAGCACCTCTGAACCAAAAGGTTCCTTTCCTTTTAGTAGTGAACTGGCAGTGAGATTCTCCTAAGTATGTAAAGATGACTAATACTGTGAGGCAGTATTAGTCAGCTTCTGAGATGAAGAAGGTGCGACAAATCTCCTGGGCTGGAGATGGAGGAGAATAAGGGACAGGAACCTCACTCTGGCCTTAACAAGATTTATTCCTATGCTCTTTGGAAGCTACAGGACTTCTGGAGCAGAACAGCTCCTAAATACACCACATAAATGGAGGGCAATAAACAGAGTTTGGAGAATTAGGAACAGAAAGAGAGAAAAGAATTAGAAAATTTGCAGTTTGAACAGAGAAGCTCATATAAAAGTGAGGCCAAACATGGTGTGCTTGTTTACTGAAGAAATGAATGTTCACTAGCTACTTTTTCATAAATGCTGTGAGTTTCATCTTAGGAAGTTTTAGTCTCAGTATCCTGGGATTGGAGTGAACTTGTCAGCATGGCTGGAACTCAACCCTGTGTGGAAACACACTGTCCTCTCACTAGAGACTTGTTCTACCCCTTCTTAGACACACTGGACAAGAATGGGAGTAAGCAAGGCATGATGGGTGAGAGGACAGAGAAGAATTTATGGGTCAGTGTGAACCTACCACAGCACTTGGGAGACTATGATGTGCAGGGCCTACTGATGGTGACTCAGGGATATCACCTCATGAAAGCATAGCTCCAGATTGTTTTGTTTAAATAGCATATCCTGAACAGTTTGCTTTGATACCCTACATACCCGAGTAGGCACATGAAAACAAATAATGCTGAAAAATTCAACTCTTTATTGCTAATGTAAGTGCTGAAAAGATAAGGGCAACAGGGGTGTCATGGATCACCCATATTTCAGTGCCAACAGATAAACACATCTCCATTCTGGCTCCTGAAGAAAGATGGCAGTCTAGGGTTCCTCCACATCTGTCATGAAAATGTAGTCTGGGACACCAGGCGGAATACGTCTGAGCATTGATTCCCTCTGACTTTTCCTATATTTGGCTCTCCTATTGTTAAACCATGTCTGTAATCAGAGGGGAAAAGGGATCGGTTTAGTATTTTGAACAGTTAATGCCATAATGGAAAAAACACATCATGCAGCTTTATAGGCTACTCAGATTTTGGATTGCACAGCAGAAACTTTTTTGTTGTTGTTATTTATTTTTGGTACTGGGATTGCATCCAGGGGGGGCTTTACCACTGAGCTACATCTCCAGCCCTCTTTTTGAGACAGGGTCTTGCTAAATTGCTGAGGCTGACCTTGAACTCATGATCTCTTGCCTCAGCTTCCCATATTGCTGGCATTACAGGCATGCACCACTATACCAGTCAGAAATTATTTTTCATTACTCAAATACCTTAGGGAGCCTGAGCTATAGTTCAGTGGTGGAATACTTGTGTAGAATCCATGAGCACTGGGTTCCATCCCCAGCACCATAAACAAAAACAAAAACAAACAAACAAACAAAAAACCAAAATATTAGGAAATGTAAGAACACAACTGACCTTCTTTAGCTCATCCTTAGTGAGCACCAGGTCTGTACCCTCTGGAAAAGAGTGAATACTTTTGTTTCCCTCCTTCCAATTTTAATATTCTTTAATGATTTCTTTAGGTATTGAATGCAGGTCTAGTTTGTGAGTTGCTCCTGGTCACTCATGATAACCCGTCTGGTAACCAGATAAAGTACAGTCTGCATCCTGACCAAAATGAGGGATGAGTGGGAGTCACAAAATGGGCTCTTCTGTAAATTTCCTGCCAATTATTAAAATGCAAATAGATTTTTAAAAACCTGTCAGCCAAGCATGGCTGTGCACATCTGTAATCCTAGTGGCTTGGAGGGGGGGGGGGGGGTGCTGGGGCAGGAGGATCTCAAGTTCAAAGCTAGCCTCAGAAACTTAGTGAGGCGTTGTCTCTAAATAAAATATAAAAAGGGTTGAGGATATGGCTCAGTGGTTAAGTGCTCCTGGGTTCAATNCCACCATTCCCACTTTGTACAACATTGTTAAAAGTAATCCAAATAACTTAGCCCTACTTTCAGACTTCTATGCTTTGATCAGATATATAAAGGTTAAAATAATTTTTCTGATAATGTTTTCTTCAATAGTTATATAAACAAAGCAATAAAATTAGAGAGCATAGAAGAACATATTATTAAACTGCTATTATAGTTGTAATATGTATGAGCTTTTTAATAGAAAACAAAACATATTTTGATAGCAGGAAAACAGAGTGTATTAAAAGTTAGACACAAAGTGGTGGTAATTCTAATTCCTCAAGCATCTGGCCTATATTTGTCTTAACACTCGCAGCTAATTTATTTTAAATACACCTCTGCATTCTATCTTTTAATCTGTCTCTGACTTACGTATATTCTATGACGTCTATCACTGGAGAAGAAAAGCATATATGTTTTAGAGATAGAAGTAAGAGTTTCCTGGTTTCCATCAATTTTTTGTTAGAGGTTTGAATGTGTTATAATTTTTTTTAATTTTTGCTTCTAGATAATATTATATTTGAAAATAAAATGAAACGATAATTTCATTATATGCAGATGGTGAGGTTGTGTTACCAGCCATTTCTAGTTTTCTCTTTACCCTAACCTCCTTAGACTACATGGAATGCTGACTCTGGAAATTTTCAAGAGGTCTTTAAGTAATAAATTCACAATTTTGAAATGGTCAATGTTAGAAACATTATTTTAAATGACAATGTAATTTGCTTTCTCTTATTACATCATCATATATAATTTCATAATGTTATAAACAGAAGTGTAAAGCTCTACTGAATCTCTGGTTAAAACTTCCACACTAACCAGGTACGCTGGCATTTACCTCTAACCCCATTTGTTCAGGAAGCTGAGGCAGGAGGATCTCAAGTTCAAAGCTAGCCTCAGAAACTTAGTGAGGCAGTTGTCTCTAAATAAATATAAAAAGGGTTGAGGATAATGGCTCAGTGGATTAAGTGCTCCCTGGGTTCAACAATCCCCAGTACCGAAAAAAAAAAAAAAAAAAAACAACCTGTTGTATATCACTATCCTCTTACCAAATGAGATTTCCATTGTATTTAATTATTTGGGAAGTTCCCAAATTGCAAATGGTGACACATGAACATATAATCTAAAGAAAGTCACTGTAAAGGAGCTCACATTGAGGTGGGGTACAAAGGTACCATTGGTCAAGTCTACATAAACGTAAAGAAAGTGGCTGGGGTTGTGATTCAGTGGTAGAGCGCTTGCCTAGCACACATGAGGCACTGGGTTCAATCCTCAGCACCACATAAAAACAAAGTATAAAAAAATGTAAAAGTTTAAAAAAAAAAAAGAAAGCTTACAATGGACTGATGGTGTGGGCTATTATCAAGTCGGTATTCCCAAGACTGGTTTCCTAAAACACTTTTACTATATTTGCAAAAGAGAAGGGGAAATCACATGTTAAGTATCTTGAGAAATTCTCCCTGCAGAGTATGAAGTAGTTGAGAACATCTGGGTTTCTCCCTCCTTTGTCTCCTGTAGCTCAAGTTCCCTTTAGAACTCCACAGAGAGACATGTGATCCAGGGAGGGCAAAAGCAACTCATCATACCTTCAGATTTTCTTTTCTTCTGACTTTGCCTTACCACCCTAAGAAATGCTCACAACCGCTTCCCAACTTCTCCCACCTGAGCCAGGCTTGACTGTGCAGCCTGGCATGTGGCATTAGTACACCAGTGCTCAGTGGCTTGCTTTGTGAAGCTACTTTTCTGGGCACCCACCATCATGTCCACAGCCTTTTTCCATCACTGCATTCATACATGCATGCTGCAACAAAGCTAATAATAATAGTAAGGTCATCCTGATGTTTCTTTCATTTTTTGTTGTTGTTTTGAATTTATCACTTTGGTTATTGTTCTTATGTAATCACTGTCTGATTCCATGACCTGCCTACATATTAGTTATCACTGCCTGAAGGAATGAAAAGTATTCAATCCAAGACAGGTACAAATTTACCCTGAAATGAGGGCTCTGTTTAGGGAAACAAATTCCACAAAACCTGCCTCTTCAAAATACTACCACCAAAAAGGAAAAAAAATGTATTTTTCCAAGTTAGCAAATATTCAAGAGAAGATTCACCTATGCATTTAACATTGCACCTGCAAGGTGTATTTTGCCTTTTGTAACTTTGTCTATACCCTTCTCATCCTTCTTAGGTTAAATAAAATTAATTCAATATTTTTTGTTCATTTCACTCTTTAGATACATTTTCAAATCTTGAAACCTTTTGTCCTATCACAATCATAATGTGACTTCTTTGGCAATAATTTGAAGTAGACATGTCATAACATGTGGGCAATTCAAATTGAAAATTGCCATTTTCCATTTCATCTTACCAAAAATTTACAAACTAAAAGGAGGAGGATCAGACACTTGGGCTTTTCAGGTATCTTCCCACATCAGTCTCAGCTCAATTGATACATACATTACTTATTCATAGAATGTGTTCTTTGGATGAATTACTGTCTCATCCCAGTATTTATAAATCCATTTATTTAAAGTGCTTACGCTGGGCTGGGACTGTAGCTCAGTGGTAGAGCGCTTGCCTGGCATGTGTGAGGCAGTGGGTTTGATCCTCAGCACCACATAAAAATAAACAAATAAAATAAAGGCATTCTGTCCATCTACAACTACAAATTTTTTTTTTTAAAAATAAAGTGCTTATGCTTACTTAGTTTTAAATAATTTAGTACAACTGAACCCTCTTATAACCTTGGTCCTTCCTCCATCAATTTGAATGCTTCCAAGGTAAGGTTATGCTGCAACCTGACTCCACATAAAAATGCTCCATAAAGAGGTTAATGATTTCTTTAGGTATTGAATGCGGGTGTGATGGCGCACGCCTGTAATTCTAGGGGCTCAGAAGGCTGAGGCAGGAGGATCTCAAGTTCAAAGCCAGCCTCAGCAACTTAGCAAGGCACTAAGCAACTCAGTGAGATGCTAAGCAACTCAGTGAGATCCTGTCTC
>NW_026000283.1:10037818-10050416 GCF_001458135.2 Marmota marmota marmota
GGGGGGGGGGTTACTGAGGACAGGGACCTGAAGGGCACAGAAGAGAGGAAAATCCCCCTGGAAAAGTACTCTTTGGAAGACTAGGTTCCTCCCGGAGCCAGTCAATTACCTTGTGAGCAGATCAGGGTACTGAGTTTCCTCAAAAACACTTTCCAGTTCATCCAACTGCCATGGCGTGAACTGAAACGGGATTCGTGGCCGCCTGCTGCGACGGGACGGAGGAGCCACTGACTCCTCAAGGTCCTCCTGCTGGGGATCCTGGTCATCGTCATCATCTTCATGGTCACTGTTGTTTTCCTGGTTCACATCTCCTTCCTGGTTCACTTCACCCTCTTGGTTCATGACATCCAGTTGATTCAAGTGGCCCTCAGGCTTCACGTCGTCCATGAGGCCTACAGCTCCTTCACTGTGGCCACCTTCTGCTGCCGCTGCTGCACTTTGCTCAGATTCAGGGTTTATTTCCCTCTCATATTCTTCCAGAACATAGTAGTCAGTACCATAGTAGTGATACCAGCTAGCCATGGCTGGAAAGCACCAGAGGCTCTGTGGCCTCTACAAATGTGGTGAGGTGTGGCAACAAATTTGAGGCCACAGGGCGGCGCTAGCCCAGCTTATGAGCTTCTTACGGGCTACAGGGGTTCTGAGGCGTTCCTATGTTTAACGGTTGACGCACACATGCTACCCTTTCCAGGATTACTATTGGCTCTCTGCTTAGATATGTAAATAATGGGGCGGAGCCAAAAATATTGTGTGGGGAGGAAATAGGCCAACAGGGGATGTGCAAGGAATGGGGGACAAGTTTGCCACTTAGCTGAATAAGCCACCTGGATCTGAGCTGTAACCCTGCAGAAGGGACTACGCTGGATTCCAAGATGACTCAGAGCTAGAGGGGAGGAGGGGAGATTTCACACTGACCACAGGACCCCTTGTGTGAACATCTAGAGAATTTTAGCCTTGCTCTCCATAATTCACAACCTGCCTAAGGCTAGGAATTAAACTGACCTGACCCACTAGGAGGTTGCATACAGAGTTCTTACAAGGACCCTGAAAGCAAAGCCAAGCTCCTATAAGCACCCCTGTGGGATCATGTGGCAAGACACACCCTTAAAAGAAAAACCTCTTGAGTCCTTTAGGAAGTACAAATACACCACATTCTTGATGCTCAGTTTACATTGGAGACCCAAGTGTAACTTGCTCAGGGCTGATCACATCCAAGGATGCTTACAGTGCATAGGATCTTTCCCTCTGTTGTAGTGAAGGTAAAAGAGTCTGTTAAAGAAATAAATATGAGGAGGATATTGCCCAGCTACAATCAATGCAGACAAAAGGTTTGTAGTGAGTTTGTAGGGTGTGGGGAGGAGATGTCAATATAGAAAACTCTTATAAGCTTGAGAAGCTTATTTGGAACACAAAGTGATAGAAACATGGAACTGCAGGCCAATCCCCATGATTCATAAAAATATTCCTGTGTTAATACCTCATCCTGCATATGTGAACTCCAAACCACAGAAAAAATGGACTTTTTCAAGACAGCTATTTGCTGACTAGCTGATGCTTTCTGACCTTTAAAAAGATTTATCTTGAGGCTGGGACTGTAGCTCAGTAGTAGAGCATTTGCCTTGCATATGTGAGGTACTGGGTTTGATCCTCAGCACCACATAAAAATAAATAAATAAAGATATTGTACCAACTACAACTAAAAAAACATTTTTTTAAAAAGATTTATCTTTAGTTAAGTATGATGATGGAGGCATTTAAAAAATTAGAGAAACTTTGGATGAGAATAAATGCTATTTAAACATGCTAGTCTTGAGTTTGAATATCTTTGGCTAGGGAAGAGAGCCCTATACTTATGGAAAATAGTGCTACTAGGACAAGCAAGCAGGATTCAAGCACAGGAATGGCCCTACTGAAAAAAAATTCTGGGGGCTGGTACAAGTAGAGTCCCAGTAAGCACATATCTGCCAGAAATCACCAATGAGGACCTGGCATATCTATTGATATGAATCTTACCAGACTTAGGGTACCTTCTGCACCACAGGGCTTCATAACTGTCTAACATCTCTACTGCAACAAATCTAATAACCAAGAGAGTCTGTCATGAGAAAGGATATGGAGGATGTTTCTGAAGGTAGACAATGAATACGTTCCTTATTTTGTCCAAGTGGTGTCACACTCACGTTCTAAAAATTCTGTCTGTAAAAACTGGTTACTTGATTTTTAAAAACTTTTTGTCAGCATATAGAAAGAGGCAAAATTTTGAGTCTGTAGACAAACAATAGAGGTAGTTCTGGTCTTCAGGGTGATTCTGAGCATGGGCAGGCCTCTGCACATTGTAGCATACAGGATATCAGGACATCAGGGTTCAGCCACTTGTCCAAATAATTGAACGCCACCAAATGGGACAAATGAGACCCTTGGGTTCTATCCCTAGGCAAGGAAGAGAGAAGAAGGAGGAAAAAAAGAACACTGATAAGAGAAAAAAGCATAGGAATAGGTGCGTGTTGTGAGGAGCTAGAAAGGATCACCAGTTGTGGGAGTGGCAGGGAGGAGCACAGGTCTAAAGCCTGTATCCCCGCATGTCCTGGACATGGGATGAATTGGTCTGACCCTCAACTTCCTCATCTATAGAACAGGTATATCTACAGTGTCCACCTCACAGGTATTTATGAGGGTCAAGGAGATATGATTGTACACTGTCATCTCCTTCAACTCCACATATCCAACCTGTCAGCAAACCCTGCTGACTCCACCTCAGAACAATATCGCACACCTCTCCCGTTTCCTGAAACACCTCAGAACTCACCACCACCACCTTAAGCCTGGAATATTGCATCAGCCTCCTGTCCCCATGCTTCCCCCTTTTCATCCTGGCACCATTCTCCACTAGCAGCCAGTGACCCAACAGTAAAAACATGAATGAGCCCTTGCCGTGCTCCTGCTTCAACTTTTTGTTTTCAATTTTTTTTTAATAGTTGTAGATGGACAGCATGCCTTTATTTATTTATTTTTTATGTGCTGTGCAGGATCAAATCCAGTGACTTACACATGCTAGGCAAGTGCTCTGACACTGAGCTACAGCCCCAGCCCCTGCTTCAACTTTTATAATGCTGCTGCTTGGGTTGGGCCAGAGAAGGCACTGCATTCTTGGTAACTGGTATAATTTTCTGTGTTCTAGGAATACAGTGTATTAGGTCAAGAGAGAAAGTCCATCTGCTGAGGAGACACACACTCTCCTGGCACACTTGCTGCATAGGGCCAGCACACACAGCAGCCAACAGAGGCTTCCTGATCAAAACACAGACAGGTCCATGCAGTGTTTCCACAAGAAATATCTTGCTGGACCCAGTGACGCATGCCTGTAATCCTAGCCGGTCTGGAGGCTAAGGCAGAAGGGTCACAAGTTCAAAGCCAGTCTCAGCAACTTAGCAAGGCCCTTTCTCTAAATAAACAATAAAAAGGACTAGGGATGTGGCAGAGTAGATAAGCACACCAGGGTTCAATCCTTGGTACCAAAAAATAAATAAATAAATAAGAAAGAAAATAAAATCTTTTCTTTATCACACACTGCCAGAAGATCACAATCTCTCTCTCTCCTCTCTTGAGCACTTATAAGTTAAAAATAAATAGATAAAATTAAGGAAAATGCAAATGACTAAAGTAGGAAATGCAAGGCTGCATGACATGGTCGTTTGTAATCACCTCAATTGATACTCACAGCACATCCATGAATGAGGAATGAATGTTTTCTCCATTTTAAAGATTATTAAATTCAGAACCAGGCACAGTGGTACACCCTTGTAATTCCAGCTACTTGGGAGGCTAAAGCAGGATGATCAAGTTTGAGGCTACCCTCAGCAATTTAGCAAGACCCTAACTCAAAATTAAAAAAAAATACAAAGGGGGCTGGAGTTGTACCTCAGTGGTAGAGTGCTTGTGTAGCACATGCAAGGCACTGGGCCCAATCCTCAGCATCACATAAAAATAAATGAATAAAATAAAGGTATCATTTGCATCTTCTAAAAATATTACAAAAATACAAAGGGTTAAGCATGTAGCTCAGTGGTAGAGCACCCCTGAATACAATGCCCAGTACCTCCCCCCAAAAAAAATCAAACTCAAGCAAAGTTAGAATAGGATACTCACCAGATTAGCCAGGCAGCAAGTACTGAGTGAAGCAGGATTGATATATCACCAGTCTGGATACAGGGCATACAGGGCCTGCTCATTTACCTCTGTGTCAGAATGTGATTTGCAGCAAATTTTGCCTAGGATGGACATCCATTGGGTAATTAACACACTGAAAGGGTGATTCACATTTCAAATATACATTATGATTCAATTTAAACATTCTGGTGAATTCTAGCATGCCTGGTTGACACAAAGGTAATACACAGCTAAGGCACCTGAGGGTGACTGAAGGTTAGATAACTCCAGAGTGCACCATGCAGGTCTGAGATGTGAGGGAACACTGAGCTGTCACACATGTCCCAGCCAGTCTACCATTATTACAACCCCTGGAGGTCTTTCATGTCACAACTGATCCAAAGCTGCAAATGGATCATGGACTGAGCAGCTAAGTCAGTGGGAGGAGGCAGAATCCAGCAAGAACCAGACTCAGGAGGAGGCACCTGCATGACAGTCAGAGAGGCTGTGGGACTGCCAGCCCTTGACCTCTTTTGGGGTGTGAACTGGTCAGTCACCAGTTTTTTGTAAGCAGATTTCTTAGCCAGACTGCAGAAACATGAGGCAGGGGCCACTTATGCATGAGGAAGAGGAGGTGAGGTCGCTAAGCCCCATGATATTTTAGCGCTCCTCAAAATGGTTTATTTTATTTCCTAAAATGGTGCTGAAGATAAAGGTGGTTATGAAGGGGAAGACAGGAGAAATCAATATCAAAGTATGATATTGAGCATAGAGCCCATTATTAGAAGTCATTTTCAATATTCGGGACACATACACCTCCCAGAACATCCACAAATCATGGTTTAAAAGAAGAGCCACAACGCCCTCCATCTGTCCTGGTGCTCTGTTATTTGGCAATCAAATTGGATTATTTCTCAACAAGAAATCAGGTCAATATTTCTAGAGAAAGAAAGGGCAGGTGGGAGGAGAAGGAGGCAGGGGAAGGGTGGAATCTCACCCTGGTCCACAGCAGAAGCCCAGCACAGGGAACACCTGAGGTAATGTAGAGGACCTGCAACCAGAAGTGCGTGGGTGAAGCACAGCACAGAATGCATGTGCACCCAGAGCGTGGGCAGCGTGAGCATTCTCCATGCACTAAGCTCTGGGCAGGGGTCTACACTTGCACCATGAGGTGTTGAATTCCTTGTTACAAACCTGGAGTACTTGGTTTGTACTCCTCAAGAGGTTCTTTGACTTTCTTTCACAGGACATCTGAGATCCCTATAACTGCTGGGCAAACCCAGCCCTAAGATTCTACTCCCAGAGCTCCCGACTGTGTGGCGGGCTCTGATTTGAGCATCACCGCAAACACTGAAAGCAAGCTGCCAGCTAACAAGTGATTTCCACTTAATTACTTACCTTTGGTGGATTATTGCCTCTGGATATGGAAGGCTGTGGGTAATGCACAGTGAAAAAGTTTCACTAAGCGGTGGTGTGAAGTCTTCCTATCCCCATTCCCACAGAAAATAGCCAGAAAAAAAGAAAGAAAGAAAGAAAGAAAGAGAGAGAGAGAGAGAGAGAGAGAGAGAGAGAGAGAGAGAGAGAGAGAGAAAGAAAGAAAGAAAGAAAGAAAGAAAGAAAGAAAGAAAGAAAGAAAAAAAGAAAAGCCCCTTTCTCAGCTTGGGTATCCCCACAGGTTGCTCTGCAACACAGAGTTCCCATTCTGAGGGCACACACACCCCCCAACCCACTCCCACTCCGTTTTCTCATGTTTTGTGCCTATTTTATGGCCATGTCTTTACATCTTTACACGAGCAGTTCTAAGCCCCAGCAACATGAAAACAGCCAGTAGCTGGTGAGTAAGAATTAGTACCTTGGCTTCCAACCTTAGGTAGGCATCCTTGTCACCGGGAATGGTCACAAGATGACCAAATCCAGATACTGAGTACTCTTCCAGACTCTCCTGTCTGTGGAGGATCTCTGCGGATCACAGCCCAGAGTCTGGGAAGGCACACAGCTTGACCACAGCACCCAGGGCATGGAGTCTTAGCCCAGCTGAAGCCACTAATGAACTGGAACCTGGAGTCTACCAGGACAGGGAAGAACTTATAGCCAGTGCCTGGATGGTGATCCATGCTCCAGTAAACTCCCTGGGATATGGAAGCTTTGTTGTCCCTCCTGCTGTGAGTTGGAGCACCTGGCTTCCTGTTGCCAGTCCTTCCTCCAGGCCTCCAAGCTCTGTGATTGTAAGAATGGTCCACTTCACCTTTTGAATATAGCTCTAGCTGCTCTGGAGCTTATTTTAAAAGGGACTTTTTTTTCCTCCCTCTTTCTTCTCACTCTCCTCCTCCCTAACAGGATTAAGGAGCAGGGGTTATCTTTCCCGTTTTAGGCCTAGTTTCTCTCCTGGAGCACACACCTACCACAGGAAGGAGAGGCTGCGGGATCCAGGAAGTGACTATCTTCCAAATTAACAAGTGAATCACAATCCCTCCCCCCAAGATAACACCTGGACTTGAATAGTTTCTTTGAAAGAGCTCTGTTCTCCTTGGTGGGCAGAATCACAGCCTCTAGGACTGAAGTCCCCTATGTTTTTCCTTTGCTAGCAAAGCAATAAACCTTTTTTTTTTTTTTTTTTCTTTTTCTAAAAGCTATATCCTCATTGTGGAACTCAGGCAGCCTGGGGACAGGCAGCAGCCCCTCTACCTAAATGCTTTCATTTCACTTCATGCTTCCTGCAGGATTAAGAGAGGGTCTTGAAATGCATTCCATGCTCAAACCTGGTTGTGGGGTAGGATCCAAGCTCCAGGCAGCAGCCATTTTCCTTGGAACGGGCTGGGTCCAGGCCTCCTGTCCCTGGGGCCCCTTCTCACCCTTTCTGAGCAAAGGCCACACTAGATCCAAAGCCTATGAGACCCACCTTCCCTTGGGCATCAGGGCAGGGGCAATGCCTTCTGGGCACCAAAGGAAATACTTTCATGCAGGCTTTCAGTGAATAAATTGTGGAAACTGCCCTGATATTAGGCATCTGGAAATAGAATTTGATTTGAGCCAGGAGAGTAAGGCATGGTTGGTGATATATGGAGAGTAGGATTCTGCTCTTATTTAAGTTTTTGAGGTTTTCAAGATGGCAGAATAGAGGAGGTCACTTTCCTGAATGCTCCATGGAGTGAAACAAAGAATGTAGACAGCAGCTTCTGTGTAAGCTGCGTGAACAACAACAAAAAAAGTGGGGGTACTTTACTGGAATTTAAAACTGGACGTTCAAAACAGATCAGGGACTCAGGAGGTTGGATATAATAAAATAAGGAAGAAATCTGCAGCAGCACAGTCACTGCTTCAGCTGGGCCAGAAGCACCAGCCAGAGTGGTCCCTCCAAGAGCATAGTGGAGGGATAAGGGAATTAAAGTTTTGGTGCATTTAGAGACCAAGGACATTGCCTGGTAAACCTGAATGATGTGCTGCACAATATCCGTGTATGGGGAAAGAAGCTGCCATATCTCCAGGCAGCATGCAGAGGACAAAGGAAGGAACAATTTTGCAGCCGCTAGGCAGGGGCCAGTCCTAAGGAAGCCAATTCCTGGCAAACCCAAGAGTTGGCCCAAAATACAAGCCCAGTAAACACATACTGCACGACACAGAGTGTGCTTAAGTGACCCGAAGAAAATCAGATGTGAAGAGAGGTTTACACAGAGGACAACCGGTTGTGGAAATCCACTTGGCTCAATTCCTGCCCCCACCTCTAAAACAGCTGCTTGCAGGACCAGCTGGGGCTGGGAGAAATGCATCTGGCTGGGAACTAGGAAGGGCAGGGGCAGGAGAAATTGTTTGGAGACAGAATCTGAGACCAGGAAATGTGGGGTCTGAAGGTGACATAGGGGACTAAGAATTGGATCCCCTACCACATAAGTTTACCAGCAAGTACTGGGTGCTAGAGGTGCACTGATTTAAAACATCCAGGCCAATTGGCATTCAGCAAAAAGCCTGGAGCCATCTAAGCCTAAACACTGCCTCCAGGAATTCTGCCTAAGGCATTATCTTTCTTACTCCTGCAATCCAGAGGGCGGAGCATCACACTCCAGAGGACCCTACCTAAAACTGCTGAGAAAAGAAACTGAGAATCTTTTGAATTCCAATGGAAAGAATTCTTTAACTTTTCATCAAAGTCTTTTTTTTAAAAAAAAATTCTTCTTATCTGTTTAATTGTGACCTTAACAGTACGTCAGCATTTATACATATCTGTTTTCCCCCTCATTTTTAACATTTTTGAAGCCAGGTATTTATCACGAATTAGTTTTTTAAGAACTAAGATGTTTGATTAGTATATTTTAGTTCTGTATTCTTTTATTTTTATTTTTTTTACTTTTTATTATACATATATATTTTTTTCTCCTACCTGTTTCCCTTGATCCTCTTTTCTTCTGCTAACAGCCAGAAAATTTCAAAAATTCCTTTAATTTTTTACTTCTTCTCTCCTCCTCCCTCATAATCATCACATCTTATGTCACTTCTGTTCTCTCCCTGTCCACCATTTGAAATTATAAACCCTTTTGCACACTTGCTCTTTTTATTGTAGGCAATAACTGATCATATCATTTCTATTTATTGTGATAATTAACATTGTAGACATCATGATAGGAACTATTTGATTTAATGCTGTATATTTTTTGCATCGGTTGTTGTTATTATTTGTCTCCCCTTAAACAAATGAGGTACTGGAAACCTTCAGGGACACTATAAGACCACAGGGTAAAAACTCTACTGCCTCAAATCCATACTATTAGATGGGGAGACACACAAACGACATGAAAAAGTACGGGAACAAATCATCCCAAACAAACTAAGATACTTCAATAACGGAATCCATCAACACCACAGTGGAAGAAATGTCAGAGGAGTTTAGAATGTACATAGTTAAACTGATCTGCAAAGTAAAGGATGATGTAAGAAATGAAATCAGAGAGAAAATACAAGAAGTGAAAGATCACTTCAGTAAAAAGGCAGAGATTCTAAACAAACAAACAAACAAACAGAAATCCTCGAAATGTAGGAAACAATAAAACAAAAATTCAAGGGCTAGGGATATAGCTCAGTTGGTAGAGTGCCTGCCTTGTATGCACAAGCACAACACACACACACACACACACACACACAAATCAATAGAAAGCATCACCAATAGACTAGACCACTTGGACAACAAAACCTAATGCAAAATGAAGATAATAATAGAGTTGACCACGGAGAGAAGATGTTACAAAACCATGAACAGAACTTCCAAGAACTATGGGATAACATGAAAAGACCAAATTTAAGATTTATCGGGATAGATGAAGACATGGAGATTCAAACCAAAGGAATGAACAACCTTTTCAATGAAATAATACCAGAAAACTTCCCAAACCTGAATAATGTACGAATAAAAATCAAATACAAGAGGTTTACAGGACCCCAAGTGTACAAAATTACAACAGACCCACACCAAGGCACATTATAATAAAAAATGCCTAACATACAGAATGAGGATAGAATATTTAAAGGCTGTGAGAGAAAATATCAGATTATGGATTGAGGGAAGCCAATTCAGATCTCAGTTAATTTCTCAACCCAGACCCTTAAAGTTAGAAGGTCCTAAAACAACATATACTAAGCTCTGAAAGAAAATAGATACCAAGAATCCTATATCCAGCAAAATTAAGCTTTAGATTGCAAGATCAAATAAAAACCTTCCATGATAAAGAAAAGTAAAAAATATTTACAATGAGGAAAGCCTGCACTTCAGAACATTCTCAACAAAATATTCTATGAAGATGAAATGAAAAACAAAAAATGAAAACCAGCAAAGGGAAGAACTACACTAAAGGAATAGTCAATCAAAGGAGAAAGTAATACAAATTAAAAACTAGAAATAAACTCAAATGACTGTGAATACAAATCATATCTGAAATATAACTTTGAACATTAACAACCTAATTCATCAATTAAAAGACACAAACTGGAAGACTGGATTAAAAAATAAGACCCAACAATATGCTGTCCCCAAGAGACTCACCTCATAGGCAAAGGCATCCACAGACTGAAGGTGAAAGGATGAGAAAAAACATATCACTCACATGGATTGCGTAAACGAGTAGGGATTTCTATCCTCATATCAGATAAAGTGGACTTCAAGCCAAAGCTAATCAGAAGGGACAAAGAAGGCCATTTCATACCGCTTAAGGGAATCATACATCAACAAGACATAACAATCATAAATATTTATGCCCCAAACAATGGAGCAGTTACATACATCAAACAAACCTTTCCCAATTTCAAGAATCAAATAGACCACAACACAAAAATACTAGGTAGCTTTAATATGCCTCTGTCACCATTGCATAGATCCTCCAAACAAAAACTAAATAAAGAAGTTATAGGGGCTGGGGATGTGGCTCAAGGGGTAGCGCGCTTGCCTAGCATGCGTGAGGCACTGGGTTCGATTCTCAGCACCACATAAAAAAAAAATAAATAAAAAGATATCGTGTCCACCTAAAAACTAAAAAATAAATATTTTAAAAAAAAGTTATAGAAGTAAAAAATACAACTGATAGAATTAACAGACATATTTACAATATTTCATCCATCAGTGACTGAATACACTTTCCTCTCAGCAGCTTAATATAGACCATGTTATGTAAGCTATCACATATGTTGGTATACAATTGTAGTACTACCTTAATATATTTTTGGCATCTGTAGGGTTATTTTGATAGCACCCTTTTCATTGACATCAATTTTTGTGTTCTTGCTTTTATCTTGATTAGACTTGTTTATTTTTAAAAAATATATATATTTTTAAGTTGTAGTTGGACACAATATCTTTATTTATTTTTTTTATGTGGTGTTGGAGATCAAACCCAGGGCCTCGCCTGTGCTAGGCGAGCACTCTACTGCTGAGCCACAACCCCAGCCCTAGACTTGTTTATTTTTTATCAAATTTTGGCTATATTATTTCTTCTCTGTTTCATATATTTCTGCTCCTCATCTTTTTTTCCTTCCTACTACATGATTTGAAAATAGTTTGATTATTATTCTAGATTTTTTTCTGATACAAATACTCTAAGTTATAATTATTCATCTGAGTACTGTTCTAATCCCAGAGATCCTGGTATTTTAAGCTTTTATTATCAATGACTTAAAGCAGTTTTTATTTACTTTTGTTCTTTCTTCCTTGACCTCTGAAATTTTTATAAGTGTGCCATTTAATTTAGAAATAGTTGACATGTGGGGGTGGGGTTCTATATATCTTAAGATGATTGATTTCTAATGTAATAAATCATGCAGGAAACATAGTCAGCATGATTTCAAATTTTTTTAAAAAGTAATGGAAATGCTTTTTAATTTTTTAATAAGTATTTGGTTATTTTAAATTGTTTTAGTTGTTGATTGACCTTTATTTATTTACTTATATGTGGTGCTGAGAATCGAACCTGGGCCCTCACACATGCTCGGCAAGCACTCTACCAACTGAGCCACATCCTCAGCCCTGGAAATGCTTTTTTTAAAAAAATATTTTTTAGTCGGGGGCTGGGGATGTGGCTCAAGCGGTAACGCGCTCGCCTGGCATGCGTGAGGCACTGGGTTCGATTCTCAGCACCACATAAAAAAAAAATAAATAAAAAGATATCGTGTCCACCTAAAAACTAAAAAATAAATATTTTAAAAAAAAGTTATAGAAGTAAAAAATACAACTGATAGAATTAACAGACATATTTACAATATTTCATCCATCAGTGACTGAATACACTTTCCTCTCAGCAGCTTAATATAGACCATGTTATGTAAGCTATCACATATGTTGGTATACAATTGTAGTACTACCTTAATATATTTTTGGCATCTGTAGGGTTATTTTGATAGCACCCTTTTCATTGACATCAATTTTTGTGTTCTTGCTTTTATCTTGATTAGACTTGTTTATTTTTAAAAAATATATATATTTTTAAGTTGTAGTTGGACACAATATCTTTATTTATTTTTTTTATGTGGTGTTGGAGATCAAACCCAGGGCCTCGCCTGTGCTAGGCGAGCACTCTACTGCTGAGCCACAACCCCAGCCCTAGACTTGTTTATTTTTTATCAAATTTTGGCTATATTATTTCTTCTCTGTTTCATATATTTCTGCTCCTCATCTTTTTTTCCTTCCTACTACATGATTTGAAAATAGTTTGATTATTATTCTAGATTTTTTTCTGATACAAATACTCTAAGTTATAATTATTCATCTGAGTACTGTTCTAATCCCAGAGATCCTGGTATTTTAAGCTTTTATTATCAATGACTTAAAGCAGTTTTTATTTACTTTTGTTCTTTCTTCCTTGACCTCTGAAATTTTTATAAGTGTGCCATTTAATTTAGAAATAGTTGACATGTGGGGGTGGGGTTCTATATATCTTAAGATGATTGATTTCTAATGTAATAAATCATGCAGGAAACA
>NW_026000283.1:10052272-10057924 GCF_001458135.2 Marmota marmota marmota
GCGCTTGCCTGGCATGCGTGAGGCACGGGTTCGATCCTCAGCACCACATACAAACAAAGATGTTGTGTCCACCGAAAACTAAAAAATAAATATTAAAAATTCTCTCCCCACCAAAAAAATATTAAAAAAATATTTTTTTAGTTGGAATTAGACACAATGCCTTTATTTTATTTATTTATTTTTATGTCGTGCTGAGGATCAAACCCAGGGCCCCACACTTGCTAGGTGAGTGCTCTACTGCTGATCCACAACCCCAGCCCTGGAAATGCTTTTTATATTGATTGTTTTGGTTACATACATGTCAAAACTGATCAAACTGCATACTTCAAATATGTGCATTTTATTGTACTTCAATATTACCTCAATAAAGCTAAGGGGGAAAAAAAGACAAAGTTTTTGAGAATGTGTTCATAATACTTAACTGTGATTTTTCAAAATATTGCAAAAAGTACTGTTCAGCTGGAATTCTGAGTTTGAGGATGCCTCCTTCAATTGAATGTGGAGGGAAACCCATCCCTAATGGAAGCCTTAAGCTAGATATTACAAAAGAGTGTACTGTGCAAGTGGTGTGGGGGTACAGGTATTGAAAGCGAGCTTGAAAATGCTGTACACTATACACTGCTGTACACTTTGTTTCATCTGCAGCTACAGATGTTGAACAACTGTAGATTTCTTCCCCCAAACGGAAGCTTGTACCATGCACAAAAGTGACAGAAACTCATAAGCAGGTCACTATAGGTAAAATAAGTTATTTGGCAGAGCAGCCATTCTAAAACCTGCTTCAGGATGTGGATGGCTTTGCCCTAGAAAGTCTGAGGCTAGCGGGGTTTTGTTGTCTTTTCCAAGTTTAGGGAGGAATTTTGAACTTTGGAAGCTTTGTAAATGTAAAACAAGATATGGAATCCTCAGCTTAAAGAAATTGCTCATTAGGAGAAGGTTCATAATTTAAAAAAAAAATCTTCCAGTCCCTATATATAATTAAATACATATGTACAATACATAAGATACTTACATCATATAAATATGAATAGGTAGTATGTAGTCTGTATATATATTTGTGTACATGTGCAGGGACACATACACATGCCTGTATACATATTAGGGAGGTTTTTTTTTTTTTTTTTTTTGGCACTGGGGATTGAAATCAGGTTGCTCTACCCTTGAGCTATGTCTCTGTTGCTTTGTTTTTTTGTGTTTTGGCACTGGGTATTGAACCCAGCAGTACTTAACCACTGAACACATCCCCAGCCCTTTTTATTTTTTGATACAAGGTCTCTCTAAGTTGCTTAGGACCTCGCTAAGTTGCCAAAGCCAGCCTCAAACTTTTCATCCTCTTGCCTCAGCCTCCTAAGTGGCTGGGATTACAGGTGTGTGCCACTGTACCAAGCTAAGTCCTTTTAATTTTTATTTTGAGACAGGGTCTCACCAAATTTCCCAGGCTTGCCTTGAACTTGTAATTCTCTTTTTTTTTTTAAATATTTATTTTTTAGTTATAGGTGGATACAATACCTTTATTTTATTTTTATGTGGTGCTGAGGATTGAACCCAGTGTCTCATGCATGTTAGGCGAGCACTCTACCTCTGAGCCACAACCCCAGCCCCTGAACTTGTAATTCTCCTGCCTCAATGTCTCCAGTAGCTGGGATTACAAGTGTGTGTTCCTTGGCTAAGGAGGGCTTCCATGTGAAGAAAATTTATAAGGTAGGAATAAATGCATTGTCTCTGCCATAGAATTGATGAGCGTAATCAATGACACAGTATATACACTTAAGTACCTAACATGATGCCTACTCACAGAGTAAGCCATCAGAAACATTCACTACTGTTACTCAGTAAAACACACACACACATTCTCACTGACACATACACACACAACCCTCCTGTTATCACACTAGAAGGCATGGCATGTATGGCATAACAAAAAGAGGTCTAATTGGGAGGCACACATTCAGCTCTTTTAGAAATACACACTGAAATATTTACTGATGAAACGATGATGTTTAGATTTGCAATCCAGAAATTCAGAGGCAGATGCAAGTCTGTTGATGAATTCCTTAGGTGTTCATAAAACCAGGCTGTCTAGGAATAATTGTGGAAACTGGGTGATGGGAACATGGGGTTCATCTTGTCTTTCTCTCTGCTTGATATGCCTGACATTTGATGGAATTAAACACTTGTAATGATCAGAGTAGCAAATTCAAATGCTTCCAAGGCCAGGCAGATAACATCAATGAGAGAAGCAAGCAAGGTGGAGAGTGTGGCATAGTGTGGAAGAATATGCCTCTTGCAAAGGGGATAACCAATATTCAGTTCCAGCTCAGTATTGCTGGCTAGGAATGCTGAGCCAGGACTGACGGATTTTCCCATTTTTCTATTTTGGTCAAAAGTCAAAATGTTTAGGGCTGGGGATGTGGCTCAGTATTAGAGTGCCTGCCAAGCTTGCACAAGTCCCTGTGTTCAATCCCTAGCACCACACCAAAAAAGTTTGTAGAAAACCTTCAATTCCTTAAATATTGGCAATGAACTGAAATATGTTTTATCACAAAGTGCACTGGCCATGTAAATCAGGTCTACAGAACAGACTCAGGCCACAGTTGCCAATTTGCAAACTCTGCCTGAGAAGCCCATTTCAAATCATTTTCATTCCATGGAACAGAAGAAGATAATTGAAAGCACTTCTGAAGCCAACACTCCTAAACTGCTATTGTTCTGTCCTGTCAGTCTTCATTGCCAGTACTGCTTTTGCATGTGCTTTTCTCTTGGCCCTGCAACCCTGCCTGAAGTTTTTCCTCTTTATCTTTCACACTCCTTATCTATTCTGATCTCCAAGTTCTGAGCACCAAATACCAAGGCATTCACGTGTCCAAGACTGGAGACCTCAAAGCAATGATCCAGGTACCTCCTGACTTGATCTTTCTTTCTGAACATTTTGAAGCTCTGTTGAAAGATAAACAGGTGCTTGGGAGAGTCTTAAGAAATATTATGCCTCAAGGGTCAAAACAACAGACTGTGAAAAGGAGGGTACCCTGGAGACAGTAAAGGGGATTTTATGAAACTAATATATCTTGTGATCAAGAAATGTTTTCTTGAAATTCAGTAGTTCTTTCTATCTCCTTTGTTTCTTTTTTTTTTTAATTTTTTAATATTTATTTTTCAGTTTTCGGCGGACACGACATCTTTGTATGTGGTGCTGAGGATCGAACCCGGGCCGCACGCATGCCAGGCGAGCGTGCTACCGCTTGAGCCACATCCCCAGCCCCTCCTTTGTTTCTTAAGTGGATGGAAATTTTCAGTTTAGACATTTTTTTAAAAAAACATATATACTATGATTCTAGTCTTATTACATTCTCTCTCTGCATTCATTTACCTATCCCTCTTTATTGTTCTCTGCACTGATGTCTGTGAGATGGATCACCAGTGTCACCCTTGATCATTTCTTTATCATCAGATGTCATTAGTTGTTCTGTCTTACTTAGGCTTTTATGAATGGCTTGAATTTTCATAAAGCCAATTATTGTTAAAATATATTGTTACATAAAGGAACAGATGGCTAGAAAGTTTTAAAATGCATCAATATTTTTTCTTATTGATTTAGAAGAAGGGTAAAAATCTTGTATGGTCACATAAAATGCTGTATCCTCACTTATGTTTGAATATCAAATAAACAACAAAGAATCTTTTAGTACAGGTATGTCCCAAACATTAAATGAGATATGTTTATCCAAAAATATTTGGTTTTGAACAATATTTTTTTTCTTTGGTACTGGGGATTGATCCCGGGGCACTTTACCACAAAGCTACACTACCAGCCCCTTATTATTATTATTGTTGTTGTCACTGGGGATTGAATCCAGGGGTGCTTTGCCACTGAGCTACATTCTAGTCCTTTTTATTTTTTTATTTTGAGACAGCATCCAAGTTGTCAAGGCTGGCCTCAAAATTGTGATCTTCCTGGCTCAGCCTCCATATTTGCTGGGATTACAGGCATGGGCCACCATGTCTGGCTTGAACAATATTTTAACTGTGGTGTGTGTGTGTGTACTTGGTGCCAGGCTGGATCCCAAGGCCTCATCCACTCTAAGCAAATGCTCTATCACTGAGCCATATAGGAAATACTTGGAATATTTTGTCCTTTTCTCCCCATCCATTACCAAAAGTTTGATCCTTGTGCCCAATGCCAATTCATGCCAATTTAATAATGAGGACATTATTAAGAAAAATAGAAAATGAAGGTTTATTACTTTGCTAGCAAAGGAGAAATACAGGGGACTCCAGTCCCAGAGGCTATGGTTCAGCCCATCAGGGGAAACAGAGGACTTTAAAAGAAGCTATTTAGGGGAAACAGAAAGCTTTTAAAGAAGCTATTCAAAGGTTACCTTCTAGGGCTGGGGATGTGGCTCAAGCAGTAATGTGCTTGCCTGGCATGCGAGGGGTGCTGGGCTCAATCCTGAGCACCACATAAAATAAAGATGTGTCCACTGAAAAATTGAAAAATAAATATTTAAAAAAATTCTCTCTCTTCTCTCTCTCTCTTTAAAAAAGAAAAAAAAAAAAAGGCTACCTTCTAGGTGTGCCCTGGCAGGGGGTCCCAGGTCCAGTCTGATGGTGTGTTAAAATTTACTCATTTTTGTGTTCCCAATGTTAACCTTTAAACATATCAGGCTCTCATTATCTTTCAAAAATACATTTAAATTTCCACCCCAGTGTAAAAAGTAACACAAAATTTTACATGCATCTTTTTTTAAAAAGAGCGAGAGAGAGAGAGAGAGAGAATTTTTTAATTTTTTTTTTTTTTTTTTAGTTTTCGGTGGACACAACATCTTTATTTTATTTTTATGTGGTGCTGAGGATCGAACCCAGCGCCCTGCACATGCCAGGTGAGCACGCTTCCACTTGAGCCACATCCCCAGCTCTACATGCATCTTATTGATAACAAGTCCAGTTACAGAACATTAAATGACATATAGAAATAACAAATTTAATTGGAGATTTATTTAAGTTTAAAATTACGATTACAGAAACTTTAGTCTGGAGAACACTAGCTTGATAAAGTGCTCTCCTAAGCTTTATATTTTAAAATTTTTATACTAGAAGAACATGAATATATTTAATATACAAAGTAGAACTAATAGTGTCACAATTGCCCAGATGTCCTTATATTAACTAGGTTTAATTTTCACAGTAAAATTCACAATCCACAGATAATTACAGGTTTGTAGAATTTAGCAGTACTAGCAAAAATCAAAGGATAAGCATTAAATCTCTTATACATTTAGGGAACAGTGTTAATGATCAGAACTAGAATTCATCAAAGTAGACAAATGTAAGCCAGTTTTTCAAATGGCAGTATGGCCCTTTTATGCCAGTAATAATATAAAAGATAGCACTTATTGGTTAAACCTATATAAACTTTCTTTTTTTAGAATATTTTATTTTTTATAGTTAGACACAATGCCTTTATTTTATTTATTTACTTTTATGTGGTGCTGAGGATCGAACCCAGGGCCTCCCTTGTGCTAGGCAAGCGCTTTACCACTGAGCCACAACCCCAACCCCTAAACTTTCATTTTATACTTTTACAGAACATTTAGGTTATATGTATGTTTATATATTTTATATATATATATATATATATATATATATATATATATA
>NW_026000283.1:10057949-10062727 GCF_001458135.2 Marmota marmota marmota
AGAGAGAGAGAGAGAGAGAGAGAGAGAGAGAGAATATCTCCAAGTCTTGCACAAACTTGTAGTCATCAGTATGAGATTTTTTTTGTGTGTGTGTGGTGCTGGGGATTTAACCCAGGGCCTTGTGAATGTGAGGCAAGCACTCTACCGTAAACTGAGCTATAGCCCCGCTGTGAGTTTTTTTAACCGGCAGAACAGGCAGAGTAGGATATCTGGCAAAGCTGACTCAAATTACATTTTAAACAATTGTACAGAAGAGAATGAATCCCCATTAATTGTCTCTTTTTAAGGTTTGTTTTGTTTTGTTTTGTTTTTTTGGTTGTTGTTTTTTGCCCCCTGGGGCAAGTTATTTCCTCCTAAAACAAAATCTTGGTTAGGACGACATTGATCACATTTCTCAGAGTCCCTTTGGCCTAAAAGGTCTTACTTCTAATAGACCTCCAGCAGAGCAGGCCCTGTTTTCCTTTCCTGGGATGCACTTGCAAATAAAGTTTTTGTTTTTTCTATGAGAATTCTATCTGTACATTTAATGTACACAACAAATTTTATCCCAGGAGAGATCCAAAAGTATGGCATATAAAAAAAAATGTGCCTTAGTCTTTTTTCCTTGCAGTTTGCACCGCAGGATTTGGAGCACAGGGTATTATTGTTTGACTAGTCTCCTTTATCATCATCATAATGCCATGAACTTTAAGTGAGTTCCCCACTGGCAACTGTACCCGAGAGACTCTCTCTTTATATACATATACATCTAGGATACTCTGTCCAATGAAGGTCACAATGACCATACAGAAATTGTTAGGGACCTCTCTCTGCAAAAATCAGCAGGGCCAAGACACAGGTGCTTGCATACATGGGGACTTAGGGAAGCCCTTATATTTTAGTTCTGTGGGCAACAGGCAGGGCTGCAACCCCTTGCTAAATGGGCCATCTTTTCAGATCTTAAAAGGAGAGACTATTTTGTCCCAGGTTATAATTTAATAGCACTGGAACTCATTGCCCCATTCTTTGTGACTGGCAGTTTTTATCCCCACCCCACCCCCAAAAGGTAGCCTAGTTAATCAGACAATGAGGGTAATGGGCCCCAAATAAGGTTTTTTCAAATGTAAATGTAACCCTGTGAAGTTAAGCATTAAAATCCATTCTTTTGTCCCAGAGGAGTGGGGAAAATGGAAATGGGGGTGGATCCAAAAGGAGGTTACAAAAAATTCAGACTTAAGAACTAAAAGCACAGAGCCAAATAGAAAGTCCTGGGCCAAGACAATAGCCTTGGTGCCTTCCCAATATATGTACAGTATAGATTCCAACAATTAACCCCAATGTTTTTTTTTTTTAGTTGCAGATGGACACAGTACAGAAAATAATTGGAAACTATTTTGAACATTTTTACTCCAATAAAATAGAAATGTATTAAAATACCAGACCTTAAACTATACTACAGAGCAATAGTAACAAAACATATATTGGCACCAAAATAGATTTATAAACCAATGGTACAGAATAGAGGACACAGACACAAACCCACACAAATACAGTTATCCCATACTAGACAAAGACACCAAAAACATATATTGGAGAAAAAATAGCCTGTTTAACAAATGGTGCTAGGAAAACTGGAAATCCATATGCAGCAAAATGAAATTAAGCCCCTATCTCTCACCATGCACAAAACTCAACTCAAAGTGGATCAAGGACCTAGAAATTAGACCAGAGACCCTGTACCTAACAGAAGAAAAAGTAGGCCCAAATTTCATCATGTGGGATTAGGCCCCAACTGCCTTAACAAGACTCCTAAGTGCAAGAAATAAAATCAAGAATCAATAAATGAGATGGATTCAAACTGAAAACCTTCTTTTCAGCAAAAGAAACAATCAGTGAGGTGAAGAGAGAGCCTACAGAATGGGAGCAAATTTTTACCACACGCACATCAGATAGAGCACTAATCTCCAGTATATATAAAGAACTCAAAACACACACACACACAAAAAAAAAAAACCCAATCAATAAATGGGCTAAGGAACTGAACAGAAGAAGGTATACAATCAATCAACAAACATAAGAAAAAGTATTCAACATCTCTAGCAATTAGAGAAATACAAATCAAAACTACTCTAAGGTTTCATCTCACCCCAGTCAGAATGGCAGCTATCAAGAATACAAGCAACAATAAGCGTTGGCGAGGATGTGGGGGAAAAGGCACACTCTTACATTGCTGGTGGGACTGCAAATTGGTGCGACCAATCTGGAAAGCAGTATGGAGATTCCTTAGAAAACTTGGAACGGAACCACCATTTGACCCAGCTATCCCACTCCTCGGTTTATACCCAAAGCACTTAAAAACAGCATACTACAGTGATGCAGTCACATCAATGTTTATAGCAGCACAATTCACAATAGCTAAATTGTGGAAACAACCTAGATGTCCTTCAATAGATGAATGGATAAAGAAACTGTGGTATGTATACACAATGGAATATTACTCAGCATTAAAAGAGAATATGATCATGGCATTTGCAGGTATATGGATGGAGTTGGAAAATATTATGCTAAGTGAAGTACGCCAATCCCAAAAAAACAAAAGCTGAATGTTTTCTCTGATAAGTGGATGCTGATCCATAATGATGGAGGGAGCATGAGAGGAATGGAGGAAATTTAGATAGGGCAAAGGGGAGAGAGAGGAAGGGAGGGGGCAAGGGGTTAGGAAAAATGGTGGAATGAGATAGACATCATTACCCTAGGTACGTGTATGAAAACACAAATGGTTTGACTCTACTTTGTATACAACCAGAGAAATGAAAAATTGTGCTCTATTTATGTACTATGAATTTAGATGCATTCTGATGTCATGTATAACAAATTAGAATAAGTTAATTAATTCATTAAGAAAATAAAATTTAGGCCTGGTGCAGTGGCGCACTCCTATAATCCCAGTGGCTTAGGAGGCGGAGGCAGGAGGATCTCGAGTTCAAAGCCAGCCTCAGCAATTTAGTGAGACACTAAGTAACTCAGTGAGACCCTGTCTGTAATAAAATACAAAATAAGAATAGAGATGTGGCTCAGTGGTTGAGTACCTCTGAGTTCAATCCCTGGTACCCCCAAATAAATAAATAAATAAATAATTTTAAAAATCCTCTTTTGGTGTCCTGCTATACTCGCACATTAGAGGCAACACCTTTTTGCATCCAACTTAGTTTTTGACTGTTAAGACTCCTTATTATATAATTGCATACATGCCTGTACATAAGGAATATTTCATTTATTTTACTTCTTTTTTAAAAACCCAGTGGTTTTCTTTTCTTTTTTAAAATTTTTTTTAGTTATAATTGGGCACAATACCTTTACTTTATTTGTTTATTTTTATGTGGTGCTGAGGATCAAACCCAGAGCCTTGTACATGCCAGGTGAGCGCTTTACGGCTGAGCCACAACTCCAGCTACACTTATTTTATATCTGACAGACCAACTCCCAACTGCAAGATTGTACAATAATTCAGAAAACCATTCAAAGACCATATATTTATAGTAAAACATCTTTTCTTAGACAGATTTATATCTATAGGTGGCCCATTCAGCCAAGATCCTTCCCAAGAAACAATCTATAGGATCAATGCAGTATTGCCCATGTCTTAAAGGGCCAGAAACAGATACAAACAACAAAAAAATAGACAGATAAACAGAGAGGATCCCCAACTCATGGCTGACAGATGGGAACCTTTAAAACAGACAGACCAGATAGAAGAATAATCTCCCCAAATTCCCAACTCCCACTTAACTGTGATTTCTACACCAGTGGCACCACAGATGTTCCCACGAAGGGGACTAGATTTTCCCATAAAGGGGAACCAGATGTGTAGAATCAGATGTGCACCCTGGGGGAGCTTGCTGAATGGTCAAGGTGTGGCGACTTTACTGCATTTAGTTTCCTTTTTCTCAAAAGTAGACCAAAATGGAGCAATCCATACAGTTCAGAGAAGGAAGGCGGGAGTTCCCCAAAGCAAAAGAGGCTTAGGTAGCTGCCTCAGTTCCCTTCCTTTGCTCAGAGGAATAGTTCCTCTGGTTCCACCAAAGGCTTACTCACCTGTCTCCTAACTTTCCAGCAGTCAATTCTCAAAAAGTTCACCTCACATCTTCAGCATAGAAGTGTGGTTACTTGGAGGGCCAGGCCTGCCCAAGAAAGACAGAGTAGGGGCTGCTCTCGGGTCCTATCTGAGGTGCCAATTTTGTTACTGAAAGCTCGGTCCTTGTCCCCGATGCCAATTCATGCCAATTTAATAATGAGGACATGGTTTTGAAAGGAAAAACAAAGGTTTATTGCTTTGCTAGCAAAGGAGAAACACAGGGAACTCCAGTCCCAGAAGCTGTGGTTCTGCTTATCCAGGAAACAGAGCTTTTAAGGAAGCTTTGCAAAGCCTGCATTCCAGGTTTGCCCTGATAGGGGGTCCCAGGTGTGCCCTGATGCTGTGTTGAAATTCACTTGTTAATTTGGGAGATAGTCACTTCCAGTCTTTCTGGTAAAATCTCCTTCCTGTGGAGAACCCATAACTCAAGGTAATCTTGTTCCTTGAATGCAGGTTAGGGAGGGGGAGAGGAAGAAGAGGAAAAGAAAAAAAATGTCCCTTTAAAAATAAACAGGGGCTGGGGCTGGGGCTCAGTGGCAGAGTGCTTGCCTAGCATGTGTGAGGCACTGGATTCAATTCTCAGCACTACATATCAATGAATAAAAGAAAGGCTCATTGACAATATATATATATATATATATATATATATATATATATATATATA
>NW_026000283.1:10064010-10075901 GCF_001458135.2 Marmota marmota marmota
ATATATATATATATATATATATATATATATATATATATATATAAATTATAATATTTATATTATATATTTTATATTTATATTATATATAATATATTTATATATAAAAAATTATATATATATATATAAATATAAACAGCAAGGGCTATATTCAAAAGGTAAAGTGGACCACTGTTACACATATACCCCATGTATATTTTTGTTTTAATTCAGCAGCGATTCAGAAAAAATATTTAAATTTTTTTTTAGTTGTTGATGGACCTTTATTTTATTTGCTTATTTATATGTGGTTCTGGGAATCGAACACAGTGCCTCACACATATAAGACAAGCGCTCTACTGGGGAGCTACAACTCCATCCCCCAGAAAAAAATTTATGTACTTCAACTTAAGTCATTCCTATATTAGGAATAATATATTAGTCATTCCTATATTAGCCATATATAATGTAAACAAATATGCTTAGATATATTTATGACAATCCTTACTCTATACTACATAGCATGTTAGAAACACATGTGAAACACAAGTTTGTTAGTGTTGAAAATACTGCCCTTTGAAATATGCCTTGTGGACCAGGGTCCTTCCCATCAGTTCAGGATGAGGCAGAGAAAAAAAGTCTCCTTTTTTTTTTTTTCCCAAGCTTTTTAAGTTTCAGAAGGAACTGGAAGGAGATACGGACCTGGTTGCCCCATTAGGTTCTTTTCACTGATGCTCCCACCCCTAACTGTCAGCACTAGTCCACTGGAGGAACAGGGAGGAGTCTTCTCTACATTCCTGGCATCCAAGGTAACCCCAGTTTGGTAATTGCACAGCAGTGGCATTTTCTACAAAACATGGTACCATCTTCTTTGAGAGCCTGTTACCCCGAGGTAGCAATGGCTCCTGTGTCCCAAAGCCCCAAGCCCAGCAAATCTGAGCTCTCCCTGTGGGCCCTCAGCTCACATTAGTGTTCACGCTCTAGGTCTGAATGGCCTCAGCCAAGGTTCCCCCAAAAGCCCTGCAGATCCCACACTGCACAATCGCCCTAGGTGCCTTGGGCACCCCATTCGCCTCCTCTCCCCCTGCACCATGCCTATTTTGGTGGCTGCTCACCCCCTCGTGGGAGCCACAGGCGCCTAGCCTCCTCCCCCAGGATGAAGATAGCCTGCCCCAGAGGGGAGCGACCTCACCTGCCTACAAAGGCCCTGACATCTTGCACCTGACTCAGCATTTCACTCTTTACCCGCTCCACAACCACTTTCATTCCCTTCTTCCTTCTATGCTTTTATATTCTTACTTTTCCTCAGGTCCCTTCCTAAGGTCCCTGGTCTCCTTCCTGTCCTTCCTCTCCTCCACCTGCTGGCTGGAGCTGACATAGCCAATGTCCAAGTCAGACTCACGGGAATTGCCTGACATCATCAGTGGAGAAGCTCATGGATGGGAGGAGCCCTATTTTATATGTCTCAGAATTCACCATGGTGACAGAGGTTCTCTCCTTGACCAAATTATAAAAGCTCTCCTGAGCTCTTTTTCAAGGGCCCAGACTTTGCTATTTCTGAGTTTGTTTCTGCATTGTCCAGTTTTAGCAAAACTCTTGCTCAGTTGAGTCATCCTCATATCTTAGTATCTGATCTGGTTCCTCATGCTTTACATCTCCAGGGTGTCTGATCACCCTGGCCTGACTTGGGCAATAATCCTATTTGGTCCACTTGGCCAGAATCCTCCCTTATCCAGGGTGTTTACTCTTAATAATTTTCCATCCACTGAGCTCCACCCTGCTATTTATTTATTTATTTTAAATATTTATTTTTTTAGTTATAGGTAGACACAATATCTTTATTTATTTTTTTTATGTGGTGCTGAGGATCGAACCCAGTGCCTCACAAATGCATGGCAAATGATCTCCCTCTGAGCCAGAATCCCAGCCCCCACCCTGCTATTTTTTTAAAAATGTAGTTATAGATGGATACAATACCTTTATTTTATTTATTTATCTTTATGTGGTACTGAGGATCAAACCCAGGGCCTCGCACGTGCCAGGCTACAACTCAGTAGTAACGCTGAGCTACAACTCCAGCCCCTCCACCCTGCTATTAATTCCCATTTAGTCATGCTGTGTTACAGCTGAACCCAATCTCTCCCCACACTGCCAAGACCCACTGCAGCAAACTGCATAGCTATCTGTTTTCCTGCCCACATCACTCCAAGGACCCTGACAGCTCATTGTTTCTGGACCTATGGGGAGGCTCTGCAGCAGCCTCTGTCCATCCCTGTCCGCAGGCTCCTCCTCTCTCCCATGGATGGGAGGAGCCCTATTTTATACATCTCAGATTTCACCATGTTGACAGAGGTTCTCTCCTTGACCAAATTATAAAGGCTTCCCTGAGCTCTTTTTCAAGGGCCCAGACTTTGGCATTTCTGAGTTTGTTTCTGCAAAATTTCCTTACCATCTGTAACAAATGCAAATTTTTAAAATTTTCAACAGGTGCCATGACTTGGGTAGAATCTGACTGATCATTGGACTTCTGTACCTCACCCAGGACCCTGAGGGTGCACATTTGAAGCTTTTTCCTCCAGTCCTGGAGGTTTGGGATCCATTGAAGCACCAGAGTCCTGAAGTATTGCTCCAGACAAACTTCTGTTAAAGCTGGAAAGGATAGACTTGATGACTAAGATTTTGAGTACTCTCTGAAGCTGGGTGAGAGTTCCAGGCTTCTTTTGAAAGGCACGTCCTGGGCTAGAAGGTCTCTCTTTAGCTGTCTTGAGTGGAGAGATTCCTTGGGCTGGAAAATATTTTCCCTTGGTCTTTGTGAGGCATTTCTGTTCTATTTGATCCTGTTTCTCTCATGGGAATGTCTTAGCTAACTTAAACCCTCTTGTTGAGCCCCCACTGGCTATGTATTCTGCCAACTCTGTCCATGATTTTGCTGAGGATAATACCTCCCCAAATTGAGAACCTTTCGCTTTCCACTGGTTCACCTCTTCTTCCTCCTACCACCTTCAATCCTGTTTTCAGTGGCCTTGAATCATTTAATAGGTGCCATACAAGCCCCTACACCTTCATCCCTCTTTCTGTTCCTGCCAGACTTTTCCTTTTCCAATTCAGCCACTCAAATCTCTACAGTCACTTTCACTTTAGGCCCTCTGTTGCCATTGGGGGCTCTCAAAGGACTCAGGATCCCCCAGCAGTAACTACATGAAGCTCAAACGGATAAAGGCAAATTGGAAATAGATTTGATATTTTACCCACTTACATGGGTTTTGGAGACATTCAGATAAATGGTAGAAATTTCCTCAGTCTCCCATCTAAAATATAGTCTGCAGTCTCCATAAGATGATATATCAGGGCAAAATAAATCTTAAAAGTCTACTCCACAAATATTGGAGATGTGTGTGTGTGTGTGTATGTATATATGTATATGTGTGTGTGTGTGTATGTGTGTGTATATATATATATAGTGGGTATGAACCAATGACCTTTTTTGAGTACTGGGGATTGAACCAAGGGCACTTTACCACTGAGCTACATCCCCAGACCTTTTAATTGTTTTTAAATTTTGAGACAGTGTCTAGCTAAGTTGCTTTAGGGTCTCCTAAGTTCAGAGCCTTGCTTTGAACTTGTGATCCTCCTGCATCAGCCTCCTGAGTAGCTGGGACTATTAGGTGTGTGCCACCATTCTCAGCTGAAAGCAACGACTTTTGTATTACTGATGATGCATGGCTAAAATTTTTAAATGAAAACTAGAAAAGCTCTGTGTGTATCTGTCTCTAAGTTTATGTATGAATATAAATTATGTATATGTGACATTTTCTCAACTCTGTGTAGTATTAACTAAAGAATTCTTAAAATCCCTGAAGGGAATTCTATTCAAATTGGATTAGAAATAAATGAGCACTTAGATAAATTAAATATTCCTACAACTCCCAGAATATAGGAACAAATCCAAATACTTTTCAACTTAATGTGATGGGTAAATCTTTGTAAATAAGATTAGTTTAATATTGTTGGTTTAATAAAAACAGTTATAACTTCTGAGTTGTCAGTTTTAAGTATAATGTGAGTGTATATTTTCATTATATTGGGTTTTACTAGTCAAATAAGATAATATTATATCTACTGGATGTTTAAGAGTATTGAAATTATAAATTCAGCCTAAGAACAAATGCACACGTGAAGGTATAACTTATGGTTGAAACTGGGTAAGATGTGATAACTTTGTTTTATAAGATTTAGGGGGGAAAGTAGTCAAATGAGATTAGATAGTCTATCAAATAGTAGGTAACTATTTGTCAAGGAATGACTGGAAGTAACTAGTAAACTAGTTGAACCCAAGATGTTGAAAAAACACATTTTTTTCTCAAGTGTGACTTATTTCTTCTTGAAGCAGTTAGATAACTAGTGGTATATGGGTGAACATCTTTTTTAATATTTATTTTTTAGTTGTAACTGGACACAATATCTTTATTTTTTTTTTTTTTGAGACAGAGAGAGAGAGAGAATTTTAATATTTATTTTTTAGTTTTCGGTGGACACAACATCTTTGTTTGTATGTGGTGCTGAGGATCGAACCCGGGCCGCATGCATGCCAGGCAAGCACGCTACCGCTTGAGCCACATCCCCAGTCCCACAATATCTTTATTGTATTTATTTTATTTTTATGTGGTGCTGAGGATCGATCCCAGGGCCTCGCACGTGCTAGACGAGCAATCTACCGCTGAGCCACAACCCCAGCCCCATAGGTGACCATCTTACCTAAAAGATAACTAGAAATAACTGGTAACCTACTTGCCCCCTGCAAAAAAAGTACTTTTCTCTGCTAAAACTTTTTTTGAATGTGTTATGACTGCAAATAACTGGTAATAAATAGACATTTAGTTAACTGTGGGTAACTAAATATGATTAAAATAACTAGTTAAAACTGGAAATATGTAGGGATCCAACTTGATCTGACCACAGCCATCTTACATCGGTTGGATTTTGAGTGGAGCAGTAACATCATCTTAGTCTTAGCAGGATCACCTGGCTACTGTGGTGGGAAGAAGAGGTAGGAGACCAGTTAAAATGCAGCTGGGTTTCTGTGGCTCCCCAGGAACATCACAACAAACTGGCTTCACCCTCTTCTTTGAGGACTGTTCAAAACTCAGAGTGCTTTCAACTTTGCACTGGTTTTTAGAAGACACTGATGGACTCCTCTGGTATCTGATATCTTCACAGAGTGGCAGCATACAGGCTGAAGTGGGATGGCAGGCCATTGTGAGCCATCAGCACTCAGGCTTGGTGTGGGGGGGAGGCATTGTCTACTCTGTTCTCAGCTGAACCTTGGTCTGTTCTTGCTGATTACTCAGGTAAGCAATGATGACCAGCTTCAGGATGACATACCTCTGAGGAATTATGACTATGTCACTTCATCCATTGATTCAGAAAACTTGGTCTTTGGAAATGCCATAAGGAACCACATGAACTGGGTTCTTTCCTTGTCATACTTGGTGTACCAGGAGTAATGACCATCCCCAGATTGAAAAAGGCCCTGATGCTTTAGGAGGAGTTGTCTCCAACAAGATAACTTTTAATAACAATAAAGCCTAACTCCCCCTGAAAATAAAATAAAATAAAATCTACTGTATTGGTTCCTACAGGAAAAAAATCTGAGCCCAGAAGATTGTGGTTGCTGAAGAGACCAGCACCATCAAAAAGAAGCCACATGCTTTACATGGGGACAATAGGAAAAAGGCTCAAGGTGGGGCTTAAACTGTAAACTCCTTTTAAGGACTTCATTTTGAGAAGAGATTCTCCCAGCATTCACACCTAGGAAGTTGTTTCCCCAGGAATCCTTGTACCACTCTCAGTCATCCAGGCTCTCAGAAGCCACTGCAGCTGTGGTCCAAGGGGGCTCAGCTACTGCTCCTGCTGGTTGTAGACCTTGGCATCATCCTCATGGTGCTGATTTTACAGGGTTGTGGAGGCTTCCACTGAAATTTGAAAGGAGCCAAGCAGTGTGTGGCAGGGTCAGAATCTCTGCAGACAGCCCCTGAGAAGGCAATATGTGAAGCTGTGAGACCAAAGCTGAATCTGCAGTGGAGACCCCAAGAAGTTACAGATGCTGGGAACAGGGCCCATCGGCCAAGGAAACTGTAGACAACAAGCAGAACCAGCTAAGAGAGTAGCCATGTGGGCTGAAGTCAACAAGGCCATAGGGGGCTGCACAAGCCCATTGCAACCCATATACCAGCACCATGTACCCTGGATGCCAGACATAGAGCTATAGAATAAATTCTGTAGCTGGGTTTGCCCTGCTAGGTTTTGGTCTGGCTTTGGTCCCATCCCTCCATTTTATGTCCCCTTTCTTCTTTTTTGGAATGGAAATGTTTAACTTTCCCACTATTGTGTGTTGAAAATATGCAACTTTTTAATTTTTATAGATGTTCACAGCTAAGACTTTGCTTTGGGTCTCAGAGAGGACTTTTTAATTTTATTTTTATTTATTTTTTTTGGGGGGGTGGATAGTACCAGGGATTGAACTCAGGGACACTCAACCACTGAGCCACATCCCCAGCCCTATTTTGTATTTTATTTAGACACAGGGTCTCACTAAGTTGCTTAGTGCCTCGCCTTTGCTAAAGCTGGCTTTGAACTCACGATCCTCCTGTCTCAGCCTTAAGAGTCACTGGGATTACAGGCGTGTGCCATTGTATCCGGCTTCAGAGAAGACTTTTGACTTGGACTTTCAAGCAGTGATGGAACTGTTGAGACTATGAAGACTCTTGGAGGTAGACTGAATGCAGTTTACATTGTGAGATGCAACTAAAGAACTGAATAGGAAATCATCCTTTTCACTCTGAATTTCATGTTGAAAGAACTCATTGATCTGAGATGAATAGTAATCATAACTAATTGGATTATAGGATATCTAAAGGTAACTGCTAATACATATTAGTGTCAGGAGACTAAAAAGGACATTCTTCTCAAATATAAATTATTATTTTCTTTTGGAAAAGTGAGTAAGTACCATATGTAGGCAGACCTAGATGATGAGTTACAGTATAGATAACTAATGACAACTGGCATAATCTGCCCATGCCAGGAAACTGAGGACAACAATAGTCTTACATCCAAATTTGTATTTGCTTGTTCTAATGAGTTAATTGTACAGAGACTCAGTAGGATCCAGGTAATTTGTTAACTAGAACTACCTAGAGTAAACCAGAAGCATGAATTATAGGTGTTAAAGGGATTCCTGTACTAATCAAGGAAAAAATGGGAAGGATTGGCCTGGAAAAGAAGGCAAGGAATAGAAATACAAATGGAAAAATGTGAATGTTAGGTAATAGTTCATGGAAATATTCCTTATGTTTGTGTAACTCCTTTACATCTTCTAATTTTTTGAAATATTTCTGAATTTGATCTCAAGGATAACTGTACACAAGATACAGGTTCTTACTTTAAAGATTATATCAAAAAGAAAAGAGATACAGTGCATAAGTGGCTTGGACCAAGTTACAGAGTTAGTAATAGAAATAATACAAAACCCAGGTATGGTGTCACCTATAGCCCCAGTTACTAAGGAGGATCTCTTGAGCCCATGAGTTTGGGTCAAGGCCAGGCAAGATAGGTAGACAGCATCCCTTAAGAAAATAAGAAGTATGCAGATATTATACAAAAATATGTAAATTTCGATATTAAAAAAATAAAACATGGGGCTGGGGTTGTGGATCAGCAGTAGAGCACTTGTCTAGCACATGCGAGGCCCTGGGTTTGATCCTCAGCACCACATAAAAAATAAATAAATAAAATAAAATAAAGGTATTATGTCCAACTACAACTAAAAAAATAAATAAATATTTTTAAAAATAAAATAAAACATGGATGGGGAAAATAAAAATGTAGAGTTTTATAAGCAATCAAAGCAAAGTCATCAGTATAAAATAGACTGTCATAAGATTTTTAAAATGTAATTCTCATGGTAACCACAAAGGAAAAACCTATAATAGGTACACAAAAAAGGAAAGACAGAGGGATTCAAGCTTACAACTTTAGGAATTACCAAATCACGAAGAAGAGAAAAAAAAATGAGGAAGAAAAGAACAAGGCTCTACAAAACAGCCAGAAAACAATGAGATGAAAATACTAAGTACTTACCTACCAATAACTACATGGAATGACACTGCATTAAATTCTCCAATCAGAAGACATACCATGGCTGAATGGATTTTTTGTTTTTGATATGGAGTCTCATTAAGTTGCTGAGTCTGGCCCAGAATTTGCAATCCCCCTGCCTCAACTTTCCAAATAGCTGGGATTACAGGCACCCTCCACTACACCTGGCTTTGGATTTTGAAAAAGGTCCAACTACATGCTGCCTAGAAGACACTCACCGTAGCTATAAAGACTTATAAAGGTAGAAAGTAGAGATGGAAAAAGATGTTCCATGAAAATGGTAACCCAAAGAAAATACTGGTGACTATACATAGCAGAGATCAGAAAAGATTTTAGCTGGGTATGGTGGTGCACTCCTGTAATCCCAGTGACTCAAGAAGGCTGAGGCAAGAGAATAGATGCTGTCTCAAAATAAAAAGTAAAAAGGGCTGGGGATGTAGCTCAGCAGTAGAGCATCCTGGGGTTCAATTCCCAGAAGAAGAAAGGAAGGAAGGAGGAAAGAGGAAGGGAGGGATAAATGGAAGAAAGAAGGAGAAAAGGAGGAAAGAAAGAAAAAAGAAAAAGGTTTTGACTATATAAATATAAAAATAATGTTACTAGATAATGGCAAAGTGTCAATTCATCAGGGCATATAAAAACTGTAGATATATCTGCACTAAGTATTAGAGCACCTAAATATGTAAGAAAAATACTTACAGAACACATAGAGAATAGACAGTAATACAACACTAATAGGGAACTTCTTGATACTGAAAGGGTACCCATTCTTTCCTGTCTCCACACATGGCAGACTTCACCAAGGATAAGATGAAACTGCACTGGGAAACTGGAGACCTCACTAGACTGGCTCCTCTGAGGTCTCTCCTGTCCCATCAGACCTCTCCTCCTCTTCCTTCAATTTCCTTAATCTTCCCTTCACATCCCTGAAATCCCTTGATCTGTGCCTCTTCAACATCCTCACCTCCCTACCCTGATGTCCATCCCTGCAGACTTTTCCCTTCTTACTTCAGCCCCTTACGTGCCCTATGCTCACCATAGTTTTCTGTCCCTTTCCTCATTAGGGGTATCAAGGGACTCAGGGACTCCCAAGGGACACAGAAAAGCTAGTGGGGAAAAAATGGATTTTTCATCTACTCTGTTGAGTTTTGGAGTCATTCTGAGAGCTACTTGATGTATCCTTGGTCCCTCACCCAAACTACAATCCACAACCTCCATAAGGTCGCATATCACAGAAAGAAAATCCTAGTCTCCTCCAAAAATACTTGCAGGAAAATTAGGTACTCACATTGAACAATAAACTCAATTTTCCCATCTGCCAGAAACACATTCCAAACAGAAATATAAAGTCTACTAAATGCAATGGCCAACTCTCTTTATATCAACCAATGAGTTTTGTATTTTTGTGCTTCTGCCTGACTCATTGCTAAAAATGAAAAATGAAAGTTATAAGACCTCTGCTGTGGGGTGTGAGTTGTAGCTCAGTGGTAGAGTGCAGGCCTTGCATGTGTGAGGCACTGGGTTTGATCCTTAGTACCATGTAAAAATAAATAAAGCAGGACTAGGGCTATAGCTCAGTTGGTAGAGTGCTTGCTTCACATGTACAAGGCCTTGGGTTCAAACCCCAGAACCACAAAAACAAACAAACAAATAAATAAATAAATAAAGGTATTATGTCTAACTAAAAAAATTATAAAAAAAGAATCTCTGCTGTGAATGTCTGTTTTTATGTTCATCCATATACTCAGGTATATGTTTTACATACATAGAGGTATGTGAATGCATACATACACATACACACACACACATACACACACACGTGTGTATAATTTTGTAATTTTCCTATTTCTAAACGGTATTTTCACATTAATGTATGATATTCCTTAAAGAAACTCTATGCTAATTGGCTGAAAAATAAATACTTATATACATATATAAAATATTCCTTATACTCCCAGAAAAATAATTGTTTTTTGGTACTGGGAATAAAGCCGAGGAGAGTTTCACCAATGAGCTACATCCACAGCACTTTATATATTTTTCAGTTTTGAGATGGTCCCACCAAGTTGCTGAGGCAGGCCTCAAACTTGCCATTCTCCTGCCTCAGACTCCTGAGTCACTAGGATTACAGGTGTGCACTACCATGCCCAGATAAACTCACACATTCTTAACTAAAACCAGACACAGCCTCTCATGACAATATGCAACAAGAACATATGTGTTTCAGTCTGGAACCTTAGCCTCAGAAGATTTAAAGGAAAAAAACCCATACATATGCAGATGTTCTTTCTTTCATCCCAGTGGTACCAGGAAACAACTCTATGCATATGAACAACATGAATGGATATATTTTTGACTATGAAGAAAATGATGGGGCTGGGGCTATATAGCTCAGCAGTAGAGTGCTTGCCTAGCACATGTGAGGCCCTGGGTTCGATCCTCAGTACCACATACAAATGAATAAATAGAATAAAGGTATTTTAAAAAAAGAAAATGATGAAATGACACACAATATTTCTGAAATATGGTTAAGTGAAGAGACTAGAGCACATGTTGGCTATGGAAAATTATTGTTGAAGAGACAAAGAGCTGAGTGAGAGAAGGGGATGGAAACTTGGGGAGCTGTCTAACAAGAAAGTTATCCATGAAATTTCTATTGCCTGACATTAGTGGCAGCTAAAATTTCACTTTCTCAAAAAGCCACAGTTACGATCACGGTTGGTCTGTCGCCCCGTCAATGGTGGGCATGGGTCTCCCTTTCTGGGAGGCCCTCCCCACCTGCTCTTTACCTGGCCCCTACTCTCCTCTCCCTCCAAGTGGCCTATAGGGCTGCATGATGTGTTTTTTACCATTATGACATTAACTTCAAGATATTAAAATAGTACCTGTTTCCCTCTGATACAGGTTTGGTTTAAGAATAAGAGAGCCAAATTCAGGAAACAACTGAGGGAGTCATTGCTGAGAAATGCACCTCCTCCTACCCAGGAACACCTTGAACTCCAGGTGTTGGAGGGGCCTTAGACTGCCCTCCTTCTTCAGGAACCAGATTGTTGATGTATTTATCTGTTGTCACTGACATATGTGCTACTGTTGATGCCCACAATGCACTTATTTCCTGAGCACATAATATTGGCAATAAAAAAGTGAATTATCAATATATTTGTTATATATGGAAAATGTGATGTAAATTTTTCCAAGAGGGACATTTCATCATAATAACAAGAAGCTCTGTTTTCATAGGTGACATGCCTGGGTCACCATCAGTAGGCCCTGCACTTCACCTTTTCCTAAGTTTCATGGGGGTCCACACTGACCCATACATTCATCTATGTTCCCTCCCCCATCATGCCATTGTCACCCCTACTCTGCCCTTTGGGACCTCTACATGTGCAAGGAGAGGCAGGCCAAGTCTCTAGCAAGAGAACAGTGTGTCTTCACAGAGGGCCAAGTTCTAGCCATGCTGACGAGTTCACTGTGAATCCTGGCCTGAGAAATTCCCTAAAGGGCAACTCACAGGATTTATGGGAAGGTGGCAACTGAACATTCATGTTGTTAGCTCCAAACTGTTCCCTGCCCTCCATTTTTGTGGTGCACATGGCCACTAGCAGCTATTGCCCAGATGTCCTGCTGCTTCCAAAGAAACAGCAATACCATGAAAGCCAAAGTGTTGAATAAACTCTTAGGAAAGCAGGGTGATAGCTGGAAAGCCTTCATTATGCCAAGTAGCATACAAAAGACTCCCCTGGAAGGACATTATTTTT
>NW_026000283.1:10078613-10089025 GCF_001458135.2 Marmota marmota marmota
AAAAATAATTTTTAGTTGTTGATGGACACAATACCTTTATTTTATTTATTTTTATGTAGTGCGGAGAATTGAACCCAGTTCCTCACACATGCTAGGCAAGAACTCTACCACTGATCTACAACCCTAGCCCACCAGAAGCTATTTTCTTATTGCTCAAATACCTCAGGGGGCCTGGCTGTAGCTCAGGAGGGGGGCACTTGCCTAGAGTGCAGGAGGACCTGGGTTCCACCCCTAGCACTACAAATGAAACCACCTCAGGAGATTAAACACCCTACTCACTCCTTCAGCTCATCCTTAGTGAGCACCAGCTCTGTGCCCTGCTCTGGAAGAGGCTGAGTTCTTTATTTTCCTCCTTCCAATTCTAATGTTCTCTACTAGTTTCTTGCAGGTTTGGATGCAGGTCTATCTTGTGAGTGGCTCCTGGTCCCTCATGCTAACCCTGCACCTGCTAACTACTGATAAAGCACAGTCTGTATCCTGACAGTTGTCCATGGGCCATGCAGCTGCCTCCTGTTTCCTCACTAGGGATAGTTTCACTCTGTTTGTGGGGATGTTGGAATACCCCTCCCTGTTGAAAAACCCATCCTCAGTGTGAAGTCAATATTCAATAGGAAGGGGTGTGTGAGACCTTTGGCAGAGGGTTCCCTTCAGGGTGGCCCCTGGATCATTTACCTCTGAAACCTTTTGAGAACTGAAAGAGTATCTGCAAGGGAGGACAAGACACTGCTTTGACAAGGTTAAGGGACTTGAGAGCAACACAGGCCAATGTCAGTCTTGCCCCAGCAACCTGCCACAGCCTCCAAACCTCTCTGGAGACAGGACAAAGTCGGCTCACAGTTTCAGCTACAGTTCCCAGATCCTGGACAGTGGTGCTATTGCTCAGCATGAAGGGGCACCCTAGGCCCCACTGTTCAACCAAGATATGCAAGAGCTGTCCCTCATTCCTAAGGCAAAAAGCTGCAATCATAATTGCAAATATTAAAATGCAAAAGGAAAACATTCTGTCAGGTGTCATTATCCTCTCAGCCTCCTACTTGATGAGTTTTCCATTGTATTTAGTTCTTTGGTAAGTTCTTCCACTGTAAATGTAAATGACACAAATGGCCTCCCTGCCCTCACACCTCCTTCAGCTACATGAATATATAATTTAAAGAAGGTATGTGTAAGGAAGCTTAGGCTGAGTGGGATCCAAAAGGTCCCATCCCTCAAGTCTACATAAACATAAAGTGAAATTAATTCAGTATTCTTTTTGTTGGGTCACTCTTTTTTAAATATTTTTTTAGTTGTAAATGGACATGATACCTTTATTTTATTTTTATGTGGTGCTGAGGATCGAACCCAGTGCCTTCCATATGCGAGCCAAGTGCTCTACCACTGAGCTACAAACTCAGCCCCTGTTGGATCATTCTTTGGACAAATTTCCCAACTTTTGCAAACCTTTGCCCTCTTGTAACCATAATATTACCATTTTGGCAATGTTTTTAGGTAGATATGTCACAGTATACAAGAAAATTAAAATTGAGGGCTGCCACTTTCTGTTACTTTAACAATATGTACAAACACAAGTAGGAGGACTAGGCACTTTTGCTTTTCAGGTAGCTTCCCACATCAGTTTCAGCTTAACCTATGCTTCTTACAGAGTGTGTGCTTTCAATGAATTACTCTCACCACAGCATTTATACATTCATTCAGCAAACTCAGTGCTTATACTTGGTTCAAATAATTTAGTATAAGTCTCTTAATTCTCTTCTCTCCCTCTCTTAATTCTAGACCTTTCATAAATTTGAGTACTTCTAAGGTCAGACCAGGCCCATTCTTACTCTTCACAGAAATGCTATCTTACAGATACCTGGGGTTAAAGCTGAACTTTATTTTAAAATATATACCTATACATATTATTATATATGTAATTATATATTTTTAAAGTTTATATATTTAATTTTGTACTCAGAAATGCAGAAGTAGTTTTTTGGTTTAATTTTTTGTCCATTAGGAAATAATATTCCCTGTGGTAATGGGAAATTACTACAAGATCACATTTATCATTCTATTTTTCATCCAAACTCCAAAGTTTCAAAATTAGTCTACTTCAAAAGACAATTAAAATAACACCAACTTAAAATATCTGCATGTTTGGTTATGTCAAAATGAATCCTACTCATATAATTATAATGCACTAATAAAAATATTTTAAAAATTAACAAAAATGTCTAGGTCAGAGCTGTGCACATCATGAAGCAGGTTTTAGAATGACTGCCCTCACAAATTGCTTTTCTCAGATTTACTGACCTGCACTCTGGCTTCACTCACATTCATGCATCTTGCAAGTTCTCTTCTGTAGAGAGAAAACAATAGATGTTCAGTATTCAGTGTTGTGGATAAAATACAATATGTGCATTATAATCTTTGGCTAGTGTTGTGGCTCAGTGGTAGAGTGCTTGCCTAGCATGTGTGAGGCACTGGGTTTGATCCTCAGCATCACCTAAAATAAAATAAAGGTATTGTGTTCCTCTACACCTAAAAAAAAAGAAAGAAAGAAAGAAAGAAAAGAAATGGGTTTACCTCATCACAAAATTTAAGGTGACACTAAAAGCTCGGTGGTCAAGTCACATAATTTTAACCCACTGTGTTAAAGAATAAAAGTGACTACAAAATCTATAATAAACATGTTATACAAATTATCTATACAAGAATGCTATAGGAATGCAGCTGCATGACAGGACTTTATTCTCCTAATCCTTATTTCAATAAGACTTCATTTATGGGCTGGGGATATGGCTCAAGTGGTAGCACACTCACCTGGCATGCGCCAGGCACTGGGTTCGATCCTCAACACCACATAAAGATAAAATAAAGATATTTAAAAAAAGACTTCATTTATAAAAGCAGGCCACCAAACAGCCAACAAAAGACACATAGATAAAGTGGACTATGTAAAAAATAAAATTGGCTGTGAATCAAACGACACAACCAAGAGAGTGAAAAGGCAACCACAGAATGGAAGAAAATATTTGCAAACTATAATATCTGATGAGGGTAACTTTTAGAAACAGGTGATAGTTCCATAATCAAAAAACCCCTCCCAGATTTAAAAATGGGTAAAGGGTTTACTGAAGTATTTCTCCAAAGAAGATATGTAAATGACCATGAAGCCCATGAAAAGATGCTCAATACCACCAATCACTAGGAAAACACAAATCAAAACCACAGTGATATTATCTCACATTAATTAGGATGCCTAATATCAAAACCCAGAAAGAGCTGGAGTTGTGGCTCAGTGGTAGAGCACTTTATTTGAAAGTGTGAGGTACTAGGCTTAATCCTCAGCACCACATGAAAACAAATAAAAATAAAGATATTGTGTCCATCTACAACTAAAACAATATTAAAAAGAAAAAAAAAACAGAAAATAACTTCAGTTGGTGAGGACCTGCAAAGAAATTGGAAATCTCATGGACTGTTGGTGGAAATGTCAAATTATGAAGTGACTATGAAAAAGGAGTCTGGTGGTTCCTGAAAACATTAACATAAAGGGCTAGGGTTGTGGCTCAGTGGTGGAGTGCTCACCGCCTAGCATGCATGAGGCACTGTGTTTTATCCTCAGTACCTCATAAAAAAATAAAAGATTAAAAAATACTCAAAAACATTAACATAGGGGCTGGGGTTGTAACAGTGGCAAAGCGCTTGTCTAGCATGTGTGAGGCACTGGGTACAATCCTTAGCACTGCATAAAAATAAATAAAGAAAAGCTACAAAAAAATTGTTTTTTAAAAAAATCATTAACAGAGGGAGGGAACAGGGGTGCTAAAAAGAGGGCAATGGGAATTTAAATGAAGCAAATTAAATTTCATGCATGTATGATTATGTCAAAAGCAAACTATTATGTATCATTATGATATATACATAAAAGTATAAAAACATTAAACACAGAATTTTAATTGGGATCTAGAAAAACCATTTCTTGGTATACACCCCAAAGAAATGAAAATGTGGACTTGAGACATTTGTCCACCTACGTTCACAGCAGCCCTATTCAAAAGAGCCATGTGCAAAAGCACCCCATTTATTTCTCCACATGAACGCTTAAACAAATGGAATATAAGCTGGGCCTAGTGGTGCACACCTGTAATGTTAGTGGCTCAGTAAACTGAGGCAGGAGAATTGTGAGTTCAAAGATACCCTTAGCAACTAAGTGAGGCTGTAAGTAATCTATTGAGACCCAGTCTCAAAATAAATAAAAAGGAGAGGATATATGGCTCAGCAGCTAAGTACCCCTAGGTTCAATCCCTGGTACCAAAAAAAAAAAAAAAAAAAGGAAAATAAGAATACATCCATATAATGGAATATTACTCAGCCTTAAAAAGGAAGGAAATTCCAACACATGCTACAACATGATTAAACCTTAAGGACATTATACAAAAAGATATAAGGCAATCACTAAGAGACAAATGCTACATGATTTCACTTATATGAGGTGCCCAGAGGAATCAAATTCATAGAATAAAAAAGAATGGTAGTTACAGGGTGCTGGGGAGGGGAGGTGTTTAATGGTACAGAGTTTCATTTTGTCCACATTTGGATGTTTCTGGAGTTCTGTCCCATAACAATGCGCAAATACTTAAGGCTGCTGAAGGCCAACTTCAAAAGTGGTTTAGATGCTAAATTTGTTTTTGTATTTTGTCCAATTTGAAAAGAAAAAACAAAATGAGCAGCCACCAACCAATTTCCAGACTTAATTCATGTTAATACTACAATAAAACGTTGACCTGGTTCCCACTAGGCAACCCCCACAGACCAGAAGGGCAGGTGAAGACCTGCTCAAGACAGGCTGGTCAGGAAGTCGGCCAGGACAGAGAAAATCAACCCCAAAAGAACCTGAACCCCTGGAGACTTGAGAGTCTCCCAAGCCAGTCACCTACCTGGTGGCCATATCAGGGTATTGAGTTTCTTGGAAAACATTCTCTAGTTCCTGCACCTGTGACTGCNCCAAGTGGTGTCACACTCACGTTCTAAAAATTCTGTCTGTAAAAACTGGTTACTTGATTTTTAAAAACTTTTTGTCAGCATATAGAAAGAGGCAAAATTTTGAGTCTGTAGACAAACAATAGAGGTAGTTCTGGTCTTCAGGGTGATTCTGAGCATGGGCAGGCCTCTGCACATTGTAGCATACAGGATATCAGGACATCAGGGTTCAGCCACTTGTCCAAATAATTGAACGCCACCAAATGGGACAAATGAGACCCTTGGGTTCTATCCCTAGGCAAGGAAGAGAGAAGAAGGAGGAAAAAAAGAACACTGATAAGAGAAAAAAGCATAGGAATAGGTGCGTGTTGTGAGGAGCTAGAAAGGATCACCAGTTGTGGGAGTGGCAGGGAGGAGCACAGGTCTAAAGCCTGTATCCCCGCATGTCCTGGACATGGGATGAATTGGTCTGACCCTCAACTTCCTCATCTATAGAACAGGTATATCTACAGTGTCCACCTCACAGGTATTTATGAGGGTCAAGGAGATATGATTGTACACTGTCATCTCCTTCAACTCCACATATCCAACCTGTCAGCAAACCCTGCTGACTCCACCTCAGAACAATATCGCACACCTCTCCCGTTTCCTGAAACACCTCAGAACTCACCACCACCACCTTAAGCCTGGAATATTGCATCAGCCTCCTGTCCCCATGCTTCCCCCTTTTCATCCTGGCACCATTCTCCACTAGCAGCCAGTGACCCAACAGTAAAAACATGAATGAGCCCTTGCCGTGCTCCTGCTTCAACTTTTTGTTTTCAATTTTTTTTTAATAGTTGTAGATGGACAGCATGCCTTTATTTATTTATTTTTTATGTGCTGTGCAGGATCAAATCCAGTGACTTACACATGCTAGGCAAGTGCTCTGACACTGAGCTACAGCCCCAGCCCCTGCTTCAACTTTTATAATGCTGCTGCTTGGGTTGGGCCAGAGAAGGCACTGCATTCTTGGTAACTGGTATAATTTTCTGTGTTCTAGGAATACAGTGTATTAGGTCAAGAGAGAAAGTCCATCTGCTGAGGAGACACACACTCTCCTGGCACACTTGCTGCATAGGGCCAGCACACACAGCAGCCAACAGAGGCTTCCTGATCAAAACACAGACAGGTCCATGCAGTGTTTCCACAAGAAATATCTTGCTGGACCCAGTGACGCATGCCTGTAATCCTAGCCGGTCTGGAGGCTAAGGCAGAAGGGTCACAAGTTCAAAGCCAGTCTCAGCAACTTAGCAAGGCCCTTTCTCTAAATAAACAATAAAAAGGACTAGGGATGTGGCAGAGTAGATAAGCACACCAGGGTTCAATCCTTGGTACCAAAAAATAAATAAATAAATAAGAAAGAAAATAAAATCTTTTCTTTATCACACACTGCCAGAAGATCACAATCTCTCTCTCTCCTCTCTTGAGCACTTATAAGTTAAAAATAAATAGATAAAATTAAGGAAAATGCAAATGACTAAAGTAGGAAATGCAAGGCTGCATGACATGGTCGTTTGTAATCACCTCAATTGATACTCACAGCACATCCATGAATGAGGAATGAATGTTTTCTCCATTTTAAAGATTATTAAATTCAGAACCAGGCACAGTGGTACACCCTTGTAATTCCAGCTACTTGGGAGGCTAAAGCAGGATGATCAAGTTTGAGGCTACCCTCAGCAATTTAGCAAGACCCTAACTCAAAATTAAAAAAAAATACAAAGGGGGCTGGAGTTGTACCTCAGTGGTAGAGTGCTTGTGTAGCACATGCAAGGCACTGGGCCCAATCCTCAGCATCACATAAAAATAAATGAATAAAATAAAGGTATCATTTGCATCTTCTAAAAATATTACAAAAATACAAAGGGTTAAGCATGTAGCTCAGTGGTAGAGCACCCCTGAATACAATGCCCAGTACCTCCCCCCAAAAAAAATCAAACTCAAGCAAAGTTAGAATAGGATACTCACCAGATTAGCCAGGCAGCAAGTACTGAGTGAAGCAGGATTGATATATCACCAGTCTGGATACAGGGCATACAGGGCCTGCTCATTTACCTCTATGTCAGAATGTGATTTGCAGCAAATTTTGCCTAGGATGGACATCCATTGGGTAATTAACACACTGAAAGGGTGATTCACATTTCAAATATACATTATGATTCAATTTAAACATTCTGGTGAATTCTAGCATGCCTGGTTGACACAAAGGTAATACACAGCTAAGGCACCTGAGGGTGACTGAAGGTTAGATAACTCCAGAGTGCACCATGCAGGTCTGAGATGTGAGGGAACACTGAGCTGTCACACATGTCCCAGCCAGTCTACCATTATTACAACCCCTGGAGGTCTTTCATGTCACAACTGATCCAAAGCTGCAAATGGATCATGGACTGAGCAGCTAAGTCAGTGGGAGGAGGCAGAATCCAGCAAGAACCAGACTCAGGAGGAGGCACCTGCATGACAGTCAGAGAGGCTGTGGGACTGCCAGCCCTTGACCTCTTTTGGGGTGTGAACTGGTCAGTCACCAGTTTTTTGCAAGCAGATTTCTTAGCCAGACTGCAGAAACATGAGGCAGGGGCCACTTATGCATGAGGAAGAGGAGGTGAGGTCGCTAAGCCCCATGATATTTTAGCGCTCCTCAAAATGGTTTATTTTATTTCCTAAAATGGTGCTGAAGATAAAGGTGGTTATGAAGGGGAAGACAGGAGAAATCAATATCAAAGTATGATATTGAGCATAGAGCCCATTATTAGAAGTCATTTTCAATATTCGGGACACATACACCTCCCAGAACATCCACAAATCATGGTTTAAAAGAAGAGCCACAACGCCCTCCATCTGTCCTGGTGCTCTGTTATTTGGCAATCAAATTGGATTATTTCTCAACAAGAAATCAGGTCAATATTTCTAGAGAAAGAAAGGGCAGGTGGGAGGAGAAGGAGGCAGGGGAAGGGTGGAATCTCACCCTGGTCCACAGCAGAAGCCCAGCACAGGGAACACCTGAGGTAATGTAGAGGACCTGCAACCAGAAGTGCGTGGGTGAAGCACAGCACAGAATGCATGTGCACCCAGAGCGTGGGCAGCGTGAGCATTCTCCATGCACTAAGCTCTGGGCAGGGGTCTACACTTGCACCATGAGGTGTTGAATTCCTTGTTACAAACCTGGAGTACTTGGTTTGTACTCCTCAAGAGGTTCTTTGACTTTCTTTCACAGGACATCTGAGATCCCTATAACTGCTGGGCAAACCCAGCCCTAAGATTCTACTCCCAGAGCTCCCGACTGTGTGGCGGGCTCTGATTTGAGCATCACCGCAAACACTGAAAGCAAGCTGCCAGCTAACAAGTGATTTCCACTTAATTACTTACCTTTGGTGGATTATTGCCTCTGGATATGGAAGGCTGCCTGAGTTAAAAGTCAGCAGAGGGCTGGGGTTGTGACTGAGTGGTAAGAGTGCTTGCATAGTATGTGTGAGGCACTGGGTTTGATTCTCAGCACCACATTATCAATAAATAAAATAAAGGTCCATCAACAACTAAAAAATATTTTTTTTAAAAAAGGTCAGCGTAAAAGTTTGCTTAAGGGACGCTGTGTGGCATTCCTATATCCTTCTCCCACAGCCAAAAAAAAAAAGTCCCTTTCTCAGCTCAGATTCCTGACCAAGATGAGTGCAGTTATCTGCACTGCAACAGAGAGACCCTATTGTGCAGGGTAGCACCCCCACACCTTGTCCACAGCCTTCTCACATACTTTGTGCCTATTTCACGGCCTGGTCTTTCTGAATACATGCATTTTACACACCCAGGGACAGGCTGTAAATAAAAGCCAATAGTTGGTTGACTAAGATTTCTACCTTGGCTTTCCACCTTAGCAAGGCATGCTTGACACTGGAAGAAGTCACCACAAGATGATCAGACAGGGATGCTGAGTACACCTCCTGTCTCTGCGCAGTCTGCGGAGGCACACAGCTCGACCACAGCACTGAGGGAACGGAGCCTCAGCACAGCTGAAGCCACTGATGATACCATCTACTGTAGCCTGGGAGTCTACCAGGACAGGGAAGAACTTTATAGCCAGGATGATGACTCACGCTCCAGTGAACTCCAGGAAGCTACCTTTCCCGGCGACCTGGAAGTCTTTTTGTCTCTCCTGCTGTGAGTTTCCCAGCACTTGGCTTCCTCCAGCCAGGACTCCAATGCTCTAATTGCTCTCTGTCTTTTCACTCCCAGAGAAATGCAATCCCCACCCCCACCCCACCCTGGCTCCCTTGAACTTGGTGATTTTATTAGAAGACAAGGAGGACAAAATACTGTCTCAAACTTAGTGAGAGAGAAAAAAAAAATTAGTAAGGAACAGCAGCTCTGGCAGCAGTAGCAGAAGGTCACTCCGGTACCAGAGTTCCTGGCCCCTTGGACTAAGAGAGATGGTTACAGGAATGGCCAGCCAGAAACTAAGGCAGCCTGGGGACAGGCAGCAGCCCTCTACCTCATTGCTTTTACTTCATGCTTCCTGCAGGATAGGGAAAGGGTTTTGAAACGCATTCCATGCCCAAACCTAGTTGTGGGGTAGGATCCAAGCAAGTTGAAGTTTGAACATTAGATAGGCACCCCGAGGCAAGCATATAAAGCAGAGTTTATTTAAAAAGGGGTAACATAGACTTATCCCGGGAGGGAGAAGGGGGCCATAGCTGGTATACTGGTATCCCCAAAAGGAGGTGTTCTGCCCTTTTTATATGTCCTAGGCTTCCTTTGTTCTCCTGCCTTTCCCCCCTTATCTTTCTCCTTCCTGCCTATGCTCACATAGGCCCAGGAATGTTTGGTGGGATGGCCAAAAGGTGGGAAACAGGTGGGCTGAAGGGGGAAGGGCAGGATGGTGCAGCCCGGGACACATTAATTAACAACTTTATAGCTCCCTGTAGAGAGGGGCAATTACTAAGAAAGGTTACCTTGGCAACAGGTTGGAGCAGGGCAGGTTCTTTTATAAGGGTGGAGGAAGGACTCTCAAGGAATTAACATTTCAATCCCTCAGGGGACAGTCTCCAACTTCCCAGACTCAAATTTGGCCTCCTTGATACAACCTAACTCAATTTACCTATCTATGTTGACTGCCTGTCTAATTCTGGCTTCACTGTTACTCAGTAAAACACACACACACACACACACACACTCACTCTCACTCATGCATACACACACAGCCCTCCGTTATCACACTAGAAGACATGGCATGTATGGCATAACAAAAAGAGGTCTGAAGGCTGGGAATGTGGCTCAAGCGGTAGCACACTCCATTGGCATGCGTGCAGTCAGGGTTCGATCCTCAGCACCGCATACAAACAAAGATGTTGTGTCCGCCGAAAACTAAAAAAATAAATATTAAAAATTCTCTCCTCTCTCTCTCTCTCTTTAAAAAA
>NW_026000283.1:10090347-10108620 GCF_001458135.2 Marmota marmota marmota
AAAAAGAGGTCTGATTGGGAGGCACACATTCAGCTCTTTTAGAAATACACACTGAAATATTTATTGATGAAACGATGATGTTTAGATTTGCATCCCAGAAATCCAGAGGCAGATGCAAATGTGTTGAAGAATTTCTTGGGTGTTCATAAAACCAGGCTGTCTAGGAATAATTGTGGAAACTGGGTGATGGGAACATGGGGTTCATCTTGTAATTGTGGAAACTGGGTGATGGGAACATGGGGTTCATCTTGTCTTTCTCTCTGCTTGATATGCCTGACATTTGATGGAATTAAACACTTGTAATGATCAGAGTAGCAAATTCAAATGCTTCCAAGGCCAGGCAGGTAACATCAATGAGAGAAGCAAGCAAGGTGGAGAGTGTGGCATAGTGTGGAAGAATATGCCTCTTGCAAAGGGGATAACCAATATTCAGTTCCAGCTCAGTATTGCTGGCTAGGAATGCTGGGCCAGGACTGCTGGATTTTCCCATTTTTCAAGGTTGATCAAATATCAAAACATTTTTATAAAACCTTCAGTTCCTTAAATAATAGCAATGAACTGAAACATATTTTATTAAAAAGTACACTGGCCATCTAAATCAGGTCTACAAAACAGATTCATGCCACAGCTCCCAATTTGCAGATTGCCTGAGAAGCCCATTTCAAATAATTTCATTTCATGGAATAGAAGAAATTAATTGAAAGCTCTTCTGAAGCCAACACTCCTAAACTACCATTGTTCTGTCCTGACAGTCTTCATTGTCAGTCCTGCATATGCTTTTCTCTCTGCCCTGCACCCCTGCCTGAAGTTTCTCCTCTTTATCTTTCACACTCTTCATCTAGTTCAGATCTCCAAGTTCTGAACACTAAACACCAGAGCATCACAAGTGTCTCAGACAGAGCTGAATTGATCTTTCTTTCTAGGACATTTTGTAGCTTTCCTTAATGATAAGCATGTGCTTGGGGAAGCTTTAAGAAATATTATGTCTCAAGGGTCAAGCCAACAGACTGTGAAGACAAAGGCATCTTAGAGAGGAAAAAGGAGATTTTATGAAACTAATGTCTCTTGTGATCAAGATAAGTTTTCCTGAAATGCAGTAGTTCTCTCCATCTCCTTTGATTTTTTTCTTCCTGTGAAGATACTATTCTAAATGCTTTTAAAAATATTAACTCATTTATCCTTATTACAACAGGAAACAGGAAGGACCTCAGTATAGGCATTCTAGGATGTGATCAGATTTGAGCAGGGTTTCACACTTGATGTGAATTGAGTATCAAAATTGTGGAGTATTTGGGCATTCTCAAGGGACTAATGGGGCTTCTTGTAGAGTGTGCCTCAACACCCAGCAAGTTCTAGCATTGCAACACCAATGTGCAGCTGCTTCCCTTAAGGGTTTGTCTTTCAGTGTTCTTGATGGAACTGAGAGTAAGCTGTTCCTTAGAGGATCAGGTCAGATTAACTCCTAGTCTGAGCCAGCCATGGGAATTATGTAGGATGGGATGAGATGTTCTCCAAATGTTCACTTAAGGGGTCCTGTGGTCAGTGTGGGAACTCACTTCCTCCCTTTTTCTCCACCCCTAAATCAACTTGCAACCCAGCATTATCCCTTCTGTAGGGTCCTAGATGGGAAGGAGGTGGAATATTCAGTTAAGTAGAATGTTTGTCACCCCATTCTGTCACGTCCCCTATTGGCACCTTTTTTCTCTATAAGACCCTTATTTTTGGCCACATCTCATCACTTGCAATGCCTAAGCAAGTTCCACTCACAGCCACAGGTTATAAGCAGGGAGACAATAGCAATCCTTTGGAAGGGAGCCTGAGCATCATCCAAGGGACCTAAGTTACCTCAGAACCCTAGAAACCAGTACAATGCTGCAGATTGAGGAGGAACACCAAGCTGTGGCCCCGGCTGTGTTCCCAGAGTGCACTGCGGTTGTAGAAGCTAGAGGCTTTTTTTAGCGACAACGGCCATGGATCGCAAAGATCAGTATTGTGGCCCTACATACTATGGCCTAGGGATGTGTGCGGTAGATGTGAATGTTGAAGATCAGCAAGGTGTAGCAGTGGAAGCCGCAAGGGCAGGAGCAGCCGGAAGTGGCCACTTTGGTGAAGATGTAGGCTTCTTCGACAACAAGAAGCACGAGGGTGGCATGATCCAAGAAGGCGAAGTAGGCCTCATCCGCCATGGCAGTAGCCTGGAGCCCCAGCAACAGGCGCAATCTGCGGAGAAGGAAGAATTGGCTCCAGTGGTTCCGCTGCCTCGGCGCAAGCGTCCTCGAATCCAATACAAGTTCTCACAATGGCAGGTGCAGGAACTGGAGAGTGTTTTCCAAGTTACTCAATATCCTGATGTGGTCAGCAGGTAAGTGACTGGCTCTGGGAGGGGGTCATTCTCCAGGACTTCAGGTTCTTTTGGGGATAACTTTCCTCTGTCCTGGCCCCCGTCCTGTCCTGCCCCTCTTAAGCACGGGTCTTCACCTGCCTTTCTGCTCTGTGGGGTTTGCCTTGTGGGAATCGGGTCAACATTTTCATGTGGTACTAACATGAATTAAGTCTGGAAATCAGTAGTTAGCTGGTTGTTGTTTTGTTTCAAAGTTGTAATAAAATACACAAAACATGAAATTTATTATCTAAACCACTTTTGACGTGTGGATCTAAGCAGTGTTAAGTATTTACATGTTGTGGTGGGACAGAACCACCAAAACATCTTAATCTGGCTGAAATGAAACTCTAAATCCATTAAACAACTTCCTTTCCCTACCCCCTCGTCCTGATCGGGGCTCAGTACCAGTATTCTACTTTTTTATCCTATGAATTCGATCACTCTGGGTGCTTCGTATAAGTGAGATCCTATGGTATTTGTCTCTTGGTGATTGCCTTATATCTTTTTGTGTAATGTCCTTAAGGTTTATCCATGTTGTAGCATGTGTTAGCCTCATATCTGAGGCTGAGTAATATTCCAGTATATGGAACTATCAAAACTGTTTTGAAAAATTCCTTACCAAATATATAATTTTCAAATATTTTCTTCCATTGTGTGGTTGCCTTTTCACTCTCTTGATTATGTATTTTGATTTGTCTTTACTTTTGATGTAGTCCACTTGATTTTTCTTTTATTGTCTGTGCTAGAGGTCTGCTTTTGTAAATGAAATTTTATTTGAATCAGGATCAGGAGAATGACTTACTATCATGCAACTTCAGTGCTGTAGCCATCCTTACTTAAAATTTATATAACTTGTTCCTCATAGATTTTTGCATTAATTTTTATTTTTTTAACATGGGAAAGTTATCTGTTTGGACTACTGAACAGTTATTGTCACCTTTATTTGTTTATTTATTTTTTGGTGGTGCTGGGGTTTGAACCCAGGGCCTTGTGCATGCAAGGCAAACACTCTATCAATTGAGCTACATCCCCAGCCCACCTTTAATTTTTTGATGAGGTAAAACCATTTCTTTTTTGGTGGGGGGTACTGGGGATTGAACTCAGGGGCGCTCAACCACTAATCCACAACCCCAGCCCTGTTTCATATTTTATTTAGACACAGGGTCTCACTGAGTTGCTTAGTGTCTCAGGGCGGCTAAGGCTGGCTTTGAATTTGCGATCCTCCCTTATGGTCTCAGCCTCCCCTGCCACTGGGATTACAGGCATGTGCCACTGTGCCCCGCTAAGGTCAAACCATTTCTAAAGTGAGACTTTTCCAGAGAATTACAGAAAAGTATGCTTAAGTAGTTGTGAGGTGAGATTGTAAATTTCAAACAAGCACAGAATGTATATTATATTTTATTTCATCCACAACACCCAATGCTAAACATCTGTGGTTTTCTCTCCATAGAAGGGAGCTGGCAAGACGTGTTTATGTGGCTGAAACCAAAGTGCAGGTCAGTAAGTCTGAAAACAGCAATTTGTCTGAACAGTCATTTGAAAACCTACTTTAGGTCATACACAGCTTTGTGCTAGAAAATTTCAAGTTAGTGTTTTTTATTGTTTTATTGTCCTTTTTACATTTGCAAACAAGTTTTGAATTTTGGTGGAAAATGAAGTGAGTAAACTCCAACTTGTTGTTCTTTCCCATTGCCAAAGAGAAAGTAATTTCCTAAAGGAAAAAACAAAACAATTCTATGTACAATGTTAAATATATACATATGCATCTGAATAATTATAGAAATATATAATACAGAGATATATTCAATAAATAAAGTTCAATTCCTTCTACCATGGATATCTTTTAAACTGCACTTCTGTGCTAATTCACATTTGGGCTCAGATTGCCTTGGAAGTATTCACATTGATGCAGGGAGGAGAAAGTTTTTAAGTTGTTTGAATTGTACTGATTAGTTTTGTTTTGTTTTAGTACTAAAGATTGAACCCAGGGGAGCTTTACCACTGAGCTACAGCCTGAGCCCTTTCTATTTTTTTTTTTTTTTAATTTTCAGACAAGGTCTCATTAAGTTGCCAAAACTAGATGGCACATGCCTGTAATCCCAGTGATTTGGGAGGCTGAGGCAGGAGGATAGCGAGTTCAAAGCCAGCCTCAGCAATTTAGCGAAGCCCTGAGCAACTCAGCAAGACCCTATCTCTAAATAAAATGTAAAAAGTGCTGGGAATGAGGCTTAGTGGTTAAATGCCCCTGGATTCAATCCCCAGTACTATAAAAAAGAAAAAAAAAAAGTTGCTGAAGCTGGCCTTGAACTTGCAGTCCATGCCTGAGTTTCCCAAGTCACTGGGATTATAGACGTGCACCACTATACCAGGTTTGTACTAAGTTATTTAAACCAAGCATAAGCACTTAACTAAATGAGTGGATTTCTACATATTGGGATGAGGAGGAATAATTCACCCATAGAACATATTCTGTGAGTAACTAATATATGATTAGTTAAACTGAGACTGATATGACCACATACCTGAAAAGCACAAGTACCTGGTGCTCTCTCCTATCCAGGGCCCTGGCCTTCACCTCTTGAACAAAAAGTCACTGGGATTTTCACCTGCCTTTGGACTGCAGGTTGGGGGGCTGCCTTGTAGAGATCAGGGTCAATATTTTCCCTGCAGTATTAATGTAAATCAAGTCTTTGTCAGTTTAGAGTAAGGTAATAGCGAGTGACAGCCTTTAATTATAATTTTCCAGGATACTGTGATGTGTCCACCTAAAAACATTGCCAAAACATATTAACATTATAGTTGGAATATACATGGATGGAATATAACAGATATTTTCAAAAGCTTTGAAAATTTATCTACAGAGTGAAACCAGCAAAAAGAATAATATTGAATTAATTTCACTTAAGCTAAGATGGATGAAAGGGTTAGAAAAATTTATCTCGGATCAAAATACCCCTTGAAGATTCCGAACTAAATGCATATATAAGTCTTCTCTTGAATATTTTCTGACATGGAAAGATTTGTTTTTGTATTTTGGTTGTTCTATTTTAAAGAGTTGGTTTTGTGAAATAGGCATGTGTTTGGGGTATGGCGTTCTTTTCAGGGTGATAGCTACCTGTATTAATTACAGATTTTTCATTCCTTTAGTCAGTGATGACTAAAATATAGTCAGGTCATGAGAATAAACAGTGACTGCCCAAGACCAAAATCCAAAATGATGAATTCAAAACAACAACAACAAAGGAAAGAAATATCAGGATGACCTTAATATTATTATTACCTTTGTTGCAGCGTGCATGTGTGAGTGCAGTGATGGAAACAGGCTGTGGACATGATGGTAGGTGCCCAGAACAGTAGCTTCACAAAGCAAGCCACTGAGCACTGGTGTACTAATGCCACATGCCAGGCTCCACAGTCAAGCCTGGTTCAGGTGGGAGAAGTTGGGAAGCGGTTGGGAGTGTTTTGTAGGGTGGTAAGGCAAAGTCAGAAGAAGAGAAAATCTGAAGGTATGGTGAGTTGCTTTTGCCCTCCCTGGGTCACATGTCTCACCTCTATGGAGTTCTAAAGGGAACTTGAGCCACAGGAGACAAATGAGGGGAAAAACCCAGATGTTCTCATCTACATCCAAAATCTGCAGAGAGAATTTCCCGAGAAACATAACATACAATTTCTCCATATCTTTTGCATATATAATAGAAGTGTTTTAGGAAACCAGTCTTGGGAATACACACTTAACATCAGCTCACACAATTACCCCATTGTAACCTTTATGTTTATGTAGACTTGAGGGATGGGACCTTTTGGATCCCACTCAGCCTGAGCTTCCTTACACATACCTTCTTTAAATTATATATTCATGGGGCTGGGACCATAGCTCAGTGGTAGAGCGCTCGTCTAGCACGTGTGAGGCCCTGGGTTCGATCCTCAGCACCACATAAAAAAATAAATAAAGATATTGTGTCCATCTACAACTAAAAAATATTTTTTAAAAAATTATATATTCATGTAGCTGAAGGAGGTGTGAAGGNGGATCTCAAGTTCAAATCCAGCCTTGGGAACTTATCATGGCCCTAAGCAACTTATTGAGAGCCTGTCTCAAGGGGGGAAAAAAAAGAAAGAGAAAACAGACTGGGGATGGGGCTAAGTGGTGAAGCCACCCTTGTGTCCATTCCTGCTAGTGCACTAGTGTGCTCGCTCTCTCTGTCTCTCTCTCTCTCTCTTTCTATATCTATCTATCTATCTATCTATCTATCTATCTATCTATCTATATAGATAGATAGATATAGATATAGATATATATAAACATATAAACATGAAGCTTCCAGAAAGGGAGACCCATGCCCACCATTGACCATTGACGGGGTGACAGACCAACTGTGATTGCAACTTTGGCTTTTTGAGAAAGTGAAATTTTAGCTGCCACTAATGTCAGGCAATAGAGATTTCATGGAGAACTTTCTTGTTAGACAGCTCCCCAAGTTTATCCCCTTCTCTCATTCAGCTCTTTGTCTCTTCAACAATTACTTTCTAGAGCCAACAGTATGCTCCAGTTTCTCCACTTAACCATATTTCAGAAATACTGTGTCGTTTCATCATTTTCTTCATAGTCAAAAATATGTGCATTCATGTAGTTCATATGCAAAGAGTTGTTTCCTGGTACCACTGGAATGAAAGAAAGAACATCTGCATATGTATGGGTTTTTTCCTTTAAATCTTCTGAGGCTAAGGTTCCAGACTGAAACATATATGTTCTTGTTGCATATTGCCACGAGAGGCTGTGTCTGGTTTTAGTTAAGAATGTGTGAATTTATCTGGGCATGGTAGTGCACACCTGTAATCCCAGTGACTCAGGAGACTGAGGCAGGAGAATGGCAAGCTTGAGGCCTTCCTCAGCAACTTGGTGGGACCATCTCAAAACCTAAAAATGAAGCTGGGCGCAATGGTGCATGCCTCTAATATCAGTGCTGAGGCAGGAAGATCACAAGTTCAAAGCCAGCCTCAGCAACTGCAAGGCTGCTAAGCAACTCAGTGAGACCCTGTCTCTAAATAAGTTACCAAATATGACTGAGGATGTGGTTCAGTGGTCAAGTGCCCTTCAGTACTGGGGAGTAGCCCCCAATAGAAAAGAATACTTAAAATATATAAAGGGCTGGAAACACCCCTGGGCTCCATTCCCAGTACCAAAAAAAAAAAAAATTCTGGGAGTATAAGGAGATATATATATATATATATATATATATATATATATACACACACACATACATATATTTATATATATATATACACATACATACATACATACATATATTTATATATATATATATACATATATACATATATATACACTTATTCATTTTTCTACTAATTAGCAGAGTTTTTTAAGGGATATCATATATTAATACGAAAATACCATTCTGAGATAGGAAAATTACAAAATTACACATATATATTCACACATCTCTATGTATGTAAAACATATACATATGTATATGGGTGAATATAAAAACAGACATTCACAGCAGAGATCTTATACCTTTCATTCTCCAATTTTAGCAACGAGTTAGGCAGAAGCACAAAAATACAAAACTCACTGGTTGATATAAAGAGAGTTGGCCATTGCATTTAGTAGACTTTATAATTCTGTTTGGAATGTGTTTCTGGCAGATGGGAAAATTGAGTTTACTTGTTCAATGTGAGGACCTAATTTTCCTGCAAGTATTTTTGGAGGAGACTAGGATTTTCTTTCTGTGATATGCGACCTTATGGAGGTTGTGGATTGTAGTTTGGGTGAGGGACCAAGGATACATCAAGTAGCTCTCAGAATGACTCCAAAACTCAGCAGAGTAGATGAAAAATCCATTTTTTCCCACTAGCTTTTCTGTGTTGCTTGGGAGTCCCTGAGTCCCTTGATACCCCTAATGAGGAAAGGGACAGAAAACTATGGTGACCATAGGGCAGTAAGGGCTGAAGTAAGAAGGGAAAAGTCTGCAGGGATGGACATCAGGATAGGGAGGTGAGGATGTTGAAGAGGCACAGATCAAGGGATTTCAGGGATGTGAAGGGAAGATTAAGGAAATTGAAGGAAGAGGAGGAGAGGTCTGATGGGACAGGAGAGACCTCAGAGGAGCCAGTCTAGTGAGGTCTCCAGTTTCCCAGTGCAGTTCCATCCTATCCTTAGTGAAGTCTGCCATGTGTGATGACAGAGGAGAAAATGGTAGTCAGCTGGAGTGCAGACTGAGGCAGTGCCCATTGGACTGAAAGTCCCCCTCCCCCGCCCTGTAGGGTGGGAGGTGCTGGACCTAGTAGCAAAAAAGAACCAGGTAGGAAGTCAGTTGCACACTAGACTTCTGCTGGGAGTTGGAGTGGTCCCTCATACAATGTCTATTGGGGAGCGGAAATGCTCCTCTACCTGATCCCTGGTGAAGGAGTATGGAAAAAGGATGACTGCATCAAGTCTTATTCTGTGGCCTGACATCTGATCCATTCTGGAGAATATTCTTTCTGTTCTGGAAACAAATGTGTTTTCTGTACTCATGGATAAAGTGTGTTTGTGTGTGTGTGTGTGTGTGTGTGATGTCCATTTGATTTAAATTGTGGTTCAAGTTCCATGATTTCTTATGTGGATTTTCTGTTGGAATGATCCGTCCATTGTTGAAAGTGAGGTCATAAAGTCAAAGAATTGCATTGCTGTCTATTCTCTTTTCTGTTTTGTTAGTATTTTCTTTACATATTTTACATATTTAGGTGCTCCAATAATGGGTGCAGATATATCTATAGTTGTTATATACACTTGATAAACTTTGCCATTATCTAGTAATAGTATTTTCCTCCTTGCATAGTTGAAACATTTTCTATTTCATCTGATGTAAGTATAGTCACCTGTGTTCCCTTTGGGTCACTATTTTCATGAAACATCATTTTTCATCTCCGCTTTCATCCTATTAGTCTTTAAAGCTACACTGATTTTCTTGTAGACAGCATATAGTTAGATCTTTTGCACAATCTCAAACCAGGTATGGCGGTGGATGCCTGTAATGTTAACAGGAGGATCACAAGTTTGCCGCCAGCCTAGTAACAGCTCAGGATAGCTGTGATCAGGTCATGATGGATTCCTGAAAGTTGCCAGCTTTAACTTAATCTTCTAATCATTTTTAGTTATACATAGTTAACCAAATGCGTATTTGCTACTTGTTATTTGTTGTCATGTTACACATATTAAAATTTTTAGAAAAGTGTGTTCCATTGGGGCTGAGGATGTGGCTCAAGTGGTAGCGCGCTCGCCTGGCATGCGTGCAGCCCGGGTTCGATCCTCAGCACCACATACAAACAAAGATGTTATGTCCGCTGATAACTGAAAAATAAATATTAAAAAAATTCTCTCTCTCTCTCTCTTTAAAAAAAAGTGTGTTCCATCCTCAGTAACACACACACACACAAAAAAAAAAAATAGAAAAGTACCTTTTTGTTTTGGAGGCATTAATAGTTTTCCATTTATTTTTAGTTATATCTAAAGTGTTTATGCATATGCTGCTAGCTATCTACCTTTCTACTACCTTAATTTAAGAAGAAATAAGAAGCTGATATATTCCATGCTTGTGTAAATATATTAAAATAAATTCTACTGTCATGTATAACTAAAAAAGATCAAATAAAAATAATTTTAAGAGCTGGGGTTGTAGCTCAGGGGTAGAGTGCTTGCCTAGCATGTGTAGAGGCACTGGGCTCAACTCTCAGCACCACATATAAATAAGTAAAATAAAGGCTATTGACAACTAAAAAAGTATTTTAAAATAAGTTTTAAAAGAAGAAATAAGAAGTTGCATTTGAGAGAAATATTTTTTACCATCCTGGTTTCAATTAGTTTTCTAGTTATTTCCAGTTATTCCTAGATAGTTGTTTACCTAAGTAACACTAGTTATCTATACACTAATGTATTCATTCAACAAGAAATAAATTATATTGAGAGTTTTTTCTGTTTCCTTTATTTATTTATTTGTTTGTTTGTTTGTTTTGTGGTTTTGGGGATTGAACCCAGGGCCTTGTGCATGTGGACAAGCACTCTACCAACTGAGCTATATCTCCAGCCCTCTTTTAAAAAAAAAATATTTTTTTAGTTGTAGATGGACACAATACCTTTATTTTACTTTATTTTTTTATGTGTTGCTGAGGATCGAACCCAGTACCTTACGCATGCTAGGCAAGTGCTCTACCACTGAGCCACAATCCTGGCCCCATTGAGAGATTTTTTTCAATCTGCATTCAACTAGTCACTCAGGTAATATTTAATTATTGCTATATAAAATTTACCTATGTATTCTAGTTATTTATAGCACTACTTTCACATTCTAAAAACAAAGATTTTTACATAAGAAAAGCTGTTTTCAGCTTTCGAGCTTTATGTAGTTTTTCACCACATTCTAGTTATGTCTAATGAAATAGTTCATATCTACCACCAATTTTATATTTTCACTACCTTATATGAAGAGGGAATGAAAATCAGCTTTAATAATTTTGTGTTTTTCTCCATCCTAGCTTCATGTATTTTTCTGGTTATTTCTAGTATCTCTAGATTATACTTACCTAGGTATCACATGTTATGTATATTACTAACAAGTTTGGGGATTTTTTAAGTACTTAGGATTGAACCCAGGGCCACTTAACCACTGAGCCACTTAACCACTGAGCCACTTAACCACTGAGCCACATCCCCAGCCCTATTTATTTATTTATTTATTTATTTATTGGTGGTGCTGGGGATTGAAACCAGGGCCTTGTGCATGCGAGGCAAGCACTCTACCAACTGAGCTATACCCCAGCCCGCTTTTTATTTTTTGAGACAGGGTGTTGCTAAGTTGCTAGGGCCTCTCTAAATTGCTGAGGCTGCCTTTGAATTTATGACCTTCTTGCCTCAGCTTTCTAAGCCACTGGGATTACAGGCATGTACCACTGTGCCCAACTACTAACAAGTTTGTTTTTTAAAAAGACTGCAAAGTTGGATTTGAGAAAAGTGTATTTTACAGCATCATGCCTTTACATACCCATCGACTTATCTCTGTATAAGCGTTACCTAAGTAACTATAGCACTATTTCCACATTACAAAGACATGACTACTTAGATATAAGAAGAAAGGTTTTTCAAAATCTAAATTCAGTCAGTGTGTCTAGTTACATCTAGTTACCACTGGTAAAATGGTTACACAGGTGTGACTAATACCTAATGGGCACACTCATTAATTCAACAACATTTAGGAATTCAGATGTGAGGGGTGCTTTATGTTGCCAGTTAAGCACTTGCCAAAAAAATCACTACTTATTCCTAGAATTAACTCATATTTCCAACAAGCAGTAAGAAGTTAGTGTGCAAAAAATGTGTATGTTTCCCTAGACTTCTTAGTCACCTCTAGCTAACTCTAAGAATGTAGTTAACATAGATACCTAAGAATGTAGTTAACATAGATACTACTATTTGTCTACAACATTAACATTTTATTCCAGGATGAAATATGAATTTATTTTATTTTTTTAGGATTTTGTATATTATCTTTATTTTTTATTTGTTATTTTTAGTTATACATGACAGTAGAATGTATTTTGGCAGAATATACATACATAGAGTCTAACTTATTCTACTTAGGATCCCACTCTTGTGGTTTTACATGATGTGGAGTTACCCTGGTCATGTATACAAACATAAGCCTAGGAAATTTATGACCATTAATTCTACTTTCTTTCCTATTCCTCTCCCCCTTCCTTCTGTTTGTTTCCCTTTGTCTAATCCAATGTATTTCTATTATTCCCCTCCCCAATCTCCCTTGTTTTGGGTTAGCATCCACAAATCAGAGAGCACATTTGGCCTTTGGTTTTGGGGGGACTGGTTTATGAAATATGAATTCAGGGTTGAAAGTTGTTTTCAGCTTGATGAGTTCAACTTGTTTTTCTGATTTTTCTGTAGATTAAATATTACTTAAATCCCACTGGATAGCTTTTCAATTAACTCATAATTCCAACAAGGAAATAAGAAGATAAACATAAGATTATCATGATTTTCAGCTTCCTGACTTTGGTTCTTTTAGTTATCATTAGCTATCTATATTTAACTAATTATCTAGATACCACTACATATCTGTGGCACTAACTTCTTATTTCAATAGGAAATAAGAATTTAAATTTGACAATGTCCTTTCCTATTTCCTGATTTCAACCAGTATTTCTGCTTATCTCTAGTTACTGCCTATAAATCTAGCTCCCTATATTAATATCTTGGATTTATGGATCATTTCATCACAAATTAAGTTAGATTGAGAAGAATGTTATCCTAGTGCATTTTGTGTTTCTATAACAAAATACCTAAGACTGGATTCTTCATAAAGGAAAGAGGTTCATTTAGCTCACAGAGTATAGTACTGGTATTGGATTTTGGTAAACACTTCATGTTGCATTATAACATGGTGGATGGCATCACATGTTGGGAGCATATGAATGTGTGTGTGTGTGTGTGTGTGTGTGTGTGTGTGTGTGTGAGAGAGAGAGAGAGAGAGAGAGAGAGAGAGAGAGAGGGAGATCACATGGAAAGAGATCACCTCCACCAGTCCAATGAGTGAGAATCATTCCCAAGAAACCTAACTCACTGCCACAAGAAAAATATTGTAGCCCACGTTCTGTGCAGGCTACGGAACCAGGGTCACTTGGGCTGGCACGAACAAATCACACAGACACAGAAAATACCTTTTTCTGGATGAGGCTCCTCTGCCTCAGCTGTAGGCTCCCACAAGGGAGACAAGGGAGAGAGCGAGAGCACGCCCACCCGGAACCCTAGTTTTAATTGAGGAGAGCTGTTCTATAGAATATTCCATCCAAAAAAGACAAAAGGGTAGTATTACAAAAGAATGAGGAGGCAGCCCACTCCAATTGGGTAACTCCCACTCCCAGAGCTTCACTGCCCTGCCAAGCGAAAGTGATGTCCACCTGCTTTCCCACAGAGCGGAAGTCAGAAGCCAGTTCCACATCTCCATCGATCAAGGCTAAGGGTATGTGCTCAGCTCCTATGGGGCAGCTTTCGGCAAAGTATGCAGCTTTCTTAAAGATCTAATCAACATCTTTCAAAGCCCTCACCAGCTCAATCCTATTACATTGGGGGCCAAAATTCCAGCACATCAATCTCTGGGGGTAAACCATATCCAAACTATAGTAGATATGCTTTTAATTCATGGTTTCTACTAGATGTTCTAATACGCTTTAGTTAAATATTTACCTAAGTACCACTATTTATTTATAGTGCTAACTTCTTAATACAACTGAAACATAAAAAGAATATAGAATCCAGGACAAACTTTATTTCAGCTTCAAACTTCAATTACTTATTCTACATATCTCTAGCCATCTCTATGTTACTAACATGTAGGTACCACTAGTTACAGTACAAACAGCATCCTATTCCAAAAAATGTTCAGACTAACACTTGAGAAGAATTTTTGTAGCCTGAAGGCTTCAACTATTTGTTCTGCTTTTATATGGTTATTTCACTTTAACTCATATCCGAGTTTATCTAGTTATCTACTTTACTAACTCTACATTCCCAAAACAAAGAATTAACAATTGGAAAGAGTGTGTTTCCCAGCCTCCTAAATTCGAAGTTCCTGTAGATATCTAGTAAACTGATTACTCCTAATTATCTATACTACTGATACATTATTTCAATCAGAAATTAGAATTTCATATTCAGAAGACTGATTTCACACTCTTGCTTCAACTAGTTATTTGTAGTTAACTAGTATATATGTCATTACTAATTATTCATATAACTAAATCTTCATTCCAACATAAGATTAGGGTGGTAAGAAATAATACTACAATTTTTCAACTTCGGTACTCAAACAGATTTCTTGGTTATTCTAACTATCCCCTATAAACTAGTTACCTGGGTACCAATATTCATCTATGACAATTACAGATGATTGCAACAATAGTTAAATTAATGTGTCAACAAGATGATTTTTTTTAAACTTCCTGGATTCAAATTGTTGTTCTATGTATACCTCATTCCCTGTAATTAAATAAATAGGTACCATTACTTGTAAATAATATTAACTCATTATTTTTTAATTTTTTTAGTTATAGATGAACACAAAACTATTATTCTATTTATTTTTATGTGATGCTGAGGATCCAACCCAGTGCCTCACAAGTGCCAGGCAAGTGCTCTACCATTGAGCCATTATCCCAGCCCCTCGTTATTTTTATAATACATAAAAGTTAGAATTGAGAATAAAGCCTTCATTAACTTCCTGGTGTCAAATATCCACTCTTTTCTAGTCACCTTTATTTAACTAATCACCTACATACTACTTCATGATCACACTACTCACTCATTATTCCACTATAATAAGAATTTAAGCTTAAGAAAAAAATGTGTTTTCCAGATTCTGGGTTCCTATGTGTTTTTCTACTTATCTCCACTTATTTCTAGTTAACTAGTACCCTGGATATTCTCAGTTATCAGTAATATCAACTCCTTATTTCAACAAGAAATTAGAAGGTAGAATTAAGAATATGGTTTTCATCTTCCTAGATTTAAGTAATAACACTAGTTGTCATAAATTATTTGTAGTTGACTTTTCCCCTAGGTTCTGTGACTTATCTATCATATTAACACATTACACTTAAAAAAACTATGATGTCCGAGTTAAGAAGGATGCTTTTTCACTTCCTGGCTTACACTGGTCATTTTAGTTATTTCCAGTTTTCCCTAGTTATCTAGCTTTTATAAGGTTTCACTACTTATCTGTAGTTCTAAGGCAACATCCCAACAAGAAATACGAATATAGTATATAAGACTGTGCTTTCCAATTTCCAGACTTCAAATCAATGTTCTAATTATCTCTAGTTGTCCAATTAAATAAGTGTCACCAAGAATCTATCATATTAGATAATTATTATAATAAGAAACAGGAAATCAGTATGGTGAATTATGATTTTCAACTTTATGACTTCAAATATTTTTCTTAAGTATTCCAACAATAGACAAGAATACAGTGTTATTGAGAAGAATGGTTATTTAACTTACTAAATTCAACCACTTTTCTTTTGTGTCTTGTTTTCAACTCATTTTTTTCTGGATATTACCATTTATTCCTTGGTTACTTACTAATATACAAGGTGCCATTAGATATTTATGACACTAATTTGCTAGTTAAATCAGTAAAGAGAATTTTGAGTTGAAAAGACACATATATCTCTGGTTATCTCTAGTTAATTAACTACAAAATATGATGATAATGGCATACAGCATAACAGGAAACATAATTGAGCATATCCTTGGTGTCAGGGTTAGTATTCAGAGGACAGATGCAAATCCCATCTTCCAAACTGGGTGACCATAAACAGGTTACCTAATGTCTCTGTGACTCTGTAACATGAAGGTAATAATACATCTATGCCTATGGGGTGGTAAGACGGTTAAACGTATTAATATAAACCAATTACTTAGACCACGAAGTCTAAGTAATTTGAGTGATTCATGCCAATTTTTACTTGGATAAGGCTAAATTAGGTATGTAGTGTTTTCAAGTCTGCATCAATTTAACTAAAGACTTTAAAACTAACTTGGCTAGGGCTGGGGATGTGGCTCAAGTGGTAGCACGCTCGCCTGGCATGCGTGTGGCCCGGGTTTGATCCTCAGCACCACATACAAACAAAGATGTTGTGTCCACCGAAAACTAAAAAATAAATATTAAAAAAATTCTCTCTCTCTCTCTTTAAAAAAAAAAAAAAGAAACGAACTTGGCTAGTGCCCAGACAGGCAACAGTCAACAAAAGGGCACATGATTGAAGTTTAGAAAGCACTGGAATAAATCATGGAAATCTCAGATGTGAGAGACCATAGGATTCAAACTTTGATAGATGTCCTACCTAGGCTTATGAAAGCCATGATTAAAAGTGTTGTAGTTCTCTCTTATGACTTCAAATATTTGAAGTCATAGGCCAAAAATCATTGCAGGGTACCTAGCTCTGAGAGACAGAGCCCTCCCAAACCCAATAAGAGCCAGCCTGAGGAGGTTGGTTAAAGTTAGGGAGAGGCTGTGGGGGTGAAATCACTCCACAGTTTTTTTCAGAATAAAGAAATCAACCATCCTATAGGTAGTTTTCTAATCATCCTCTGGAAACACGAAATATAAGAGATTTATTTCCATCTGTTAAGCCCAGTAGGCCAGTAAGTAGGGTCCACCTTACTTTTAGGGGCTTATAAAAATGGCTGGCTGGGGTTGTGGCTCAGTGGTAGGGCACCTGCCTTGCACATGTGAGGCACTGGGTTCGATCCTCAGTACCACATTTAAAAAGATAGTGTGTCCATAAAAAAAATGGTTAATTTACCTTATAAAATGAGTCTGATGACAACCGTGGTTATGAAAGTAAAGATGGGGTAAATGATGTGCATTTTCAAGCATAGGGCCCATTATTAGGAGCTATTCTCAATATTGGGGATATTAACATGACCCATGGTACTACAAAACACTTTTTGAAGGGAATCTGCTCCCCCTTTGGGGGGAACCTTTATCAATAGGGAGCAAGAATTTAGAAAGACAGTTCTAGATCTAAAGGGAGGAGTAGAAAAAAGAAGGGGGTGGAAGACCGGGAGGGGGAGAGAAGGATGAGGAGGGGGAGGGGGAGAGACGTAGAGCTGAAGGCGTGTACTACCCCAGGTCTACAGCAAAGGGAGCGAAGGGAGCGAGCGAAGCATAAATTAGCAGATACTGCATACTCCACAGTCGCGTCCAAAGGAAGGGCCAAGTGCAGCATAAGCATTCTTGGATGCACTGGGCAAGGTCCTGCACGCGGGCGTGTTGGGTTTCCTGCAGGTTGCATCTGAATCCTCTGAAAATCCAATCTCAAGCTTCCGCTCCTCCGTACCCCCTGGAGAGCTTGGGGCGCTAAGCTTTCTGTACATAATTGCAAAAATTTTTGCAAGTAGCCTACTACCTATTCATTTAATCTTTAATTACTAGTCCGATTTAGGGATTTGGGGAGAAAACGGAACAGAACCAGAGTCCTAGGTGGGAGAGTGGTGCTTACAGACCTTAAGTGTGACAAGGCTCAACGCCTTCTGTTCAGCATGCTGGAGCTGCCAGGGGCTAGACGCGGGTTTTTCAGCTCTGTCTTGGCTTCTCTCGCTCTTGAAGAGCTTAGGATACCTTGCCATACGCCAGAGAGCCAGCATCGATGGCTGGGCGGAGAGATGTTCCAAACATTCCTCCAAGGTTTCTGGAGGGTAGTGTGAGGTTTCTCTCCTCCGCCCCTCCCCCTACACCAAATCCACTTGCTTTGGCGTGAACTCTTGTACTAGACACGGGCAGTCTGGTACAGCCCTTTCCTCCAGACAGTCACCCCGCCCGGGTCACAAGTACTCTAAGTTGCAACTTTTAGCTCCCAATAACCATATAGGCAAGCCCCTACGCGCCCATCCCCCCAGTTTTGTGGTCACGCCCTAGCCCCGTGTGCATCCCAGGAGGTCCAATCCACCAACCGCAGTGTGACTGGAGATTACAAGAATAGTAGTCGTCTAGCTAGTAGCGTGCAAACAAACGATCACCCAGACTAGGCACCGGAGACTTAGCAGTGGCACACAGCTTAATCGACTGCACTGACATCATGGACCCTCCGCAGGAGTGTAGCCCCGAGGACGCCAGCTACCAAAGCCTGGGAATAGGCGAGCTCACGGAGAAAGTTCAGGGTCAGTGCCTGGGCCGGGACATACGCTTTGGCGAGAACTCTTAAAAAAGCAAAATCCATCTGGGAGAGGCGAGTGATGGGACGCTGTTGCGCTGCCACCACCTCCGCTTCACTGGTGGTGGCCCAGGGCTTGAACACCGTGATCTCTCCCCGTCCCGCCCCCC
>NW_026000283.1:10109808-10114377 GCF_001458135.2 Marmota marmota marmota
TGCCACAGTCTGGCTGGGCACAAATGCCGCAGTCTGGCTGGGCACACAATCACGAGCCACCACACAGCTTGTAGATTCAAACAGCAACTCTTTATTCCCGAACTCACACCAGCCGTCTACAATCACGTTCTGGGGAAATCCACATTCTCTGCCCAAATTCACCTCCACTGGGCTTCTGTCTCCCAAAATATACTGTCTGAATCCCGTGAGAACTCAAGGGGAACTCAGGCAGCAGGATACGCCCTATTCCCAGCAGGAATAATCTTAAACCTGGAACGCCCTAAACCCGATTATCCTAAACCGGGAACACCCTAATCCGCCCTGGTCCTTGAGCAAGGTCACCTACATTCAATGTCACTGCAACATGGGGTACGCTGGCAAGGAAATTGTCATACCTACTTGGCTAATGGCTCCCAGCACCTGGCTCTAATAATGATTTGTTTTAGGAAATACTTCTATGTGGAGTCAGGTTAGGGCTCAGTCTGACCTGGGAAGTATGCAAATTAATACACCAAGGAGCTAGGGCATGAGAGAGTTCACTGTTAAATTGTTTAAAACTATTTAAATCATGTGTAGACGCTTGGCTAAATGAGTGACTTTATAAATGTTTAGGCAACAGGTTAAAGGAATAATGAATTCCCACACAGCACACTATATGAGTGGTTAAACTCTGAGATTAATGAGCAGGGTAGTGTAAAAGTCTAAGTGCTTGGTTGTTCTGTTTTTATTCTTCAGTAAAGCAACGTAGATAGTGGAAGCCCTAAATTTTAGTTTTCTGGAGTGGTTTGATGTGTCAGCCTGAAAACATTGATAAAATACATTGTGAAGGGAGGGGGCAAGGTTTAGCAAACTGGAAATTTGTGTAATATTGAAAGCAAAAGAACAATCTAGAGCTGGGATTGTGGCTCAGTGATAGAGTGCTTGCCTAGCATGTGTGAGGCACTGGGTTTGATTCACCACATATAAATAAATAAAATAAAGGTCCATTGACAACTTAAAAAAATTAAAAAAAAAAAACAATCTAGAATAAAGTTACACTGACCTAAGAAGGGCAAAAAGGTTAAAGACAAATTGCATACACTCAAATACATACCTTGAATATATGGCACACATTTAAGTTTTTGAACAAATACTCTTGAGGAATTTCTGACATCCAACGGTATTTTTTTACCTTTATTTTGTTTATTTAGTTTTTTTATGTGGTGCTGAGAGTTGAAAGCAGTGCCTCACTTGTGCTAGGCAGGTGCACTATCACTGAGTGACAACCCCAGCCCCTAAGGATATTTTAATTTTTTTTTTAGTTGTCAGTGGACCTTTATTTTATCTATATGGGGTACTGTGGATTGAACCCAGTGCCTCTCACATGCTAGGCAAGCACTCCACCACTGAGCTACAGCCCCAGCCCCTGAGGGTATTTTTTGATTGGACAATAAGAACGCTTATATGTATTACATATAATACCTTTGTCAGATATATGGTCTCAAGGTATTTTTCTCCTAGTCTCTACTATTTTATTTTCTTAATGTCTAATACGGTTAAAGGGTTTTATTATTATTATTATTAATATTATTATTATTATTATCATTATTATTATTTAGTTGTAGTTGGACATAATACCTTTATTTTATTTATTTATTTTTATGTGGTACTAAGGATAGAACCCAGTGCCTCCCATGTGCCAGGCAAACATTCTGCCACTGAGCCACAACCCTAGCCCAAGGTTAAAGTTTTTAATTTTGAAAAAAAGGTATTGTGGGGGCAGGCCAAAAAATGGCTTTAGTTATGCTCCCTCACTGAGACTTCAGGTGGGCTGTTATGTTTTTGAGACTTCTGGTGAGTTATGTTATGTTTTTAGTGCATAGCCAGGGCTGGGAACTAGCTGTTATGGTTAGTCAAGGCCAGAAACACCAGGATTCAGTATGTGGACTCAAGGTCATAAACATTAAATTGGGAATATGTGCCCCCCCCCCATTATGTAACCTGTTGACAATGTGCCCTCTTTGTTTGGCCTGCATATAAAAAGGGCCCAAGGAAATGGGATAGGAAGGGCTAAAAAGAAACTGTCTGGGGCAAAGCTGAAGCTGGAGCTTGGCTAATGGCTATAGGGGCCTCCAAATAAAGGATGATCAATATTCCTACATCTTCTTCCATCTGCTCAACCCCAAATCTGTTTCCTGGGTCAGAGCCCCCTTGCACAACTGGTATTTTTTGTTGTCATTTTGGTTTTGTTTGTTCAATTTTGAGAGTTTGTTGTTTTGTTTGCACTGGGGTTTGAACCCAGGGCCTTAGCATGTGCTGGGAGGGGGCTCTACTACAGAGCTAAACCCCAACCCTGGTGGTATTATTTTTAAAGAATGGGTTCTGTGAAATTCATTTGGTAGAGAGGGGTAGAGACTCTTAATTCAGACCAGATTGTTACCTGTGTTAATTTGAAATACTTTCGCAGTGGCTCAGGCAGTGGTGACTCATTTGTAGGTCAAGGGGCCAAAATATTACTATCTGACACCACAGAAAGCCATCAGTTGTATTAAGAGAATATTTTTCTAAACCAGAAGCAAACTCCAGGATGAGTTTATTCAGCTTTGCTCCACAGTGCATGCTTGAGTATAGTAATGGAAAGGAGCCACACATCTGGCTGTGTTGAGTTTTAGTAAATTTTGACCCACTTTGGCTAAATTGCTTTATCTCTATAGGCTGAAATACCCTTTTCCAATCACAGGTAAGGCAAGCTACAAATTCTCCAGGTCACCCATGAACAGCATTCCTTGTCAGACTATCTTTTTTTTACTCGTAAGAGGTTTCAGAGGATAAATGGCTCCTTAGACATCCTTGAGAAAACCTGTGTAAAAATCCATTCCACTTCTATTTAGTTACTTCAGACTGAAGTTGGGCTTTTCACATAGGCTGTTCTCTATAGTATGACTTTTTGTTTCTTTGTTTCCTTTGTTTGTTTAGGTCTTGGGATTGAACCCAGGAATGCTTCACTGCTGAACTACAATCCCAGCCCTTTTTATTTATTTTTCATTTTGAGACAGGCTTTCCCTAAGTTGCTGAGGCTAGCCTCAGACTTGTAATCCTCCTGCCTCAACCTCCCAAGTTGCTGGGATTACAGGCAGGCACTGCCACTTTAAATGCGTCCCACCTTATGCTCTTCCCCCACAGTCAGGGTGATAGGAAGGACCAAAAACATCTGAACACCTGATGGTCAATGGTCAGCTCTCAGGATCATTTCTTCAGTATGTTACCAGGCATAGCATTAACTGCTGGAACTGAGTACAGTGTGTCAGCTGGGCTTGAATTCAAGAATAGGAAAAAATTACTAAAGAATTTACAGACGGAAGGAAAGACAAAGCAATTAACCTAGTCCCAACCTGAACTGAAGGGAAACAGTGATAACTCCCCTAAAATATTTTATCAATAAGGGGCTGGGTTGTAGCTTAGTGGTAGAGCGCGTGCTTAGCATGTGTGAGGCCCTGGGTTTGATCCTCAGCACACATAGAGATAAATAAATAAAGGTATTGTGTCCATCTACAACTAAAAAAAAATTAAAAAGTATTTTATCAATAAGGAAATAGCTTATTCCTGTGGAGTCTAAACTTTCAATGGTGTAAAGACTTGCATGTTGTGGAGTTTTGTTTTGTTTTTTTTTTGTTATGACATTAATTGTTCAATATGATAAACCAATCCCCTTTCTTCCCCCCCATTAAAGTTTTGGTTTAAGAATAAGAGGGTCAAGTGGAGGTGGTGTCAGAGGACATTAATGTTCAGAAATATTCCTCTTCCCCATAGCTCTGTGGGTGTAATCTTGGATGGGCCTTAGAATGACATCCTAGTTCTGGGTTCTGATTTGAGATGGATTCATCTGGAGTCAGTCACTCAGGCCACCTATGTCATCCATGCCTCCTCTGCTCTTGCCTTCTTTTGGCCTGGAATGAGTTCCTGTCAACATCAGTCATTTTGTAGTCCCTATTTTCTTTCTTTTTTTCTTGGAGTTGGAGGGTACTGGGGATTGAACTCAGGGGCACTCAACCACTGTGCCACATCCCCAGCCCTATTTTGTATTTTATTTAGAGACAGGGTCTCACTGAGTTGCTTAGCACCTTGCTTTTGCTGAGGCTGGCTTTGAACTGGTGATCCTCCTGCCTCAGCTTCCCGAGCCACTGGGTTTACAGGTGTGCGCCATTGTGCCTGGCTATAGTACCTATTTTCTAAGGTCTATCTTCATGATAGTTTTTCCAAAGTGTTATTTTGCCACTTTGGAGAACATAACATGACATCAAGAGTACATCACCAGGGCCAGAGTTGTGGCTCAGCGGTAGAGTCCTTGGGTAGAATGCTTGCCTAGCACGTGTGAGGCCCTGGGTTTGATCCTCAGCACCACATAAAAATAAATAAGAAAAATAAAGGTATTGTGTCCAACTACAACTAAAAAAAAAAAGAGTACATCATCAAATTCCTGTTAAAAAGAATTTAATAAATTTAACAGAGGGCTGGGGATGTGGCTCAAGCAGTAGCGCGCTCGCCTGGCATGCGTTCAGCCCGGGTTCGATCCTCAGCACCACATACAAA
>NW_026000283.1:10116976-10124144 GCF_001458135.2 Marmota marmota marmota
TTTATTCATTTATTTGTTTATATATGGTGCTGAGAATCGAACCCAGTGCCTCACACATGCCAGGCAAGTGTGCTACCACTGAGCCACAACCCCAGCCCCACTATTTTATTTTTTAAAATATTTGTATTAGTGCATTATACTTAAACATAATGTTGGGGTTCATTTTTACATAATCATATATACATGGAATATAATTTGCTCCACTTCAATCCCCAATACTTCCTCTTTGCCTCCCCTCCTTCCTATCCCTGTTCTCCTTCTTTTTGTTTACTGGTCTTCCTTCTATTTATTTATGTTTTAAAAAATTTATGCTTTAGAGACATACATAGAGGTGAAATTCACAGTGGTATATTCATGTACACAATTTGGTCAATTTCACCCCACAGTTTGTACACTTTTTTCTACTGGGGATTGAAACCAAGGAAGCCTAACCACTGAGCCACATCTCCAACTCTTTTTTATATTTTATTTAGAGACAGGGTCTTGCTGAGTTGCTTAGGGCTAATTTGCTGGGTTGGTTTTGAACTTGTGATTCTCCTGTCTCAGCCTGAGCCACTGGGTTTACAGGAGTGAGCCACCACTCCCAGCTTGTCCACTATTTTAACTCCTTTTTTCTCTGCAAACTTCACACCTTTGGGTATCAAGCATCAGCAAAGCACTTGCACATAATATGGGCTTTTGCACTAAAAGGTCATTACTACCCAGAGGCCCCAGGCCCTGGAAGGAGTGAAGAACATCTAAGAATACACCTATACATGCCCATTGCCATCCTTACTAGATGATTATTAAACCAGCTCCTTATTCCCAATGTTGAGCCCTGTCCTTTTATTTTATTTTTTATAGACAAGGTCCTACTATGTTGCCCAGGCTGGTCTCAAACTCCTGGGCTCAAGTGATCCTCCTCCCTCAGCCTCCTGCATAGCTGGGACTATAGATGTGCACCACTGTGCATGAGAACTCCTGTTTATTGTTGTTGTTTTTGAGATGGTATTAATAAGTAGCTGAAGCTGGCTTTGAACTCATGATCCTCCTGCCTCAGCCTCCCAAGCCACTTAGATTACAGGTGTGTACCACCACACCTGGCTCCTATTCTGTGTGTGTGTGTGTGTGTGTGTTTTCTCACTATGCTGATAGGTTTGAGAATATATAAATTTAAATATATTAATGTAGTTTTTTTTTTCCTTTTAATCATTTTTTATTCATCTATTAGTTATTCAGCCTTTTTTCTTACTTTGGAGAGTTGGGATTTTATGTGTGTTTGTTTTGATTTGATTTTTTTAAAAAAAATTAGTTACTGATGGACTTATATTCATTTATTTACATGTGGTGCTGAAGTTCGAACCCGGTGCCTCACACATGGTAGGCAAGCGATCTTCCACTGAGCCACCACCTCAGCCCCTTGATTTGATTTTTAATTTGTTTGTTCTCGCCTTTTTGTTCCTCTTATTGCTCCTTATTCACTTTCTTCCACTATTAGTTCCCAAATTCTCTTGTTCCCTCTTGCTTTCTTTTTATTTATTTTATTGGGTGTAGTTATTTTTCATTCCTTCTTTGCAGACATCATCTGCTACCTCTCTCTGCTCCTCTCTGTTCATTTTTTAAATGTCTTGAAATTTCTCTTGCATTTCTATCTCATTTTCCCTTCACTGTAATTTTACTATGTGTTAGAACTATTCAGTCTATATAATCCCTACCCCCCACCAAAATCAAGTTGTGGTTATCAATACAGTGGATGATGTAGTTGACACCTGTTGTTTAAAGTTAGATCTAGTTCACAGCTGTTAATTGTTGGTGCTGATGTTAAATGCTGACCTAACCATTCTTCTTTGTCTGGCAATAAGTGTTATATGTCATAGTAGGCACCGGACATTTATTTTAAGGCTTTATATTGATTATTACTATTATTGCTATTCTTTGCTCACTCTTTATCTAGGAGAGACTAGGAAGTGATTGGGATACTACAAATTCATGGGTAGAGATCCTGTTACTGAGCTACATTCACAGATCAGCCAAGTGACAGCAAACCTCACTCCATGCATGAATTTGCCCCAATCAAGCTTCAACAATACTTCACATACAATAGGAGAAACAAAAACCCCAAACCAATGACCAGCCTCCAAGAAGGAACAGCTCTAGGAGGACCTCAGGTTCCACTCCTAGACATCTACTCATAGAGCAAAGAGAGAGAGAAGTCCCAAGATAATAGCTCAGAAAAAAAATCATAGTATGCAGCAGCTCTCCAAGAATGAATTAAATCAGTAATTTTACAGCAGCAAACTCAACAGAACTGAAACTAGAAATTTACACTTGGATTATGCTGAGCCTAGATGGTGAAGCTAAAAGATACCAACAACCTAGGACTTACTACAAAAAAGATAACTTCACACTGTTTTAATCAGCTTTTCATTACTGTGTCCAAAGACCCTGACAAGAACAACTTAGAGGATAAAAAGTTTATCTTGGCTTATGGTTTCAGAGGTTCAGGCCATGATTGGCCAACTCTGTAGCTCTGGGCCCAAGGTGATGCAGAACATCATGAGGCAAGTGTGTAGTAGAGGAAAACAGCTGAGGACATGGCAACCAGGAAATAGGGAGAAATCTTTGCTCTCTAGGGACACAACATAAACTCAAAGACATACCACCAATGGCCTACTTCCTCTAGCCACACCCTTCCTGCCTATAGTTATCACCCAGTATGATAGTCCTTTCAAATTATTAATCCATCAAATGGATTAATCTACTGATTAGTTTACAGCTCTTATAATCTAATAATATCACCTATGAACATTCTTTCATTTTCTCACACATGAACTTTCAGGGTATACCTTATATTTAAATAATAACACACACTAAAGGACACATGCGTAAAGGAGGATGAGGAATACATATCAACAGATGCACAAGTCCATGTCCTCTGAAAACATGAATAAACAGGCAAACAAGTCTCCCCATAAAATTTACAGTACCGCAAAAAAGGAACCCACAGCTATGGAAGTGGATGAAATTCCACTACAAATTCATGGGTAGAGAAAAAGACTATTAAAAAACTGGTTATTAAAATGTTCCAGTAGGGGGCTGGAGTTGTAGCTCAGCGGTAGAGTGCTTGCCTTGTACACGTGAGGCACTGCATTCAATTCCCAGCACCACATATAAATAAGCAAATAAAATAAAGGACCATATTTTAAAATATTATTTTTTAAAAGAAAGAGAGAGAGAGAGAGAGAGAATTTTAATATTTATTTTTTAGTTTTCAGCAGACACAACATCTTTGTATGTGGTGCTGAGGATCGAACCTGGGTTGCACGCATGCCAGGCGAGTGCGCTACCACTTGAGCCACATCCCCAGCCCAATATTAATTTTTAAAATTCATTTTAATTTAAATATTAAAAAATGTTCAAATAGCTATATCTAAGGAACAAATTAGGAGAGCAAATACAGTAAATGAAAGATCATTTCTTTTTTTAAATTTTTTTAGTTGTTGACAGACCTTTTTTAAAAAAAAATATTTATTTTTTAGTTTTAGGTGGACACAATATCTTTATTTTCTTTTATGTGGTGCTGAGGATTGAACCCAGTGCCTCACACATGCCGGGCAAGTGTGCTTCCACTAAGCCCCAGTCCCAGCCCCTGCAAGACCATTTCAATAAAAAAATAGAGATTATGGAAAGAAACCAATTGGAACTCTTGAAAATGAAAGATGCAATGAATCAAACAAAAAATTCACTTGTATGTATCACCAACAGATTAGATTACATAGAAAATAGAACTTCAGGCCTCAATGATAGAACTTCAGGCCTTGAAGACAGGCTATATGAACTTGAACATTCAGTATACAATGAAGGAAAAAAATAAAAGACCATGATCAGAATGTACAAGAACTCTGGGACAATATCAAGAGAACAAACTTGAGGGGCTGGAGTTGTAGCTTAGTGGTAAAGTGTTTGCCTAGTATGTGAGAGGTACTGGGTTTGGTCCTCAGCCCCACATATAAATAAATAAAGGTATTATGTCCGTCTATAACTAAAAATATTTTTTTAAAAAGAGAATAAACTTCAGAGTCATTTAGGACACAAGGGAAAATGGAGATACAAGCTAAAGGCATTCAGAACTCCAAATAAACAAGATCAAAAAAGAATCTCTGTGGTAGAGCACTTGCCTAGCACATGTGAGGCACTGGGTTCAATGCTCAGCACCACATAAAAATAAATAAAATCAAATAAAGGTATTATGTCTATCTATAACTAAAAAGTATATTTAGAAAGAACCTCTTCAAGACACATCATAATCAAAATGCCTAATAGAAAATAAGGAAAGAATATTAAAAGTTTCAAGAGAAAAACATTGGGTCATAATTAGAGACAATCAATAAGGCTCACTCTGACTTTTCAACTCAGACCCTAAAATCAAGGAGGGAATGTCAATGAGATATTTCAGGCTCTAAAAGAAAACAACTGCTATCCAAGATTGCTATATCCAGTAAAGCTATCAATGAGGATAGCTTTGTCTTTCCATGATAAAGATAAACTAAAAGAATCCATGACCACTAAGCTAACACTACAAAGAATACTCAAAGATAAACGGCACACAGAAGAACCCAAAAACAAACCCCAGAGCTCCCAAATAGATGAAGATGACTAGAAGAACAACTAACTAAATGAAAATCAAGACTAATTTAAATATAGCAAACATACCAAAAAATGACAGGAAACTAGAAACACATAGCCATAATATAATTGAATGTAAATGGTCTCAAATTCCCAATTAAAAGACATAGATTAGGGGCTGGGGTTGTGGCTCAGTGGTAGTACACTTGCCTGGCATGTGTGAGGCACTGGGTTGGATTCTCAGCACCACATATAAATAAATAAAATAAAGATCTATTAATAACTAAAAAAAGACATAGATTATCAGAATGGATCAGAAAAACAAAATCCAACTATATGCTATATGCAAGAGACTCATCTCATAGGCAAAGACACCCACAGGTGAAAGTTAAAGGATGGAAAAAGGTATTCCTTGCAAGTGGAGTCTGAAAAAAAGAAAGAGTACCTATTTTCATATCTGAAAATGCAGATTTCAAGCAAAAATTAATTGGAAGAGACAAAGAAGGTCACTGCATACTTGTAAAGGGAACAATCCAACAAAAAGATATAATGACAGCTGCTCACAGTGGCTCACACCTGTAATCCCAGTGGTTTAAGAGTCTGAGGCAGGAAGATCTCGAGTTGAAAGCTAGCCTCAGCAAATTAGTGAAACCCTAAGCAACTTAGGGAGACCCTGTCTCTCAATAAAATACAAAATAGGGCTGGGGATGTGGCTCGGTGGTTGAGTGCCCCTGAGTTCAATTCCCTGGTATTCCCCACCCCCGCAAAAAAAAAAAGATAAGCCCAAGTAAATGTCAGCGCACTTATTTACATAAAAAAAAAAAAGAATGCTAGGTGATTTCTTTAAATGCACTCTTATTACCAAAAGACAGATCATCCAAACAAAGTTAATAAAGATATTTCTGATCTAAATAATACTATAAATCAAATGGATCTAATAGGCTTTGTAATGGCTAATCTGAATTGTCAACTTGATTGGATTAAGAGACACCTAATATTAAGAGGCTTCTGGATATGCCAGTGAGGGTGTGTCAAGGCATGGTTGGCAAGTGGGACAGTGAACTGAAGTGGAGACAGTTGATTCTTCGTGAATGGTTTCTTGATTGCTGCTGCAATTGCCTAAGGATATCTTTCATTCTCCCAAAATGGACTCTGCTAGTGATTCTCCAGGGGGTTTCCAGGACTTGGGTCCTGAACTGTGATAGCATCATTGATCCCTCTTGTTCTGAGGCTTCAGCATCTTGGACTGCACAACTACTGGTTCCTCCAGCTCTCCAGCCTGCAGATGGCCATTGTGGGACTATGCAGCTTCTGGTTATGTAAGCCAATCTAATAAATCCATTTTTATAATTGTTTCTGACCCTGTAGAGAACACTGACTAATGCAGAATTTGGTACTAGGAGTGATTCTAGAAACAGAATTGTAAGGACGAATTTCCTTGGTTGGTTTTATGGTTTCTGGAGTTGGCTGTCTAAATTGGTTAGGCCTAAAGTTACTAAAGTCTCTCCTACTGGTACTATGGAGAGCACTGATAATCCATGGTATGAACTGTTTAAGGACATTTGTAAACAAATGCTTTCAATTAGCCACTTGTAAAAAGCAAGTTTAGTGACTCATACTTTTGAACATTTCTGGAAAACTAAGAAATACGATGATGTTAGTTGGTTGCTTCTGGCTTCACTGGACAAAGTAACAAAGGAGAAGGATGAGCTCAGAAATTCAATTTCTCAGCTGCAGACTTGCATAACTGATGTAAAAACTGCTCAGGGCTGGAGTTGTAGCTCAGTGGTAGAGCACTCGCCTACCATGCGTGAGGCACCAGATTCGATCCTCAGCACCACATAAAAATAAAATAAAGATATTATGTCCACCTATAACTAAAAAATAAATATTAAAAAAAAAACTGCTCAGGGTGCTCTGAGGAAAATCTTCTTTCTTCTCAGAGGACTGAGGTTGCTGAAAACCAAACACAAATCCTCATCCAGCAATTGGCTGAATTAAGACAAGTTTAACTCTCAGCCTTGGAAGACATCTACAGTAAAAGTGAGGGTGCTGCTTGGAAAAGAATAGGGTCCACTAGATTAGGATAACAACATAAGGGAGAACCCTGAAGGGGCTAGGGACATTGAACTCCTAATTCTGATGAATTTATTTTGCCAGAAGTTGTTGAGTCCCCACCCTTAGCCATGGCCAAGTCATCCTTACTCCCATCCTTGGTGGTATTGGCTTCTTCACCTCACCTCGAGGGAAATAATTCTGTTTTGCCTATGAAAATAGTGAAGACCTTTCTTGATTCAGTTGCTCAGCATGAAAATGTTGACACTCCAAAGGACCCACCCTTACCACCACTTTTGACTCTAGGCCTGTAACTAGATGCAAGTCTAAGCAGGCCCTTAGAGGTAAGGTACAGAATGTGACCCACAAGGAGGTGCACTACTCTCCAAAGGAACTTCTAGAGTTTTCTAATTCATACAAGCAGAGGTCTGAGGAACGTGTGTGAAAATGGATTTTAAGGGTGTGGGATAATGGCAGAAGGAACATTAGGCCAGGCTGAATTTATTAA
>NW_026000283.1:10130242-10140260 GCF_001458135.2 Marmota marmota marmota
AAAAAAAAAAAAAAAAAAAAAAAAAGCATTTTTCATTTTTTTTTCCTTTCTAGGGAAAGAACTTTTTTGGTTATGTGCAGGATAGTTATATCATGTTAGACAGAATTATAACCTTCTTATTGTGTTTATTTGGAGATTAAGTATGATGTAAAGAGTCATGTTTGGGTATCAGATTGACAAGGGCTAACCTGAATTGTCAATTTAATTAGATTAAGAAACACCTAAGGGCTGGGGATATAGCTCAGTTGGTAGAGTGCTTGCCATGCATGCACAAGGCCCTGGGTTCAATCCACAGCACCACAAAAAAAAAAAAAAAGAGAGAGAGAGAGAAAGAAACACCTAAGAGGCTTCTGGGTGTGTCAATGTGGATGTGTCTAGGAATGACTGGCATGTGGGACAGTGAACCGAAGCAGAGATCTACCCTAAATGTGGGCAGCACTGTCCAATAGGTTGGAGGCTTAGATAGAATAAAAGTTGGAAGAACAAGGAAGTAGCAGCAGATGCATGCTTGATTCTTCTTAGGTCCTTCACTCTTCCAAAGTGGCCTCTGCCAGTGATTCTCCAGGGAGTTTCCAGGCCAGACTTGGGTAGCATCATTGCTTCCTCTTGTTCTGAGGCTTCAGAATCTTATACTGTGCAGTTACTGGTTCCTCCAGCTCTCTAGCCTACAGATGGCCATTGTGGACTATCCAGCTTCATGGATGGATGGATGGATAAATAAATAGTTAGATAGATAGATGCATATAGATATATATCCTGTTGTTTCTGTTCCTCTAGAAAACCCTGACTAATACAGATATCTACAGAATATTTCACCTCAGACAGCTGAATTGGACTGGAATGTAGCTCAGTGGTAAAGCACTTGCCTCACATGTGTGAAGCCAAATAAAGAAAACAAAACCAAAACAAACAAACAACAACAACAACAAAAAAAAGCTGAATTTACATTCTTCTCAGCAGCTCATGAAAGCTTTTTCAAAATACAACATATTCTAGTTCATAATGTAAATCTTAGTAAATACAAAAAAAGATAATAATCCCATGCATTCTAGCAGATCATAATGGAATGAAACTAGAAACAAAAAACAAACAGCAAGAAAAATAATAGGAACTAATAAACACATGGAGATTGAACAATACTCTTTTAAATGAAGACTGGATCATAGAAGAAATGAGAGAAGAAATCAAGAAATTCTTAAAAACAAATGAGAACAAAATAGAACATATCACAATCTCTGGAAAGTATGAAATCAGTTGTAAGAGGAAAATTTATATCGTTGAGTGCTTACATTAAAAATAGAGATCTCAAATAAGTAAGCTTAGGTTCCACCTCAAAGTCTTACCAAAGGAAGAACAAACTAATTTCAAAATCAATACAATACAGAAAATAATTAAGATCAGATACAAAATTAATGATATTGAGAATAAAAATACATTATACAGGATCAATGAACCAGGGTTGCAGGTGTACAACACCATGCCTAGCTTCAATGTTAACATCTTCTGTTAGTGTGGTACATTCGTTAAAATTGATGAATCAATATTGGTACATTATTAAATAAAGTCTATAGTGTATATTTGGTTTCATTCTATGTATTGAACATCTTATGGATTTTGATTTTTTCTTTCTGATACTGGGGATTGAGCCTGGGGGCACTCTGCCACTGAGCTACATCCATAGTCTTTTAATTTTTGTTTGTTTGTTTTGAGATAGGGTCTCTCTAAGTTGCTGAGGCTGGACAGGTATGGTGGTGCACAACTGTAATTTCAGTGACTTGGGTAGCTGAGGCAAGAGGATTGCAGATTTGAGGTCAGCCTCGGGAATTTGGTGAGAACCTGTCTCAAAATAGAAGGGACTGGGGATGGAGTTCAGTAGTGGAATGCCCCTGGGTTCAATCCCCTGTACCAAAAAAAAAAAAAAAAGTGGTTGAGGCTGGCTTTGAATTTGCAATCCTCCTGTCTCTGCCTCCCAAGTAGCTGGGACTATGGGTGTGTGCCACCACACCTATCACTGACCAAAGTTTGATGACATTTATCTAACATATAGTATCATGCAGAATAGTTTTACTGCCCTAATAATCCCTCATGATCCACTAGTTTCTCCCTTCCTCCATCCTCTGTAAATCAGATATTTTACTGTCCCTATAGTTTTGCCTTTTCTAGAAGGTCATGTATTTGGAATCACATCACAATAGCCTTTCAGATTTCTGAAATATGTATTTAAGATCTCTCCACATCATCATGGATTGATATTTTTTAATTTGAATTTTTTTTGTGTGTGTGTGTGTGTGTGTGCTAGAGATTGAACTCAGAGGTACTTGACCACTGAGCCACATCCTCAGCCCTATTTTGTATTTTATTTAGAGACAGGGTCTCACTGAGTTGCTTAGTGCTTCACTGTTGCTGAGGCTGGCTTTGAACTCACGATTCTCCTATCTCAGCCTCCCAAGCCACTAGGATTACAGGCATGTGCCACCTTGCGGGCTGATTTGTTTGTAATGCTCAGTGATATTCCTTTCTCAAGATGTACCACACTTTATGTATTCATTTACCTACTGAAGGATACCTTGGTTGTTTCCAAATTTGGGCAGTTATGAAAAAAGCTGCTATAAACAAACAAACAAAAGAATACACATAACAAATTCAGGTGAGGATGTTGGGGGAAAGGTACACTCATATATTATTGGTGGGACTGCACATTAGTACAACTACTCTGGAAAGCAGTGTGGAGATTCTTCAAAAGACTAGAAATAGAATCATCATATGACCCAGATATCCCACTCCTTGGTATTTATCTAAAATAACTAAAATCAGCATGCTATGGGGATAAAAGGCACATCAATGTTTACAGAAGCACAATTCACAAAAGCCAAATTATGGAACCAGCCCAGTTGTCTGCCAACAGATGAATGGATAAAGAAAATGTAGTATATATGCATAATGAAGTTTTACTCAGCCTTAAAGAAGAACAAATTTGGGCTGGGGTTGTGGCTCAGTGGTAGAGTGCTCACCTAGGACATGAGAGGCCCTGGGATCAATCCTCAGCACCACATAAAAACAATAAACAAAATAAAGGTATTGTGTCCAACGACAACTAAAAAATAAATATTAAAAAAAGAAGAATGAATATATGGCACTTACTGGTAAAAGGACGGAACTGGAGAACATCATGCTAAGTGAAATAAACCAGATTCAGAAAGTCAAGGGTGAAATGTTCTCTCTCATATGCAAAAGCTAGAACAACATAAAGGACAAAAGAGAGGGAGGCAGATTTCATGAAAATAGAAGGGAGATCAGTGAAATAGAGGAAAGGGACAGAGGGGCAGGACAGAGGGACAGGAAAAGGGAGAAAATGAGGAATAAAATGGACAAAATTATGCTATACACATACACACATATCACAATGAATTCCACCTTGATGTATATCTATAAAGCACCAATTTGGAAAAAAAAGAAGGAAGTCCTGTAGAATAAATGAAGGGGAATAGGGAGAGGAAGGGGGAGGGGGGAATCAGTACAGATTGAAATGGAGCAAATTACATTTCATGCATGTATGATTCTGTCAAAATGAACCTTACTACTATGTATAACTATGATGCACTTTTTAAAGAAGTAAGTGATTCAGGTTTTGAGCATGATAATTCATGGTGATGCATGCCTGTAATCCTAGCAACTCAGGAGTCCAAAACAGGTGGATTGCAAGTTTGAAGGCAGCCTCAGCAATTTAGCAAGGCCCTAAACACATTATCAAGACCCTGTCTCAAAATATAAAATAAAAATGACTGGGGATGTAGCTCAGTGGTAAAGCACCCTTGGGTTCAATCCCTAGTACAAAAAAAAATGTGATCAATAAATTTTAGTCTTGGAAGCTCTTAAACAATTATTGTTATAATCATAAAGTATCTACTAATTCAAATGGATACCGATCAGAAAAGTTTCCCTAATCACTTCTTCAACCCCCATTTTCACAACCCCAAAACCTGTCTCAGTTCTTGTGGGTATCAACCATGTACCTTCCCAGTCAGCCGCAGGGTCTCATATTACAAAGAGGAATAGTGTATTGAAACTGAAGGCTCCCATGCCCCATAAGATACAATGATTTGATTCCTGAAAAGAATGACAGGTCTGTGTTTAGTGTAAATGATTCTTTGTCTGGGCTGTGCTGGTATTCGATAGGACCCACCCTCTGCAAGCCTGGAAGCACTGGGCATGGTGGCTTACCTGTAATCCCAGTGGCTGGGGAGGCTGAGGCAGGAGGATCATGAGTTCAAAGCCAGACTCAACAACTTAGTGAGGCCCTAAGCAATTTGGTGAGGCCCTGTCTCTAAGTAAAATAGAAAAAAGGCCAGGGATGTGGCTCAGTGGTTAAGTGTCCCTGGGTTCAATCTCTAGTACAAAAAAAAAAAAAAAAAAAAGAAAGAAAGAAAAAAAAGAAAGGAAGGAAGCATGTGCCATGGGGCAGATAAACCACTGTTGGAAAACTTTAAAATGCTTAACTGATACAAGAGTGCACAGCCTGGTATCACAGAAGTTAGGCTGTAGACTTTCTTCCTTCTTAAGGGGTCTCTATATGTTACCAAAGCTGACCTTGAACTCCTGGACTCTTGGACATCCTCTTTTCTCAGCCTTCTGGCTAGCTGGGATTATAGACACACCCCACAGTGCCCAGCTAGACAGTAGTTTTTACATTGAAAGCTTTCTTATTAGAAAATTTCCATTCCAAATCACATAATTTCTCTGACTCAATTTAGTTCAATTGTGAATGTGTGAGGCCTGGATTTGATTGCCAGCACTGCAACAACAACAACAACAACAAAAATCCAAGTCATTTAAAAACAGTATAAAATGGTGCTGCAACACAATTCACGATAGCCAGATTATGGAATCAACCCAGATGGCTGTCAACAGATGAATAGATAAGAAAATGTGGTATATTTACAAACTAGAGTTTTACTCGGCCATAAAGAAGAATGAAATAATGTCATCTTCTGATAAATGGATGGAACCAGAGAACATCATACTGAGTGAAATAAGCCAGACTCAGAAAATCAAGGGTCAAATGTTTTCTCTCATAAGTGGAAGTAAGAGCAAAATAAGAGAAAGAAGGTAGTTGGGGAGGGGATCAGATATCATAAGACATAAGGAAGATCAGTGGAGTAGGAGGAGAAGGAGAGGGAGGGAGGAAGGGAAAGGGGAAGAAATATGGAATGAATTCAACAAAATCATGTGATACACATTTGTAAATATACCAAAGGTAATTTCATCTTTATATATACATAGAAAAAGCATATAAGGGGCTGGGGCTGTAGCTCAGTGGCAGCATGTGTGAGGTACTTGCCTAGCATGTGTGAGGCACTGGGTTTGATCCTCAGCACCACATAAATAAATTAATTAATTAAATAAAGACTTGCTGTCCATCTACAACTATATTAAAAAAATAAAGAAAAGAATGGAGTTTTGTGAAAGTGAAAAACAAACAAAAAATGTTTATCTTATTCTTTGCCTTCTGGTATGCAATTATAAATTTGTAGGAGAAAAGAAGTACCAATCATAAATAAATAAAGGAGTGAAAGGAAGATCATCAGAGTAGAGGAGGGAGAATAGGAGGAGAGAGAAGGGGAGGGAAAATGGGGGGAATTTGGATTGAAATGAAGTTTAAAAAATAGTGCTACAAAAGTGTACAGACTAGTATCACAAAAGTTAGGGTCTTGATAAGCAAAAAGAGACCACATACTTGGGAGGCTGAGGCAGGAGGCTTGCAGTCTGAGGTCAGCCTGGGAAATTTAGTGAGACTCTGTCTCAAAATTAAAAATAAATAAATATCAGTGGTAGAGCACCCATAGATTCCATCCCCAGTAGCATGCAAAAAATTATAAAATGAATATAAATACTGATCATTAACCCTATTGCTTTGCTAGTAAATGAAAGACTGGTTCAATGGGCTGGATAACTAGTGGGTTCCAGTTTCCTTTAGTTGGAGCACATTGGTGGAGATGTGTGACTGGGGAATTAAATATGCAGTTTTTCTTTGGGCTGCTAACTTGATTGGAGAGCATCAGGCTCAAGTCATTAACATAGAATTTGTGCTTTCTAAATTAACTAGAAAATATGGGTATAAACATCATAGCTCACTCCTAATTGCAATAAACCCTCCTTATTTTGCTTGGGATTTCAAAAAAGAAAATAAATCATATTTTTTGATGTGTGTATATATATATATATATATATATATATATATATGTATATACGCATAAAGTACATACATTCATATACATATACATGTCTATATAATTATACAGAGAAAGCACACGAAACACATGCAGAATTGTGTGTTGTTCACATGGTTACTCAGTGAAACATATCCTGTGTTCCGTGGACCTTCTCTTCAGGTATTTCAAGTTCGATCTGAGAAAGGACTTGATCTCCTACGCGCCTTAAATTTGCTGAACCTCTGTCGGAACTGAACAAATGCGCGGACCCAGTTTCCAGACCGGCTTATTTATACTGGTACCTGCCCCTTCCGGTTGGGAGGAGCCCTTAGGTCTGGGGAAGGTATTTGCTGACGTACCCGGAACTGTTTCCAAGGTTTCTTCAGGTTTGGGAGGTTGCTCGGCGGCGAGTTGTGGGAGCCAAGGCAACCGGGAATCTTCCCGGGGTCACAAGAGCGCCCCCTTGGCCCTCAGCTTCGGGGGCACAGCTGCGGTAATGGCTCCAGTGTCCAGTTCGCGCAGCCCTGAGCGGGAGGCCTCTGGCTCCGGAGGAAGACGCCGCAGTTCGTCGAAGAGCCCCAAACCCAGCAAATCTTCCCGCTCCCCGCGGTGTCGCCGGTCTCGCTCGCGTTCTTGTTCTCGGTCTGGTGACAAGAATGGCCTAAGTCATCAGCTGGGTGGTCTCAGCCAAGGTTCCCGAAACCAGTCGTACCGCTCGCGCTCGCGTTCGCGCTCTCGAGAGCGGCCCTCTGCGCCACGGAACACCCCTTTTGCTTCTGCCTCCTCGTCTACGTATTATGGAAGCTACTCACGCCCCTACGGGAGCGACAAGCCGTGGCCTAGCCTTCTGGACAAGGAGAGGGAAGAGAGCCTGCGGCAGAAGTGAGTGAGCTCGCCGCATCTTTTCTTGTATGAGCCCCCTCACCGATTTATCGTTCATTGTGTTTCTGACTATTCGCATTTCGTTCTACCTGTCTTGCACCCATTTTCGTCCCTTTCTTCATTCCACTCACGGCAACCTTGTATTCTGCCTTTATTTCCCATATATTTTCACTTGTCGGCGGGTCCCTTTATACAGCGCCCTATTTTATCGCTGTCCCCTTACCCGCTCCTGGCTTGTTAGCAGACGTCTCCAAGAGCCTCAGATCTACCGGAATTATAGCATTTACTTGGCTGTGTCATTATCAGTCGTGAGCATGATTTTATTTCTCACAAACTGAATTCATGGAAAGAAGGATCACTATTCTGTTGGTTCCAGAATTCGACATGCAATCAATCATTGCTTGAGTGGAGAAACAGACAAGTTTGAGATAACGGAATATATCAATGGAAATGTTTTGTACGGAATTGGAAAGAGTTGAAATTAAGGATTTATATTGCACAAGATAATTACATGAATGTGGGGGAAGTGATCTGCTTAGCTGTAGATGTAGTTACCTTAAGAAAGATCTGGGTAAGTGGTCTCAATCTTGTTGGTGAAAAATGATGTCAAGGTGAGATTGGGTCTCCTCTAATAAGAATGAATATTGGAGTGGGAAAGTGCCTGGTTTAAGGAAGAGGAAGAGGCTTAGAATCATTGCTGTGTGACTCACAATATCTAATATTTATTAAACATTACGTGTTGGGCATTGTACTAAGCCATGCACTATGTGTTTAAGAAACGAGACGTTTGAAAGTATTACAGGCATTGAGGGGCAAGTTAAAGTTCCAACAGTTGGGAGATGGCTTCATGATTCTTTTTCTTCCAGCAGTGGGAACTAATAAAGTATAGTGATGAGAAGGACAGGCTCCAGAATCAGACTGCTTGAAACCTTTGTTATCCACCTAATAGCAGTGCAGCCTTGTGAAAGTTAATTTAACCTCTGTGAACGTCATTTCTTCACCATTATAAAGATGCTGAGGCTGGGATACAGCTCAATGGTAGAGTGTTCACTGAACATACTTGAGGCCCTGGGTTCCATCCTGAGTATTGAAAAAAAAAAAGCAGGGTGAGGGTATGGGGGTAGATAAAATTAGTACCATGTCTTTTAAGGTTGTAATAATTTAGTGCCTGGAACATAATAAATATCCCATAACTGTTAGCTATTAGTGCCTCATGCATGGAAGCAGAAAATAAAAACAGTCCTGAATTAGGTTAAAAGACCTACCCAAGTTAAATTGTTCAGAAAAGTATCCATAGAATATATCACTCAAAAAGCAAATGGCTTCTTTTTTTTTAAATTTTTATTTATTTATTTATTTTTAGTCATACATGACAGTAGAATGCATTTTGACATATAATACATACATGGAATGTATATATATCAGCAAATGGCTTCTTGCTGGTGAATCCTCACCAAAAAATGTCAGAACTGCTTAAGTGATTTTTTTTTTAATTTTAGTTATAGATGAGCAAAATACATCTATTTATTTATTTATTTTTGTGTGGTGCTGAGGATAAAACCCAGTGCCTCACATGTGCTAGGCAAGCGCTGTACCACCAAGGTACAACCCCAGCCCCATGCTTAAGTGAAATTTGCATTTGTACATTTAGAAGATAAATAATTTGTCTTAACAGTGCAGATGAAGCCAGATGGCAACAGGTATAAGAACAGGACTTTATGTTCTTCAGAGTCTGACAGCATTCTTTCCCCTATATTTGTGTATTCTAAATACAGTTACAAGTATGGCCCCTTTGGGGCTGTTTCTTCAAAGTGGCAAACCCTTTGAGACTGACTCTGTATAGCTATATCTTTTCCCCTGAATAAAGAAGTAAAAAATTCAAACCAATTATGTTTATTTTGAAGGATTATTAAAAACAAATGGAATCTAAAACAGCTAAACTTTGAGGAACTGAGCCTTAGGGTTTTTTTTTCAGTTTATGAAAAATAGCAAAAATTAAAACAGAATAAATCACAAACATCATAAAACAAAATAATTAAACAATTTTAGTGTCCTCCAAAGAACAGAGAATGTACTCCTTTTCCAAAAAGGAGCTAAAGGGAAAACTGAGGGAACAAACCTGACATCTCATTGAGTATAATATTTGCCAAATAATTTTTTCTTTTATTTTCAGAACTCCCTTTATTTTCTATTTCTAATTCTTCATTTTTATTTTCTTTATTCTTAGCTTCCTGAAAACTGAAGGTTTGACTAAATCAAAAGAGACTTCTTTTTTAATCATGCATGAACAAAGTTATTTCAAAATGTAAAACATTCTGTCACATATTACAATGAAGTGATCAATTAGAAGCTGTGCCATGCATTTGGCATAGGGATGCCCTGGACAGTCTCCCAAGCTGTTGTTTCTTATCCAGGCACTGAGGCTATCTGTAGTTTGTACCATTTGATAGTATTACGAGAACATCAACTCCTATGTGATTAATTTCCACTTAAACCAGGTTTTTATTAACTTTTAAAACATAAGGAAAGTCAGGTGTGATGGCAGGCTCCTATAGTCTCAGAAGCCTATGAGGCTGAGGTAGAAGGATCACTCGACCCTAGTAGTTTGAGGCTAATCTGAGCAAAATAGGGAGACCCTGGCTCTAAAAAGAAAAAGTATAATAAAACATTGGGAAAATAGGATTTAACTGGACTCTTGTTGAATTTGATTGTACATTTAGGAAATAATCCATCCATAAGTTATAATTTAAATGTTTATATCCTCTAGGAGATTAAGTGAGAGAGAGAGGATTGGAGAATTAGGAGCTCCTGAAGTATGGGGACTTTCTCCAAAGAATCCTGAACCTGAGTAAGTGATTTAAAAATATGTTATAACATTAATTTAAATCCTGTTCTATTGTGAACTTTTTTTTTTTTTTTTTTTTTAA
>NW_026000283.1:10140466-10141959 GCF_001458135.2 Marmota marmota marmota
GGGTTCAATCCTCAGCACCACATACAAACAAAGATGTTGTGTCCGCCGAAAAACTAAAAAATAAATATTAAAATTCTCTCTCTCTCTCTCTCTCTCTCTCTCTCTCTCACTCTCTCTTAAAAAATAAAATAAAATAAATTGTAATCCATGCATCTAATTTCCTATTTATAGAAAGGTTCAATTTTTTAAAAAAATTTTTATTAGTTATTGGTGGAACTTTATGAATTTATTTATTTATATGTGGTGCTGAGAATCGAACCCAGTACCTCACACATGCTAGGCAAGCACTCTACCACTGAGCCACAACCCCAGCCCCTAGAAAGATTCAATGTTAATATACATTATTTTGAATTATTGTTCTCCACTAACCCAGTTTCAGATTGCATGGCAGTTTATAGCATTACAAAGAAATTTCTTTAAAAATGAACATCAAAAAAGAAAGAAAATAAATAAAAAAATGAAAATGAATATATTGGGCTGGGTTGTGGCTCAGTGGTAGAGTGCTTGCCTAGCACACTTGAGGCACTGGGTTTGATCCTCAGCACCACATAAAAATGAAATAAAGATATTGTGTCCACCTACAACTAAAAAAATAAATATTAAAAAATGAGGGCTGGGTTGTGGCTCAGTGGTAGAGCGCCTGCCTTGCATGTGCAAAGACACTGGGTTCGATCCTTGGCACCACATAAAAATAAATAAATAAAATAATGGTATTGTGTCCATCTACAACTAAAACAAACAAATTTAAAAAATGAATATATTAGTATGGATTTGTTCAGCTGATTTTCCTATATCCAATACTATCTGAAGGTATGATGCTTTTTCCCCTTATTTTGTTTCTTTTGGTACTACTCGTAAGTTTTTTCTTCCCTCTTCTGTATTTCTTTGTCTACTTTAATTTGAATTGAGACAATTAAAATTGCCTGACAGATAAACCTATAATTTGTGGCAGGATGAAAAGCATTATTATCTGAAACTTGAGGGCTAGATGGGGTACTAGGGATGAACCCAGAGCACTCTACCACTGAGCTACATCCTCAGCCCTTTTTATTTTTTATTTTGAGTCAGGGTCTTGCTAAGTTGCTGAGGCTGGCCTCAAAATTGTGATCCTCCTGTCTCAGCCTCCCTAGTACCTGGAATTGCATTTGTGCACCTCCACACATAGCTTGAAACTTGTTCTTATAGATACCTTTGGAGAAAGCTTAAAGAACCTGAATTCAGAGAATTAGAGTTGGAAAAAACTCTAGAAATAATTTTCTAGACAATTCCTAAATTATTTCAGGTTTTATTTTCAGAGGAAAAGATTATATGATGTGGAAACTCTTCTTCTGAACTATTATAAGATTTTATTAATTCTCACTTTCAGAATTCTCTGCAAATGAATGAAATCTCTTTAAACTAGTTTATTAGGTTCTTCCTGCTGTGGGGAGACAGAACAGTTGTTGCTTTATCATATATCCTTTGCACACTTTGAATAAAATCCTGGGGCAGGG
>NW_026000283.1:10147367-10155296 GCF_001458135.2 Marmota marmota marmota
AAAAAACAAGCCTGAAGTCTTTCCATAGCCTATCTCCAGTTTCTTTCATCTTTCCTGTGGTTTCTTCTGAAATTGTAGATTTTTCTGTGTTTTGTTTGAAACTCTGTAGAATGATGGAAATGCAAGAATTTTTTTTATTATGAAGGTAGTAGACCCTTGAAATATGCTCTTACAAAAATGGTCCTGTGCTTACTTTTATGGTTCTTAGGCAATCAGTGTTGTTACTGAAAATTTTAAGGCTCTGTTTAATACTGCTATGGTCCATATTTCATCACTTTTCTAATTCTTACAACCATTTTCTTTAAATTAGCTCTGATGAACATACACCAGTAGAGGATGAAGAGCCAAAGAAAAGCACTACTTCAGCATCTAGTTCAGAAGGTATTTTTAAAATATAGAACTTTTTAATTGATTTTATTTTTTTAATATTTATTTTTTATTTGTACACAATACATTTATTTTGTTTATTTACTTTTATGTGGTGCTGAGGATCGAACCCAGGGCCTCGCACATGCTAGGCGAGTGCTCTACCACTGAGCCACAACCCCAGTCCCTTTAATTGATTTTAAAAAGTAAGTTTAGGGGGGCTGGGGTTGTGGCTCAGTGGTAGAACACTTGCCTAGCACGGGTGAGGCACTGGGTTCCATTCTCAGCACCACATATAAATAAATGAATAAAATAAAGGTCCATCAACACTAAAAAATATTTTTAAAAAGTAAGTTTATAAGTAGTTGAACATTGGACTTTGCTTTTATTCAGATTGCCAATCATCTATTCCTTTTCAGTATTTCAAAAACAATAAAATTGATGTTTAGAAATACTTCTTAGGAAATTAGTTTTTTTAATTTGTGTTTCCTACAGATGAAAAGAAGAAAAAGAAGAAGTCTAGTCATTCAAAAGAAAAGTCTAAGAAAAAGAGAAAGAAAAAATCATCTAAAAGAAAACACAAGAAATATTCTGAAGATAGTGACAGTGACTCTGATTCTGAAACAGACTCCAGTGGTAAGCAAACCAACATCATTCTGCAAGCCTTTCTTCAAAAGTAGTTCTTTTTTTTCTTAAAATTTATTTAGAAGGACGTTGTTAAATAATAATAGCCAAAAGTTTCTGAATGCTCCTTGATTTTATGTAGGCAGCCTGCTGTGTGCTTTATATTCATTACTGCTATTTAGTCCACACAATAGCATCTAATAGATGAGGAAATGGAGGCACAGAGCAGGTAATAAGTACCACACCCAAGGTCACATTTGGGATTCAAATGTAAACTAACTGACTACAAATTGATTGTGCATAGTTGTACATAGCACAGGGAACCCAAACCAACTTGGGGTTAGGCTGCAAGATGTGTGGTGCCAAAGGAAACCATACAGGGCTCCATCAGGGGAGAGCTCTTTTTGTGTAATTAGCATGCCCAGTGGGCTCCACCTCTGTATAATTTTTTTAAAAGGCATGCTATAAAGTACTCCCTTCAGGTTGGCTGCAAGGTACCCCATCTGGGGTGGTACTTCACAATAAGCCACCAAAAAGGTGGCTTTAAAAAAAGTTTACTGTTTATCCGATTTATTTTATTTTTTTGGTGGTGCTGGGGATCAAACTCAGGGCCTTGCAAATATTAGACAAGCACTCCATCAACTAACCGAATTTATTTTTAAATGTGTTCCAATTTGAGCTGGTTTTGTGGCTCAGTGGTTAGAGTGCTTGCCTGGCACATGTGAGGCACTGGGTTTGATCCTCAGCACCACATGAAAATAAATAAATAAAGGTATTTTGTTTATCTACAAATAAAAATATTTTTTAAAATGTGTTAAAATTCAACAGTGTGATATTATCTTATTTTTCTAATTATATTCTTACCTTTTTGTTTTCCTAATTTTCTGTAAATTTGTATAAAAGCCACATTTTTATACCCTCTCCTGGCTGATATATGACCAGAAGTTGCCTCCTTTGGGGTTGACACATTATATACAAGTGTCTCTTCCTCTGATGTTATCCAGGTTTCCTGGTTCGCATTGTCATTTTTCTTCCTTACTGCTGGAAGACTGAATTCTCTTAAAGTGCAAATCTAGGGCTGGGGTAGAGCTCAGTGGTAGAACCCTTGCCTAATATGTGCAAGGCCTTGGGTTCTATCCCCAGCATCACAAAAATAAAACCAAAAAAAAAAAAAGCATAAATCTGAGGATGCCGATCCCCTACCTAAAATCTTTCAGTAGCTTTCCCTAGCCTTCAGGGTAAATTTCAGACCCTGATTGATCAGAATCCCATGTTCTTTCTCTTGACCCTGTCACTTGGTACAGAGGGGCTCTTTGCCTACAGCACCAGTCTGTCCCTTCCTCCAGCTTCACTCACTCATAGCAACCATGGGCATAGAGTACTTTTGTAATAAACTGATATTTTTTTAAACTAGCTTAAGAGTCACCTTTTCCTAGCCAACTATTCTTCAAACACCCTCCCCAAATCAGTCTGATTTCAAGATTCCTCTGTCACTCTGGATTATGTTTATCTCTATACCCATCTCTCTCCTCTATCACACTGAGCCACTAGAAAATATTCTCTGTACCGCAATACCATATTTTCACCTTTTTTTATCATGAAAATCTTTATAAACATTCAGAAAAGTAAAGAGAATAGCATGACTGATAGTATAATTAATACCATATTCTTATCCAAATTTAACAATTGTTAGTATTTTTGACATAATTGCTTCAAATATGTTTTTGTGTTGGTGCATTATAATTATACAGAATAGTAGGACTCATTATGCCATATTTGTACATGTGCATAACACAATCACATATGGGTCTTTTATTGAGATAGTCAAAGTAAGTTACAAATATACTTTGATGTAAATATTTCTATATGCATTTTTAAAAAGTAAGGACATCTTTCTACTTAAACACAAAACTGTTATCTCATTCAATGAAATTAATAATACTCTATATCGCCTTATACCTAGTATGACTTTAATTTTATGTTCCCAGTGCCTAGTACAGTTTCTGGCAAGTTGCAATAAATACTAGTATGAATTAATTTCTCTGTAACATCAAATGGTATAGCAATAAGACTTCATCTACTCAAAAGTATTAGGGTTTTAGAATTTAAAATTGTTTCTAATTATAATGTGTTTTAATTTACAGATGAAGTTACAAAGAGGCGAGCAAAGAAAACTAAGAAAAAGGAAAAGAAGAAGAAACACAGATCGTCAGTTTTTTTCTATAATGTTTTAGTGGAAAAGCTAAAATGTGTATAAAATTATATAAAACAGTATGATTCCCCTATATACTCATCACCCAGTTTGAATTATTTTCAACTCATGGGCAGTCTGCACTATCACCTATTGTCTTGAAACTAATCCCAAATATCATTCCATCCATAAATAGCTCACCTTTCTCTAAAAGATAAGCATTCTTAAAAAACACACACACACACACACACACACACATAATGTTCTTATCATGCCCAAAATATTTAACAATAATCACTCCATTCTCAGTAGTTTTTTCTACAGTTTATTCAAAGCAGAATCCAAATAATGTCTATAAATTATAATGATTATATTTGTATAGTGTACTTCAGCATGCTCTTCTGACCTCTGTATTTCCCATACAATAATAGATCTAGAGACTTGACAAGCTTAATTTGGGCAGCTTCATAGGTGATGCTGTCTACTTCCATTAGGAGACAAAATAATGTCTGGTTGTCTCTTTTTGCTATATGAGCAGCCATTGGTTGTTATTGTCTAATCCTTTACTTCATTAGGGTTTGCAAAATGATGATAGCCTAATTCTGACTTTCCTTCTTCATTAATTAGGTAGAATAATTCTATAAAAGAAGCTTGCCCTCATCAATTACTTAAATATCCTGAAGTATAGTTTATATAGCAATTATCATTGCTTTGTTTTTTAAAATAATGAATTGGATTTTTTTAGTATTATGAGCTCAAAAAATGTAAACACATTTAATGTATTTTAATTCATTACAAAGATATTATTAGTGCTCAAATTGGTAAGAGCTGTTCTTAAGCTGTTTTATTTCTGTTGTCTTTCTACAATATAAGAACTATATTTCATTGTTCCCTTTAATCTCTTTTTAAATAGTGAAACATGATTTGGGTAAATATTAGAAAATTTTTAACTTAAACTTCTCTAACAAGTTTGAATTAGCTTGGAAGTCATTTTCATTACTGACTTAAAAAATTAAAATGTCTTTTAACATGGGAATATTAAGTGAATTTATATCAAATTATAATCCCTACAGGAAGAAATATAAGAAAAAGAAGTCTAAGAAGAACAGAAAAGAGTCTAGTGATTCAAGTTCTAAGGATTCTCAAGAAGAATTTCTAGAGAATCCCTGGAAGGATCGATCAAGTAAGTTCTTCTGATAGACTTTAACTCAAACAGATGAAACAGTAAAGTAACCATTTGGTCAAAATGTGAATGTGTTTCTGAATATCTTTCATGCAGAGGCTGAAGAACCCTCTGATTTAATTGGCCCAGAGGCTCCAAAAACACTTGCTTCTCAAGATGACAAACCTTTGAAGTAAGTTGCAGTGTATTTATAATATCTAATGTACCTTTCAAAAAGTATGGCTGTAACTTACCTTGCCAAGTTTATCCCCCTCTACTCCCCAGGTTCCATATGACCTGGACTACTAAAAGTTCCCTTTGTTTACAGTACATATTTCCACTTTTGTGCCTTATTCATCTTGTTTCTCCCCCCAACTTGCCTTTGCTTCTTATTCCTGCCCTGTTTTCTTCCCTATCCCCAATTTCTTCCTGTTAAAATCTTTATCCTTCAAAGCCCTTTTCAAAAAGAGGAAGCATATGCTGATTCCCAATACTTCAAGTAGTTGTAATTTCTACCCCACTTTAATCCTTACAGCATATTCCATTCTTTTATGGAAGACATTTTTTACCATGTATTATAATTATATCCTTATTAATATGTAAACTCCAAAAGAACAAAGATTATTTTTATATTTCAAGCTTTGGGTTTAATAGGTATGCAAGAAACATTCACTGAATTAAATGAAGAGATAATAGCTTTTAAAGTCTCTTTGAATCAAAGGTAATAGATACTTGTTTCTAAATAGCATTATTATTAGTTATAAGTCTAAAAATATTAATTTTAGAGATATTATTTCTCCATTTAGGGTTTTTTTGTAAGGGAAAAAGAGAAAGGGAATGAGCTAGAGGAAGAAGCAGAAATGGCAGTACCTGTAGAGATAAATAAACCCACAATTATAAACCCTGAATTTACACTCACTAATATCAGTTCTTTTGTTTAAAATATGTGTGCGTTTCTGAGTTAATAATGTAGGTCAAAGTGCATTGTTCATTAATTAAAGGAATTCACATTGGGCTTCCCAGCACACTACTGCTCAGCACATTCTTGTTGTTTGAAAAAAATGTTTTGTGCTCTCTTTAGACGATTAGTTTTATTATATTGAGATGGTTTTTAATGGACCTTTTCTGATTCTGAATTACTTTGTAGCTATGGCCATGCTCTCTTACCTGGTGAAGGTGCAGCTATGGCCGAATATGTAAAAGCTGGAAAACGTATCCCACGAAGAGGTGAAATTGGCTTGACAAGTGAAGAAATTGCATCATTTGAATGCTCAGGTTATGTAATGAGTGGTAGCAGGTATGTTCTTGGCATTGAATTCAATTTCCATGATTAGCTCTTTTCCTTTTCCTTCTACAAGAATAATATTTTGGTGATTGGAAATTGGAGTATAAATATTGGTTTGATATTGGCTTTTTGGTATAAACATACTTAGCTAACATTCCAAGTTTATATAAAACTTAGTCTCAAACTCAACTATAACCCTAACTTTGAAGAATCACTATTTCCTGTGTCCTTTCCTAGTTCATTTTTTGATACAGATATTTTATCCACTGGAAGATATAGTGAAGTTTAACTATCTATCGTAGTTCTACAAGGAATGTGGCATTTTAGTAGTAAGAAAAACATTTGCACAAGAAATGTTTCTTGGTTTTTGAGCTTGCTTCCAGCTGTCAATGTACCCAGTTTTATGGTAATGAATAGCAGAGAAGGATTTTGAAAGATGTCAGGTTCAGCATGCTGAAAGGAATACAAAATTAGGGAGAAGAAAGCATAGTAACCAGGAAGAACAAGGAGAGTAAGGTAATAGGGCAGTAGTACTAAAATCAAATTGAAATTTGGATTCTTTAAAACTTACTTCTTTAAAAAGTAGATAACTAGGGCTAGGGTTGTGGCTCAGAGGTAGAGCACTCGCCTAGCATGCGTGAGACACTGGGTTCAATCCTTAGCACCACATAAAAATAAAGATATTGTGTCCACCTATAAATAAAAAGTAAAAAAAAGTAGATAACTATTTTGAAACGACACTGGAAGCAAATATTTGCAGAACCCCTAAAGCACACCTTCAGAATCTTGGGAATTCTGAGGACCAACATGTGAAACATCATTTCAGAGACCTAGCACAGTTAGACAAGGAAAAGAAACCAGAGGCATAAGGATGGGAAAGAATGATATACCACAGTCATTTTTTGTGAAGTATATGTTTACATAAAAAATTCCAAAGAATCTTTAGTTTAATTATAAGTAATAGAAGGGTGTAACAAATTGTTGTATATAAGGTTACTACACACAAGTAAATTGCATTTCTATATACCATCAAAAAGCAACTACAGAATGTAATAAAATAAAAAAAGGAAACATCTTTTATAATAGTGTCAGAGAATACAAAGGACTGGGGAATGAATCTAACAAAAGATGCCCCAAACCTCTACAGGGAAAACATTATTAAGAGACATTAAATAAGACCTAAATGGTGGAAAGCTGCCATGTTCATGGATAGGAAGGTAATATTTTAAAGTTGTCATTTCTTACCAAATTGATCTATAGATTTGATAAAATTCCAATCAAACAGTTTTTCATGAAACTTATCAAACTGGTTCTCAAATATATTTATTAGATGAAAAGGCCAAGAAAAGCCAAGTCATTTCTGAAGAAGAGTAGGGAAGGTTAGATTTTCTCTACCAGAGATGAGAACTTAGGAAACTACAGCACTTTAGAAAGTACAGGAGAACACCAAATTGCTCATTGGAATAAAATACAGAGCCCAAGGACAACCATATATGTATGGGACTTTGGTGTATGAAAGATATGGCATGTCAGATCAGTGGAAAAGAGGGAACTATTTAGTAAATGGAAAAAGAAAAAAAATGGTTATCCATATGGAAAAAGATGAAAGTAAGACCCTAAATCATCATATATGAAAGGCAGGGCCACTAGATTAAGGACTCAAAGAGCAGATATCTTTTAGACCTTGGGATGAAGAAGTATTTTCTAAAGAAAATAAAAAGTCTACTGACCATAATATATATTGATAAATTTGCCTAGGTTAAAAATAAGAATTTGTGTTCATGAAACAATGCATTAAAATAAGTAAAAAGACAAATTTCAAACTGGAATGATCTTAGAATACACACAACTCATAGTTGAGAAAATTTAAAGAATACCTGTAAATAACACAAAAGAAAAATAGGAAAATGACACAAACAGGCATTTGTCAAAAGAAATAATACATATGCCCAATATACACTTAAAAAGATATTATTGGAAATAGAAATCAAGAATTTAATGAAATACCATTTTACACCCATCTGATAGACAAAAGTTGAAAGTTCTAACAATACTAATCATTTTAACGAATGTGGACCTATAGGCTCTCTTAAATACTGCTAGTAGAGCTGGATGCAGTAAGGCATGCCTGTAATCCTAGCAGCTCAGGAGGCTGAGGCAGGAGGATCATGAGTTCAAAGCCAGCCTCAGCAACTTAGCGAGGCCCTGTCTCAACATAAAAAATTAAAAAAGGTCGGGGATGTAGCTCAGTGGTTAAGCGCCCCTGAGTTCCATCCCTGGTACCAAAAAAAAAAAAAAATG
>NW_026000283.1:10155311-10201093 GCF_001458135.2 Marmota marmota marmota
CAAAAAAAAAAAAAAAAATGGTATTATTAAGAAAAGATTAATGAGGATATTCTGTGAGAAGAATTACTGAGAAATTAAGCCAAAAATAAAATTATCTCCAGGCATCGCCGAATGGAGGCTGTGCGACTGCGGAAAGAGAACCAGATCTATAGTGCTGATGAGAAGAGAGCCCTTGCATCCTTTAACCAAGAAGAAAGACGAAAGAGAGAGAACAAGATTCTGGCCAGTTTTCGAGAGATGGTATACAGAAAGACCAAAGGAAAGGATGACAAATGAGGATTTTCCGATTGCTCAGCAGATATTTTTAATAACAAAAAAGAAAGCCTGGGTTCCATACATATACACAAAAAGATTATTATGCTCTGAAAAAGCTTTACAGTGCTACTGTGCCTTCTATTTAACTCTTTCTTTATTTTGGATTGACTTACAACTTTCTGGTTTAAAAATCCAAAATATGAGTGAAATCCTACTGTATTAGGGGAGGTGGCATAGAGAGAAAGAATCAGTGAGATGAGAAACCTTAATCACATGCCATGGTTCGGTGCTACTATTGGCTCTACATGATGCTCTCCCCCATCCCACTGAACTTGTGGGAAATGATCATTCCTCTGTGTTGAATGTGTTATAAATGGACTTGATAGAAGCTATATAGGAGGCTATTTTTGTTAACAAAATGAAGGCTTTGCTGAAAAAAGAAAATCTGGAATTTGAAAACTGACTTGTATAATGCAATATACAGTCTGCCCAGGAATTAATGTAATTTTGGTTTAAGTCCCTACCTCCATTCTAAAACTAACAAGCCAACATGCATACTAGCCTATGGATTTGTTGAATTGAAAATGTGAACATTAGGTGGAATTCCTAATAAATTACTTAAAAATAGTTATTTTAGGGGCTGGGGGTATAGCTCAGTGGTAGAGCAGCTGGTGCTTGGCATGTGTAAGGCCCTGAATTTGATCTTCAGTACTGCAAGAAACAAAAAGTTCTCTCAAATATAAAGTCTTGGGAAATTTATTGCTATGCCAATATAAATTAGTATTTCTAAGTTGTACTTTAATGATAAGATAACATCTAAAAAGAGTGAGAGTCAACTACGGTCAAGAGTACTGATGGGAAAAATATAGTATTTTAACTTAGTTGTTTCAAATAGATGTAGATAAAATGATATTAAACTTTTTTAACCCTATCCTTTATGTAATAGGTAGATTTCATTTTAAGCATGGTTAAAGCTTTCAGTTTATGTTTTTATATCTATCATTCATTTTAATTCTTAACTTTGTATAAAAGGCCCTTATTTCATCACATTTTTTAAAGTAAAAATTGTGATCATAATATTTTTCCTTCCCTTATTTTGTTCAATTTTAGTTAGGTCACAAGTGTAAAAGGGGAGGGGCAATGGAAATTTTGACTTGTTATGGTTGGAAACTGTTTGATCTGTGTTGTTATTATGTACATAGGATGAATTTAGGTTACTGGGTGATGGGTAAATTCAGACTGTGCTATTTTTAAATGCCCTCTCTCCTTATAATAGTTTAAAGTGGTTTTTCTTTAAGGAATTTATAAGTAAAGCAGTCATATTTCATAGTATAGAGCACAGGTTTTTCTGTATGTTCTAAGAAAATGTCTACTTTTAACCCACAACTACTGAACTAAACAGCTGTCGCATGTAACAACATTCATGACCCCTGAACTTGAAGGGATTTGTATTTATCCATTTTGCTGAGCCTAATAAATCTGTAGTTTCCTAAAGTTAAAAGGAAACTAGAGCTGAGCACAGTGGCACATGACTGTAATCCTAACAACTCTGGAGGCTGAAGCAGAAGGATCACAAGTTCTAGGTCAGCCTCAGCACTTTAGCAAGACCTTGTCTCAAAATAAAAAATAAATAAATAAAAAGGGCTGGGGATGTAGCTCGGTAGGAAAGCAACCCTGTGTCCAGTCCCCAGTATTGCAAAAGAAAAACAGAACCAAGTTCCCAAACTTGTCTTAATCCATTTACTTCCTTATAAAATAAAACCTAAAGTTTATAATTCCCACTTAAAAGTTTTATTCTCTAAGGACGTTATTTTTTAAAAAATATTTTTTACTTATAGATGGACACGATATCTTTATTTATGTTTTATGTGGTGCTGAGGATCGAACCCAGTGCCTCACACGTGCTAGGCAAGTACTCTACCACTCAGCTACAACCCCAGCCCCAGGACATTATTTTTAGTTGGCATGGTAGTTTTAACAGTAGCAATTTTGTGATATCCAAATATTGTGAATTTTTATTTGATTCTTTTGTGTCCTCCAGAGAGTAGATGCTCAACGACTGTTTGTTGAGTAAATGAAAGAAAAGGTATTTATTTCAGAACCTTACCATTCCTTTCATCGGGGTTTGTATAGGAAACATCTGCCAAAGAATTGTTTTGGTAGCATATTCTTTGGGGAAGTAAAGGGAAGAATAAAAGGGCTAAAAGTATTTCATTTTCAGCTTATTACAGTTAATGCTTCAAACTATGCTTAGTCACTTGAGCCATCAAGTCAATAGTAAGGCTATTGTATTTTAAATGTATATGTGTGTGTGTGTGTGTGTGTGTGTGTGTGTGTGTGTATATATATATTTTTTTTTTGTTCTCCAAGAAAACTTATCTAGTTTCCCACCTCATGTCTATTGCTCTGATAAGATTATCCCTCCTTTTTAATTTATTGTACAAATATAATAGTAAAAAAATAAGGAAGAAAAATTACAGTTCCTTCCCATCAATTATCATTTGTATTTTGTGTTTCTTTCCAGTGTTTGTCTTTGTAAATATGTATTCTAAAGTACTTGTAAGTAGTCACTCAGAGTATAATGTAATTTTGTCTTTGGTGTTTTAAAATTTGGCAACCAGACAAGGGAGTCTCACAGGAAAATTAGAAACAAGTGATAATCTGGTGTGAGGATAGGAAGACAAAAAATAAGTGAGGATAGTAACTGAACCCATCCCTGTGTCATTATCCTCCCACCCCCATCCTCAAGCCACCCAGCTGCTAATGTAAGTAAAGTGGTAAGTTGAGGAAGGCATCATGCCAGGTTGCAGAGTTTCAAAATGTATTATTTAGCAGTGAGATTTAACTCACTATAAATGAATGGGCCTATGAGGAAGGGAACCCTTCAAACTGGTTATACTATAAACTGTAAAACTGTTGCCTTGTTTTTTTTTTGATTCCCACTTGTGTCCATAAAAGGTGTGTCTGGGCTGGAGACTTAAGTGCAGAGGGGAAACAAGAAGCCAAGTACTAATCTTAGTTTGGTCTGAGAGGTGAATTTTAGCACCTCTCTAAATTCAGCTCTCTGCTTGCAAGGATCTAAAGGATGCATAGAGGGATAATAAAATCTTTTAGAAACATACTAGTTAATCTGCTAATGTGATGGAAGTTGAATGGAAAAATGAATGCAAAAAATTACAGCTGGATTGTATGCCGCAAGTTTATTATTCAATAAATATTCTGTGGTTCGATGTGCTGTATTGTATTTTTAATATATTTGGATTAGAAAAACAATCCTAAAACATTCTGTAAGATTCAGACAATTGAATTTAGAAGGTGATTGACTCCATTAAAAGATTTTTGGCCTCAATAATGTCCCTCGGCCATTTTTCTCGAAAGCGAGCCATTCCTGGTCTACAGAGGAAGAAAAACAAACACCAAATGCTTTTAAAATTAAAAAAAAAAAAATTGAACCAGGGATTTACTGTTATATTCCTAGTGAGCAATAAGCCATTTTTTTGCCAGGGAGAGAGTAAGTAGAGAGGGTGGCAGGGTTCTCTCTATTCGTTACTGTTTTTTGGACCCAATCAACAAAAGGATTAATGAGCTTACATGTAAAGATCTTTAAGAGAGCTACTATACAGATAAAGGGATTATTTAATACATGATATAACTCCATGTAATTTTGAAGTTTCTTATAGAAACAATAGACATGACCGGCTTTTTTACCCACCCTATTCCAGCAAATAATCCTCAAGTTTCTAATTATTATTATTATTTTTTTGGTGGTGCTGGAGATTGAACCCAGGGCTTTGTGAATTCTAGGCAAGCACTCTACCAAATGAGCTATATCCCCAGCCCCTCAAGTTTCTAATTATTGCAAAACCAGACACTAAGGAAAAGTGTTCTAGACCAATGGCAGAATTCTAGTTTTAGTTCATTCTAATAGGGTAGGTCCAAAGAAGATAAATGACTATTACGTGAATTATCTGGCTGTGGGTCTTCTGGATTCCTGGAGTATAATGACCTTTTCCCCACCCTTTCAAAATATGTCTCCAAATGTTCATTACCTTAGAACTAATGAATGGCCCTCAAAGATATAAGAGACATCAATGGGTGTATCCTAAGAGAAAGAAGGACAACTGTCAGTGTAGACTGAACATACCGACTCTTAATTCCCTCCCTACTCTTCTCTAGATACTCTTGAATTTCCAGAATTCGTCCTAATTATAAAGTGGGAACCTCTAAGTGGTAGTTCTTTGTCACTTCAAATCTATCTGAAAAAAAGATCTTTTTGGCAAAAAATATCTTAAGAATTGCCACAAAGTTGGAGACAGGTTGTCAGAGGATTATGCTGTTTATTAATAGGAGCCTAAGGAGTTCATTTACTTTCTTTATATGCTTCAGTTTACTCAGCTGACAATCTCTACCTCTGAAGAATGACATCAGATGGAAATAATATAAATGAACAAGGTTTGAAAACATAATGAAATATAAGTCATAATGTCTCAATGTTCCCCTCCCAATCTGACCTCCAGAATGATGCCTGGAATATTGAGCAAGAGCCTTCTTCCCAAGACTATCTATATATTGTCTCCAGTATGGTCTGGATCATTTCCACCAGCCTTACTTCAAAATCTCTGACTTTCAGAGCAAGACAACTGATGGAGGGATATATGACCAGAATTGAACTCTCCATCTATTGTACCTCTTTAGATTACTTCAGCTGAAGATACATGTGTTCTGGAATAGAATGAGTAGGGGACATAGTTGGCTCACTGATGATATGATCCATATATAAAGCCTTAAAGTCAGATCAGAGCTCAGGCAACTTTTGAGAAAGGATGGGAAGACAAAGGGAAAATAACATTTTTCATGTCTGTTATGTTCCAAGCATTATGCTTGGTACCAGCCCTGCTCCTCTGAGGCCCTTTCTCCTGGAATCATGGGTGTTATTTTGGCTCCTTTCACACCAACTCTCAAGTCAACATGCTATTTGTGGTCTACCTAGTGGCTACAAGCAGTCATTCCTTCAATATATATATATATATATATTTTTTTTTTTTTTTGGCCAGGTCTTGTTTTTCAGCAAGACAAACATCCCTGCCCTTATAGAACTTACATTCTGGTGGAACAGACAAGAACAAAATAATTGATGATACAGAATATTTGAAGGTAATAAAATGTAATGAAGAAAAAGCATGGGGGATGGGGGATGGGATGGAACAGAAAGAAAGTGCAGGAGAGAAGGTGAGGGGGTAGACAACTACACAATGCATGTAGGTAGAGGAGAGTATTCTAGTCAAATGGCACAGCAAGTGCAGAGTCCATGAGGCAGGACTATACCTGGCTTACTTGAGAAGCAGCAAGATCAGAGGGGTTGGAACAGAGTAAGTTAGTGGAAGGGGTAGTGGGAAAGCAGATAAAACAAGGGACCAGATCACACAAGGCCTTGTAGCCATTTGATATGCAAATATAAGTCTCTGGACCTGCAGTGTGAGCACTGCCTGGAGACTTGTTAGTGATGCAGAATCCCAAGTTTTACCCCTGACCTGCTGAATCAGAATCTCCATATTACCAAGTACTTTGTATGTGCTTTAGAATTGGAAAAGCACTTTTGGAAAGTTTTAAACAGAGGAGTGACAGAAATTCACTTGATGAGGTTCACTGGCTGATTGCTATATAGAAAAGAGGCACATTGATGGCAAGGACAGAAGCAGAGAGACTGGTTTGGAAGCTGTTGAAATAATCTTGGTGCAAGAGGATGGTGTCTTGGAAGAGGGTGGTACAAATGGACTGGTATGAAATTGTGGGGCGCTGGGTATGTTTTTGAAGGTAGAGTCAGCTGGATTTCTTAATGGATTGGTTGAGGAGTGTGAGAGAAAAGAAAGGGTCAAGGATGACACCAAGAATTTGGCTATCAGCTGAGACAAGGAAGACTGTATGTAGCTCAGATTTGGAATGGAAAATTGAAAGTTTAATTTTAAACACAATAAATGAAATATTTATTATACCTCCAAGTGGGAGAGATCTGGACTTGAGCTGTAAATTTGGGAACCACAAGCTCTTGGTGACATTTTTCAAGACTGATCGAGATAACTATGGAAGTGAGTAAAGGAAAGGGATTTAAGACTTGAGTTTTGGAACACATTACATGTAGAAGTTGGTGTGAGGCAGAGATAGCAATGGAGACTGATAGAGAATGTATGGTCAGTGAAGCAGGATGAAAACCAGAAGAGTGTATTCTTCTAGAAACCAAGTGGGAAGTTTCATGGAGGAGGGAATAATCAGGTAGGACAAGTGCTGCAGATGGGCCAAGTAAGATGAGGACAGAAATATGATAATTAAATTTTGCAAAGAGGGCATCATTGATAAATTTGACTAAAGACATCTCCATTCTCCTTGAAGCTTCACTGTGGGGAACAGAGCATCAAAGGAAGAGCTTACCGGAGGTTTGCTTTTGTTGATCTTGATGGTGAAGTAGGCAGTGGCACTGACTCGCGGCATGGGTACCTGAGCTGTTGGGATGCTCCAACGCACGCAGTAGATATAGCGGAAGGTGTGACTTAGCTCTTCCTTCTTTATAAACTCTGTGTAGTGCACCCAGCGGCTTTGGTACTCCCAAGTCTGCTTCATAGAAAAAAGAAAGCTCACAGACAAAGAAAGGCAGACTTCTACTCAAGCACTTTTGATAAAAGCAGTGCATAACAGTCAGGGTTGCAGCCCTGTTCCGGAGTCCTTGCATTTTTTTTTTTATTGGGAGTCAAACTAGAATCAACTCTCAGTTATCTCCACAGTGGGGGTGTGAAAAGGTGAAGCTGAAATGAAATTAAAAAAATAATGCACATATCACTTGAAATTGGGCTTTAGACTGGAGGGGCACACCCTCTGAAGTGTACGTGTACATATACACAGCCACAGGCTGCTCCACACCCTTACTTGGGTGTGTAATTGGAATTGTGGTTAATTGGAAAATAATTAAAGAGTGATTAGAACACGTGTTCTGCTTGCCCCATCTCAGGAGACCTACAGGTGTGACTAGAAAGGAATGAGGCTCCTTGATCACAGCTAGAGATGGTTTATAAAATAAGAGCAGAAGAAGAAGTCAGGCAATAGGATAATCCATATCCCTCAGAAAGGGATGATGCTGTTTGCACCATAGGAAAAGCTTCTCCTTTCCAAAGCACTAGTGAAGTCAATAAACAGAAGACCTTAGAATATCTAACACTCATAGGATCTGTTTTCTGCCTCTCTTATTGCATTTGACACTCCCCTCTGTACTCCAGTGATGAGAAGCAGTGTTCACTGTAGTATCCATATTAAACATTATGGCAGGATTAAATTATCCATAATATATAATGGGCATAGCATCTTGGGCCCACAATACATTGAAAGCCCACAAAACTTTTTTTTCTTTTAAAATCAGAAGAAATGGGCACAGTGGTGCATGCCTGTAATCCCAGCGACTCGGAAGGCTGAGGCAGGAGGACCACAGCTCAAGACCAACCTCAGCAACTTAGCAAGGCCCTAAGCAACTTAAACCTTGTCTCAAAATGAAAAATGAAAAGGGCTAGACAGGCACAGTGGTACACACCTGTAATCCCAGCTGCTCGGGAAGCTGAGGCAAGAGGATCATGAGTTCAAAGTCAGCCTCAGCAAAAGTGAGGTGCTAAGCAACTCAGTGAGACCCTGTCTCTAAATAAAATACAAAATAGGGCTGGGGATGTGGCTCAGTGATTGACTGCCCCTGAGTTCAATCCCTGGTACCAAAATAAAAAGGGGGGGCTGAGGATGTGACTTACTGGTTAAGTACCCCAAATTCAATCTCTAGTACCCCAAAAAATAATAAATAAAAATAAAGTGAGAAGAAAGAAATGAACTTTTAGGGCCGATGTCATCTTTATAATGATGTTGTCTTAAACTAAAAATTTGAGAAAGGATCCCACAAAAGGAAGAGGGCAGCCTGGACTGGAGGATGACTCAGGAGGGTTGCTTGAGTCCAGGAGTTCAAGACCAGTTTGGGCAATGTGGCAGGATGCCATTTAAAAAAGTATAGTGTATATATGGGAGAATAGTGCATAGAAATCATAATGCAGCCCTGATTCTTAGCACAGGACCTGAATGTAATAGATATTCCAAAAGTTAAATTCAGGCTGGGGATGTAGCTCAGTGGTAGAGCAGTTGCATAGCATGTAAGAGGCCCTGTCCATTACCAGGGCCACAAAACAACAACAACAACAACAACAAAAATTCCAACTGAATCCCCTTGGGCTACTGAGGTACAGGAAGCTTCTGAATCAAAGAACAAATGTAAGTAGGAAGCAGGATATCTAACAATCCCAGTGATATGGGAAAGGAATGTGGGGAAGCAGATGGCAAAAAGATTTCAGGCCCTCTTTTGTAAAAAGTAGGCTGATCTGCTTTGGTTTGTTTCCAACTCATATCTAGTTGGCCAGAGAGAACCATGGGAATCTAGATTTCTTGAGATCAGAAACTGTGTCTTCTTTCATATATCATCCTTTTTTGTTTGGTACCAGGGATTGAACTCAGGGCTGCTCAACCACTGAGCCACATCCCCAACCCTACTTTGTATTTTATTTAGAGGCAGGGTCTCACTGAGTTGCTTCGTGCCTCAGCCTCCTGATATATCATGCCTTTTCATGAAGAAGCCCAACAGTCAACCCCTTGTAGCCCAGTGAAGCTTAACTTATTTCCCCTTAACCTTTTTATATTACTTAATATATGTTTTTAGCTCTAAAATTTAATCTTTCACACAATCACAGACTTCATAGCACTGGAATGGTCCCTAGAGATAATCTAACAAAGCCCCTTACATTGCAGATGAGAATTCTGGGTCCTTGAGTAGAGACATTCTAACATGACACCTGGATGGTACCCAGGGATCAAAGCAGCCAGCTCAGTGTTTTTTTCCACCCCACCAGATGCTTCAATTTTAAGAGTTCTTCTTCTGAGCTTGGCTCTTTGTGTATTTTTTCCCTTTCATGAACTAAGGCAGCCTTAGATTGACATTAAATTCAACTATTCCCATTAGGCCGGTCTCTTCCCATTTTTATCATTATGCAGGCCCCTGTTTTTTGTTTTGTTTTGTTTTTTGGGGGGTGGTGCTGGGGATTGAACCCAGGGCCTTGTGCATGCAAGGCAAGCACTCTACCAACTGAGCTATATCACCAGACCCCTAGGGCTCTGATTTTTATGTACTTCCAGTGAATGTGTATGTTATCCTTATGTTTTGTAATGTTTATATAATACCACTTCATATACTCACTTCCAGGAAACAGTATGTCACTGTGTCACTCTACCATGGATGGCTTAGTCATTTACTTATTATTGGACCCACAAAACCAACAGGCACCTGGAATTACATGCACAAAACTGTTATCTATAGTAAATGACCTTTGGGAGAATAGAACTGGGCATCCTGGCAGTGGAGGGGAAGCTTTCATTTTCTACTTTGTGTCTTTTTGTTCACTGGGTTTTGAAAATAATGTCTTATTTTTATTTATAAAAAGAACTGTATTAGATGATGGGAATTTTCTATTTTTTTTAATAAACAACCCACTTGGGGGCTGGGGTTGTGGCTCAATGGTAGAGTGCTTGCTTAGCATGCTTGAGGCACTGGGTTCTATCCTCAGCACCATATAAATGTAAAATAAAGATATTGTGTCCACTTAAAACTAAAAAATAAATTTAAAAAAAGACTAATGTAAAAAAAAAAAGAACCCATTTGTGGGGCTAGGGTTGTGGCTCAGTGGTAGAGCACTTGCCAAGCACGTGTGAGGCACTGGGTTCAATTCTCAGCACCACATATAAACAAATAAATAAAGGTCCATAAATAACTAATAATAATAATAATAAAAGAGAACCCACTTGTAAAGCTAGGAGTGGTAGCACATGCTCGTAATCCCAACTACTCAGGAGTCTGACTCAGGAGGATTGCAAGTTTGAGGTCAGCCTCAGCAACTTAATGATATCTGTCACACACACACACACACACACACACACACACACACACACTTGTATATTCTCATTGCCAGATTATGTTTCTGAAAAGAATAAATAAATCGTTGTGCTCACTGGCAATATATGAGTATACTATCCCTACCCCCACAAATGCACAAGCTTTCTGATACCAGGTCTAATCATTCTTATTCACATTGCAACACCTTGAAATCTTTTGAATTTGCATTTTAGGGATTTTCATTGATGATAAAACTATTGTCATCAAAAATAATTTTATTATTAGGGTAGAAAGAATATATTAGATGGGGGCTGTGGGTGTAGTTTAGTGATAGTGCACTTGCCTGGCATGTACAAGGCCCTGGATTTGGTCCCCAGCACCACAAAAACAAATAAACAAGCAAACAACAAAAGAATATATCAGACAATTAGGAAATGAGATGGCACAGGGCTGTAATCCCAGTAACTCAACTCAGGAGGTTGAGGCAGGAAGATCACATATTTGAGGCCAGCCTCAGCAACTTAGCAAGATCCTGTCTCAAAATAAGAAGGACTGCAGGGCTTAGGTTGTGGCTCAGTGGTAGAATCCTTGCCTAGCATGCATGAGGCAGTGGGTTCGGTCCCCAATACCACATAAAAAACTAAAGGTATTGTGTCCATCTACAACTAAAAATATTTTTTTAAAAAAATAGAAAGGAATGCAGATACCTCACATTTCCTCATCTATAAAATGGTCATTGATATACCTATGTACAGGTTTGTTGTGAGGACTAAATGAGATAATACATGGTGAAGTGCTTGGAGTGCTTGGCACATAGCAATGGTTAGCAAATGATCATCACCTAATTGACCATCCCCTATTATGTGGTAAACTCTGAGAAACTGACAATAAGCTTAAGAAAACTCACCATCAGAAATGCCTTGCATTTGGGGGCTGGGGTTGTAGCTCAGTGGTAAAGTGCTTGCCTAGCACGTGTGAGGCCCTGAGTTCGATTCTCAGCACCACATATAAATAAATAAAAGTAAAGGTCTATTAAAAAAAAAGAAAAGAAATGCCTTGCATTTGGTAAATGGATGGACCCGGAGACTATCATGCTAAGTGAAATAAGCCAGTCCCCAAAAACCCAAGCCAGAATGTTCTCTCTGATGCCGATGCTGACTTACAGTGGGGTGGGGGGAGAAGGGAAGGTTCACCAGATTGGACAGGGCAGAGTGGGGGAAGCGAGGGGGGACAGGAATGGAAAAGAAAGTAGAATGAATCAGACCAGTGTAACTCCACATCATGTACAACCACAAGAATGGGAAGTTGTACTCCATATATGTATGATATGTTAAAATACACTCTACTGTCATGTATAACTAAAAAGATCAATTTTTTTTAAATTAAAAAAAGAAATGCCTGGCACTGCCAGGCATAGTGGTGCATGCCTGTAATCCCAGTGGCATGGGAGGCTGAGGCAAAAGGATTGCAAGTTCAAAGCCAGCCTCTGCAACTTAGTGAGGCCCTAAGCAATTTAGCAAGACCCTGTCTTGAAATAAAAAAAATAAAAAGGGCTGGGGATTTGGCTCAGTGGTTAAGCACCTGGGTTCAATCCACATACAAAAAAAAAAAGGAGGGGGATGAGGAGGAGGAGGAAAAAGGAGGAGAAGTAGAAGGAGACGGAGACGGAGAAGAAGAAGAAAGAAATGCCTGGCACCTAGATAGTAGACCTCACTTCTCAGGTTCACTGTATTAGTGGAGCCGGGAACAAGGTTCCTTTTTATCATGAGTTATATAGAGCTTTTAGCTTTTTAGTCATCTTCTTTCTAATTGACTCTATCCTCACAATAGGCCTCAAAGTAGTTGAGACAAATATTTTGACCCCTGGCTTTTCATCTATGAAGAAATAATGGTAATGAGATAATAAATCCACTCATATATTCAACACAGATTTATTGAGCATCCACTGTGTAGCTGATGTTGCTAGGGCCAGGGACAGCAGTGATCTCAGCCTTCATTGTCCATATTATCTGATGGTCTCTGGTAGAGATAAGTGCTGAGAGAGGAATGAATCAGAGAAAGGGAGAAGATTGCAATTCTCAGTGAAGTGGCCAGGAAAGGCCTTGATGAACACGTGGCATTTTAACAAAGATCTAAAGAGAGGTAAAGCAGTGAGCCATGAAAATATATCTTGAGAGAGTTCCAGGCAGAGCAGACAGTGAATGCAAAGATCAGGGCAAGAACATACCTGGAAATTAAAAAACAGCAAGGAGGTGGGAGGCTGAAGTGGGGAAAATAAAAAGGGAGAAGGTAGTTGCCGATGGAGTCAGACTCATAAGTGGTGAGAAAGGAGCAGGGGTTCGGATAACTTTATATCTTTTAGGCCATCATCAGAACTCACTTTCCCTTTTTTAAAAAATAACTTTATTTTTTATTTATTTGTGGTGCTGAGAATCAAACCCAGTGCCTCACATAAGCTAGGCAAGTGCTCTACCACTGAGCCACAACCCCAGCCCTCACTTTGCCTTTAATCAGAATGGCCAGTGTGATTTCCAAAAGAAAGTTCACCTGCTTTCTCTGTCCCACTCCAGTCTGATTTAGGAGCCCTGACTGCAACAGACAGAGGTCTTTGCCCAACCTCAAATGGAGACATGTTGTAGAGCAGGAAGGCCCCAGAGTAACTAATACTTCATTCCTCCTCACCATGCTCTACCCCTCTTGATGAGAACAGTGAAAGGTGCTACTGGAGCACAGAGGGAGAGTGTAGAACCAGAAATGCCTGTCCTTTCCTCAGAACCACCTGACCAGGGTCTCTCTAGGGCCTAGGAAACTGCTCCAAAGAATGTAGTCTAATGGCCTGGCCAGAGGAACAACACAGCTGGAAACTTGTCTTAGGAATAGGTGAGTTCACCTCCATCAGTTTCAAATGGTTTCTCCTCTGTGGAAGTACAACGAGAGATTTCAAGCCTTATTTCTTTAGGTACCTGCCAATTAAGCAAAGCAACCCAAGATCTTCCTCTGAAATCTGCCAGGAAAAGACATAGAGGGATCAGAGCTGGACACAAGTGGGGAGGGGGAACTGATGGACATGTACATCTTACCATCTGGGCAATACATTCCAAAGCTGTAGCAAAAAGACACTTGTTCCTGGGGATGTGGATGTAGCTCAGTGGTGGAGTGTGTGCTTTGAATGAGTGAAGCCCTAGGTTATATCCCTAGCATCACACATACAAAAATGCACTTGATCCACTCACATCCACTCTTTTAGTATGAGCATAGTGAAGTTGGGAGCCACTGGACCCCACTGAATGCAATAGCAGGAACAATTTGCTTAATGGGAAATGCTAGTTGTCTTTTTTTTCCCTCTAGGGCAATATCAAGTTAAGATGATACAAACACAGAGCAATATGATTAAGCTTTTTACCTTCAAAGACTAACCCACCTTGATTTTGGAACCCAGATGGAGACAATGCTTACTTAATCTAGTCACCTTTGATGTCATTACCTAGGTTTTCTGGACCTCAAACTTTTGATCAAACAAGGGCCCTTTTAACTAACTTACCAAAACAAACTTCTCAATTTGTTTACGGCCTTTTTCTACTGTGAATTCACCATGAGTAATCCACTTGATGTTTTTGATGGGGTTTCTAGCTTCTGCAAACAAGGCATGGATTTGTTAGTTGCCTGGTAGTTGCCATGAAACAATTCTTCAGGCAACCAAACAGGATTATTACCTTCCACAAACTGAACGGCAACAGCGATGGCATCCTCAACCAGAGCCAGAGCTACTTCAGTCACATTTCTGTTGTCTTGTATGTCCTCCATCATTGCTGTCATCATAGACGTTGTTGCATTGGTTTCAGAATCCTTACCCAAAAACATTACCTTCCGACTTTTGGGTATTTCAGATGCATCCATTTTCTTTTGCCTGGATAAAGACACTCAAGAAGTTACTCTCTGGGGCTGGGGATGTGGCTCAAGCGGTAGCGCGCTCGCCTGGCATGCACTTGTCGCTGGGTTTGATCCTCAGCACCACATAAAATAAAGATGTTGTGTCTGCCGAAAACTAAAAAATAAATATTAAAAAATTCTTTCTCTCTCTCTCTCTCTCTCTCTTTCTTTCTTTAAAAAAAAAGAAGTTGCACTCAAGTAAATATAGACTATCTCTTGAAGAATCATGACACAGGTAATAGCCGTTGTCCCTAGGAAGAATATTGGGAGTTAGGGGTAGGAGTGAGACCTCACTCTTCTTGACTTTGTACCTAGCTGCTGGGTTCTAATTTTCCTGAAAATCAAGGATTTCCACATTCTTAAAGCCATGAAGACTTACATCAAAATGTGTAGAACTGGACATAGTGGCACACACCTATAATCCCAGTACCTTGGGAGGCTGAGGTAAGAGAATTACAAGTTTGAGGCCAGCCTCAGCAACTTAACGAGACCCTGTCTCAAATTTTAAAAAATAAAAAGGACTGGGAGTGTAGCTCAGTTGTAAAGCACCCCTGGGTTCAATGTTCAATCCCTAGTACTTAAAAAAAAGTAATAAAATGATTCTTAACTTCTTTAGAGTTCTAGAAGTCCAAATAATAATTTCTTATTGATTCTTTAAAAGTACCTCAATCCCTGCTCTGAGCAACTGGGGTACAGGCTCTTTTAAGATAATGAATTCACAAGCTGGGGGTGTAGCTCACTGGTAGAGCACTTGCCTATCTACCTTGTGCAAGGCCCTGGGTTCCATCTCCAGCACCACACACACACAAACAGTAGTCAATTAAAAGTCAAGGCAGCAGAGGGCGGGTTGGTGACTCTGTTTTTTGTTTTGTTTTGTTTTGTTTTGTTTTCCCTCTTGGACTTTTCAGGCATATAATTAGACCATCTCCAAGAAATTATCATTTTTACTATATATTTTCCTGAAAAATATATCTTTATGGGTATTAGCTTTGACACTTCCAGAAAAAAACAATGTTAAATGGAAATGGAGATAATGAGCAATCTTCTTTTGTTTCTGAATTCAGTAGGCATGTTTTCTGGTGTTACACTATTAAGGATAACACATATGATTTGATATTTACCACATCAAGAAAAAAATTTGCTCCTATTCTATAAAGAAAATTATAAAGTTTTCCAAATGCCATCAACATCTTTTGAGAATGTTATTGGCGTTATCAGGGCTATGGACATTCATCTGTCACAGAGGTATCTTGGCACATTTTTAGTCTTTGAATATTTTTTCCTCAAGTCTTGGATTCTCTTTCTTTCTGTACTACTGCCTAAGTCTCTTCACTTCTGAGAAATCACTTCTTTTCAACACACTTATAAATCCTTGCAGGTAATTTCTTATATTGGAGTTCTGCATGATAGCAGATGTCTCTCTCCAAATGGAGCTATTTACTTTTTCTGTAAATAATAGTTTCCAGTGTGGGGGTGATTGATGTGCCACATTTCATTTAGCTGTTACCCCAGGGCTATGATATTAGCCACTGGATACCTCCCATTTGCCCTTCCAGATCCACTCACTCCCCTTTCCCATCTCTCCCTGATCACTGTCCTGGAAAGCTGATCACACAAATAGGCTCTCTATTGCCCTCTGGTGTCCAGAAGTTTCCACACAAGACCAAGCTGAGGGAAGGAGGATGAGGTGGAAGTTATATATCCCCTGATGGCTCTCCCCCTATAGGGTCACCTGTGGCTGACTTCCTGGACAAGGTTCCAGCTTCACCTAGGGCCAGTGTCTCACACAACCTCTTGGTTTGGTAAGAGTAATCATTTTTTCCCATCAACCCCCACTGGATCCCACTATCACTGGCGCTGGAGAAATAAAATGTTCCCTTGTTTCCCTGTACTCTAGTTACATCTTTGTATATATCCCCCTTACCAATTATTCTAATTTTAATATGCCAACAGTTTCCTATAGAGATGCTGAGACATAAACAGAGGGACTCTTGTTACCATGTAGAAATGAGGAGACCAAGCCTGTCTGGCTCCATAGCCAGTGCTATTAACTACACTACTCTTCTCTCTCCAGGATTCAGAAAGGGTGGTGGGGCCTTGTCCTCACATTTTCATCTGGCATCCAGAATGTACCCATTCTCCTGTGAACCTCCTTCATGAGGGGCAACTCCTTGTTGCCTTTCTTAACATCATTGTTGGTCATAGGGGGTGGTGGATACTGTACAAGGCAAACTGGTTCCCATGGCCATCAACCAAAAATAATTTGAACAGCCTTTACATATTCCTATCATAATATTGACCTGTGTTCATTTAGACCTTGATATTAGCCCATTAAGCTCATTATACCTCTGTCCCAATTCCTTCTTACTGTAGCTGGAGGGTAGACAAGATCATTTGCTGAAGGAAATAAAATCTTTCCAGGCTGCCTATTCCAAAACTGGCAGAGGCTAAAAGATGGGTGTGAAGGGGATCTGAAAGCCCTCAACACTGGAGAACTGGCTTACCTTGGTCCTTGGGCCATGCCCATTTGGCCAAAGGAATTTGCCATCAATTCTGTGGCTAAAGACAACCACCCAAAAGGTTTTGTAATTTTTTTCAGTTCAATAGGCTTTGGTGAGTTAGAGCATCTTGATCCTTGAGAGAATTGGTCATTTGGTGACTTAGCTTTCAGTAAATTGTCTCTTAAGGGATTGATTAGAAACCAAATCTGTGATCTCCAACACCAAGCAAATGAGCTAGGGGCTTTAAACATGGAAGGATCACCTTAAGATCTTCCCCAGGAAGCCATATGCCCCAGCAGAAGGGGGCAGTTGGGGAGCAGGGCTCAGAAAGAAGCTCAGGTTTTATCCTCACACATCTGTATATCATTCTTGACCATCCCTCCAACTGGCTTCTTCTAGTTCTTTTTCCCCCCTTCCCTTTCTAATAAGAGGCTAGGTGAGCAGGATGGGTGGGAAGAAATGGGGGCACGGTCAAGTTTGAGGTCTGGGTGATAAGTAAGGAAAAATCATTGCAGATCCTTTTCATGGAATCTCCCACCCCTTAAGAATCCCCATACCTGAGTGAACAGATCTTTGTTTGAAGCAGTAGCAGCAGAAGCAGGGAAAGTCTCAGAAGGAATTTCTCAGCAGCTTTTCCCCCAAGATTCAGAGCCGGAATGTTTACAAATGCTGCCAAGGCAACACCAGTTTCAACCAATGAGAAGAAAACCCACATGTTTCTGGCTGCTTCTGTTAATAAAAAAGGAAAATAAAGAGGGAGGGAAGGAAAGGGGAGGAAGACCAGTCACAGCCACCATCTGACCTTGATATAACAGGACTAAGTCATAGGAGCCATACCCACTTCGTCCCAGCAGGAGATGAGCTTGCAGGGCTGTGCCAGGAGGACTAGTAATGTTGCATTTCTCAGCTGGTATGCATTGGGCATCCTGATGATATGCCAGTCACAGTATTAAACCTTTAATGATAAATTATCTATACCTTATAACAGCACCATGAGATAGGTATCTGTACTTTCATTTTATAGATGAACAAAACAAGGCCCAAAGAGTGTTAAATAAATTGCCCAAACTCAAACCCAGAGTTGTCTGCATCATTAACCAGGGTCATTTACTTTTTCATTTCCAAATTCTAAGGTTAGAACCTCCCCTGTGCCATTGACTATTTTTAAAGACGTTTTTTGGACTGGGGATGTGGCTCAATGGTAGAATGCTTGCCTGGCCTGTGTGAGGCCCTGGGTTCCATCCCCAGCACTGGAAAAAAAGTCTTTTGTGAATCAAGCATGAGAGAGTATACTATAATGGTTATCAGCACAGACTCAGGAACAATTTACTTAACACTTATCTTTCTCAGTTTACTTGTCTATAAAGTGGGGATGATGATAATACCTAAAGAATAGGATTTTGGAGTGGATTTTTGTTGTCATTGTTGTTTGTTTTTATTTTTGTTGTTTTCTTTTGGTTTTGGTAATAGGCATTGAACTCAGGGGCACTTAACACTGAGCTACATCCCCAGCCCTTTTTATTTTTTATTTTGAGACAAGAGTTTCGCTAAGTTTCTGAGGCTGGCTTTGAACTCCTGCCTCAGCTTCCCCAGCTTCTGGGATTATAGGTGTGTGCTACAATGCCCAGCTGGAATTTTTTTTAAAGAGATACATTTATTCAGTGTCAGGATCACAATATTATATTTAGCAATCAACAGTATGGGAGCCAAAATTATCTTTATTAAAAGCTTTTGTGCTGGGTGTGGTGGCACACATCTGTAATCCCCATGGCTCAGGAGGCTGAGGCAGGAGGCTTTCAAGTTCAAAGCCAGCCCTAGCAAAAGCGAAGCACTAAGCAACTCAGTGAGACCCTGTACTCAGTGAGTACTGCCCCCCCACCCCCACCANTCCAAAACTGTTTCTAGCCAGGCACAGTGGCAATCCCAGAGGCTTGGGAGGCTGAAGCAGGAGGATCGCAAGTTCAAAGCCAGCCTCAGCAACATAGCAAGAACCTATCTCAAAATAAAAAATAAAAAGGACTGAGGATGTGGCTCAGTAGTTAAACACCCCTGGGTTTAATCCCCACTACCAAAAATAAATAAATAAATAAACAAACAAAACTGTTTCTATCATTACCAAATCCATTGTAGCCATCCATGTTTCCACCATATCCACCACCCCCACAGCTGCCATCAAAGCCTCCATACTCACTTGAAGTTTCCTCCATGACCAAAATTGTCATTGTCACCAAAGCCACCTGCATGACTACCACCAAAGTTTCCAGAACCACTTTGACTTCTATGGCTAAATGAAGCATTAACCATCTCTTGCTTCTACGGCGCTTTCTTCACTTCACAGTTGTGGCCATTCATAGTATGGTTTCTATGAATGACAATCTTATCCACAGTCATAGTTGTCCAAGGTTACAAAAGCAAAGCCCTGAGCTGGGAGACTCTGTCCCTAAATAAAATACAAAATAGGGCTGGGGATGTGGCTCAGTGGTTGAATGCCCTTGAGTTCAATCCCTGGTACCCGTCCCCCCCAAAAAAATAGCAAAGCCCCTCTTCTTTCTGCTGACTCACTCAGTCATGAGCAGTCACTTCCATTTTTGCATAGATGATGTTCTTCTGCATCTTCTTTACTGCCACAAAGTTCTTTTTCACAGTTAAGTGGGCCCCTATTCTTTGAGAATCTTTTCTTTAGACAGCTCTCTTTGGTTCCACAACTCTTCCATCCACCTTGTGTGGCCTAGCACACATGGCTACATCCACTTCCTCTGCAGTGGCTTAAGTGATAAGCCCCTGGAGTATTTTGTGTTTGGGTCTCTTGTTACCACATAGTCCATGAGTGTTCCCCATGGCTCAAAATGGCTTCTTAGATTCTCATTAATTATTTCAAAGCTCAGCCATCTGATGAAGAGCCTCTGCAGCTGTTTGGGCTCTTCAGGAGACATGACAGCACTGGGAAGAGAGACTTTAATGATGCTTTGTCCATAGGCAGAAAAATCTTTCTTTTTTTCTTCATGGTCCTGGGGATAGAACGCAGGGTCTCATACATGCTAGACAAATGCTCTATCACTGAACTACATTCCCAGCTAGGGTTTTTCTTTTTTTAATATTTATTTTTTAGTTATAGGTGGACACAATATCTTTATTAGTTATAGGTGGACACAATATCTTTATTTTATATTTTTGTGGTGCTGAGGATCGAACCCAGTACCTCACGCATGTCAGGTGAGCGCTCTACCTCTGAGCCACAACCCCAGCCCCAGTTTTTCTTTTCTTTTTTTTTTTTTAGAGTAACAAGGCATGAGTTTTATTAAAGAGATAGGAAAAGGGAAAGGGGACACTTGTAAGGGAGAGAGTGGGTCCTCTCAAAGAGGAGATGGATAATGTGCCTTTCCTGCACCCCAGTTTTATTGGGGATCCCATAGAGGTTTTCAGGGAGTTCCACCCAGGTCCACCTCTTGACTTTTAACCGACAATAGGATGATGATCCTGGTGATGAGAATCAGGGCCAAGTTACATTTCTCCGGAATGTTGAAGACTGAACACCCAAGAAATGCCTAGGCAATTATTTAAAGGATAGAACAGAGATAGACTTCTCCGCAGAGTAGGGGCCCCAGAGCTGGGTGTCCGAGGAAGTGGGGGTGTCCTGCCCCTTTTATAATTTTAGATTTCCTTTATTCTCATTCTCTCTCCTCCCCCATCCTGACTACAAGACTAGTGACCAAAAGGTAGTTTTTCTTTTTTTAATGAGGATTAAACTCACATAAATTTCAGAAAATTCATGTGAACACTGAGAACAATGCCTGGTACATCAAAAACTCTAATGGCTAGATACTACTCCTACTATTATTATTAATAGTAGGTGTATTATAAATGATATTCTTTTAAATGGCCTTAACTGGTGAAATGAAAAGTTGCTGACACTATATCAGAACTCAGTTTTATTTTATTTATTTATATTTTTTGGTGTCAGGGATTGAACCTAAGATTGCTTTACCACTGAGCCACATCCCTAGCCCTTTTTGTGTTTTAGAAAAGGGTCTTGCTAAGTTGCTTAGGGCCTTGCTAAGTTGCTGAGATTGGCTTTGAACCTGCGATCCTCCTGCCTCAGCCTCCCAAGGCACTGGGATTACAGAGTGTGCCACCATGCTCGGCTCCTGATTTTATTTTATTAGCCCATGAAATTCCCAAGTCTCAGAATGCCTGCCCTGAATCATGCTATGTATATGGAGAGGTTGCTCACCATGAGGCAATTGATCTCAATCCTGGCAAAGGAAGAAAAACGCTATAAATATCCTCATTACCCAGAAGAAATACTGAACTCTCGACCTGGAAGACACCACCATATACATTGAGGTTCTGCACACAAATGGTGTTGCTGAGATGTTGTGGTGAGGAAGGTGAGTGTGAGGGACAGTGTATCTCAGTAGGAAGAACACAGACTCTGAACACAGAAGGGATTCAAATCCCAGCAGGTCCTTCCACCTCTCTGAGCCTCGTATGTACAATGGGGATCTTATTTCCTTTCTTTTCTTTTTTTTTAGATGTTGACAGACCTTTATTTTATTCATTTATTTATATGTGGTGCTGAGATTCTAACCCAGTGCCTCACACATGCTAGGCAAACGCTCTGCCTCCGAGCCACAACCCCCAGCCCCGGGGATCTTATTTCATGGGATTAAAAAGAGGATGAAATGAGGTAATTCATACAGAGAACTCTGAACAAGGACAGGCATATTGTGAGTGCTCAATAACATTACTTACCTCAATCATGATGAGGAAGAGACTAACCATAACAGAATAAAAAAGCAGAGGAGCCAGAAAGAGCATGCCACTGCCCTGAAGCTGGGAGCTTGTATTCTGAGCTCTCATTCATTAGGGAAAATGCCCAGTAGCCAAGCTAGAAGGAATCCTGTAGACACTCTCACCAGTGAGCACACTTGCTCCAGGGCTACAAATACTATTAATGAAAATAACTGGCCTCAGTCCTATCCACTAGTTTGATGCCCATGTAGATCCTGTCAGACCAAATGTTATGAACCTTATAGTGCCACAGTATGCCTGAAACCACAGCCTGAATCACCAAGCCCCACAGTAGTACATTCCAAAATGGCAGAACTCTTACTTCCTTTATGCCAAGCTTTGGTGAGCAGCAAGGTATTAGAAGCCCTGGGCCACTGATGAGTGGCACATGGTGAGGGCCTGGCATGGAGGCAGGGAGAGTGGGATTCTTTTTTTGAAAAATTTATTTCTTTGTTCTAATTTGTTATACATGACAGCAGAATGCATTTCAGTTCATAGTATACATTAGAGCATAATTTTTCATTTCTCTGGTTGTACACAAAGTAGAGTCACACCATTCGTGTTTTCTAACATGTACCTAGGGTAATGATGTCCGTCTCATTCCACCATCTTTCCTACTACCATGTCCCCTCCCTTCCCCTCCCTCACCTTTGCTCTATCTAAAGTTCCTCCATTCCTCCCACGCTCTGCCCACCAGCCCCATTATGGATCAGCATCCACTTATCAGAGAAAACACTTGGCCTTTGGTTTTTTGGAACTGGCTTACTTAGCATGATAATCTCCAACTCCATCCGTTTACCTGGAAATGCCATGATTATATTCTCTTTTAATGCTGAGTAACATTCCATTGTGTGTGTGTGTGTGTGTGTGTATCACATATATATATCACATTTTCTTTATCCATTCATCTATTGAAGGGCATCTAGGTTGGTTCCACAATTTAGCTATTGTGAATTGTGCTGCTAAAAACATTGATGTGGCTGCTTCACTATAGTATGCTGTTTTTAAGTCCTTTAGGTATAAACTGAGGAGTGGGATAGCTGGGTCAAATGGTGGTTTCATTTCAAGTTTTCTAAGGAAGCTCCATACTGCTTTCCAGATTGGTTGCACCAATTTGCAGTCCCACCAGCAATGTATGACTGAGTCTTTTTCCCCAAATCCTTGCGAACACTTATTGTTGTTTGTATTCTTAAAAGCTGCCATTCTGACTGGAATGAGATGAAACCTTAGAGTAGTTTTGATTTGCATTTCTCTAATTGCTAGAGATGTTGAACATTTTTTCATATATATGTTGATTGATTGTATACCATTTTCTGAGAAGTGTCTGTTCAGTTCCTTAGCCCATTTATTGATTGGGTTATTTGTTTTTTGGTGTTAAGTTTTTTTTAATATTTATTTTTTAGTTGTAGTTGGACACAATACCTCTATTTATTTATTTTTATGTGGTGCTGAGGATCAAACCCAGGGTCTCACACATACTAGGTGAGTGGTCTACTGCTGAGCCACAATCCCAGCCCCTTGTGTTAAGTTTTTTGAGTGCTTTATGTATCCTAGACTTTAGTGCTCTATCTGATGTATGTGTGGTAAAAATTTGCTCCCTTTCTGTAGGTGCTTTCTGCACCCCACTGATTGTTTCTTTTGCTGAGAAGTTTTTCAGCTTGAATCCATCCCATTTATTGATTCTTAATTTTATATCTTGTACTATAAGAGTCTTGTTAAGGAAATCGGAGCCTAATCTGATAATGACTATTTGGGCCTACTTTTTCTTCTATTAGGTACAGGATCTCTGGTCCTTGATCCACTTTGAGTTGAGTTTAGTGCATGGTGAGAGATAGGGAGAGAGTGGGATTCTTAATTTCCATGCAAGCAAGTGACAAGAGACTCCTTGCAAGCAAAATGCTTTGGGTGGGGGGCTGGGGCTGGGGCTCAGCGGAAGTGTACTTGCTGGGCATGTGTGAGGCACTGGGTTCATTTCTCAGCACCGCATAAAAATAAATAAAAGGTCTGTCAACAACTAAAATAACATCTTAAGAAATGTTCTGGGTGGAAGAGTGAGTGGGTGGAAGGAGGCAGGAAAGATTTTCTAGCAGATTAACAAGACTCCTTCTTTGAAGCAGGCATTAAATCCACAGCTGAAACTTTACCTCCTACCCCCAGCCAAGATGCCAACAAATTATAGACCATCTCACCTCCAGGGCTCTCCAGATTGGAAACCTTTTGAATGCTCATGCAGTGCTAAGAACAGACTCTTCCAAACTACACCCTCTTCAGACACTAGTGCAGGTAAGTATGGAGATGTGGCACAGAAGCATGAGATGGAGAGCAGTGGTGAGAGCAGCAGGTGAGGCAGAGGAGCTAGCTAGAGGATTGCCAGCTCAGCCCTTGGCTGGTTGTGAGTTCCCCATCCCAAATTCCCACGTTGTCACCTCCCCCCACCCCCATGAGCCTCAAAGCACCAGGGTGTCCAGTCTCCCCAGAACTCTAGGCCCCTATTCCTGTCCTGGACCCTGCTGGAGGTGTGCATCTGCTGGTTCATGTTCTAGTGATGCAGCAATGTGTCCACATTTGCCTGAGTACAACCTGTGCACAGACATCCTGCCCCAGAACTTCAAAGGGCCCTTCCAGACCATTCTGAGAGAAGCTGACTTTGCTAATGGCCTGTCAGGCCAAGGTGATTTTGCATACTGTCGGATCCCCAGGAGTTGTACATGCCCTGCCCTGCTCACCAGGACTGCCTGGAGCTGGACAGAATGCCAGGGAAAAGAGAGGCCTGTGCCTCACTTGCCCCCAAGTGTGCAGTGGGGACAATTTGTATGAAGGACATTGGGCTCATTACAGAGAGTTGCTTTGGAGACACCTGTAGGTCATCACTCTGTTAGCTTCTTCCTGAACTGAGGAAAATCCAGGGAGAGGGCCCTAGGTAGGGGTGTTGTATGCCAGAGCACAAGAAAGGGGATGGAACACCTCTTCAATACCATAGACTTTCTTCAGAACTCCACACCCTAAATCTTGAATTATTTTCTTTTCCACCTATGTAATTCCAGTCATTTTCATTCCCCATCAGTTTCTTCCCTCTCTTTCCCATACACTCTCATTTTCACCCTACCACACCATTCCCTGTCTATCTTCTTACTCCTTTCCCTTCTCCTTCCTCTCCTGCCTGTGCCTAGCAAGGTTGATGACTCTCAGCAATGAAGTCTAGGTCAAATGTTGACATTCTCTTTTTTCATGTGAATCCAAGCAGCCAATACATATATTGAAGTATCTGTAAAGTGCACAGATAACAGGAATTGTGGAGAAGTAAGCTAAGTCATGGTTCCCACCCTCAAGGACTCATAGTCCAGTTGGAAGATGAGATGTGCTGACATGAAAAGATAACTAGTGAGTCAAAGTAGGGGACAGTGAAATGCTTCTGGGCTCAAAACACGAGGCATATTAGATTTGGGACGATCTAAACAGGTATAGCTGAGTGATGTCATTACAAGTCTAAAAAGCCACCAGACTGCCCTGGGAAAGGAGAGAAGGTGATAGGATCCCAGGACCTTTCCCAAGCTGCAGGCCCATTCTCACTACTGTGCTAGTGAGACCCAGCTTTAGGCATCTCTGAGAGTCATGATATCATGGAGTCCTCTCAGAATACTCTGACATCCTTGAGTACAAGTGTCTCATTGCTCAGAACAAAGGTACTATGAATGGCAAAGCCTCTTGGTTAGCTGAATTTCTGATGGTGATGTCTTGATATTCCAGCCCATAGTTATAACTAGAGTAGGCAGCTCTCATAAGCACTCAATGGAAACTCCAAGGTTGCCCTAGAGACCTTACCAACTCTACCCCAAATATTAACTTCTTAGAAACAAGCCACTCTACAGCCACATGTAACAGGTGACACACAGGGGGATAAGCACAATATACCAAAAAAAAAAAAAAACCTCTTGGGCTGGCAACATCACTCAGTGGTGGAGTGCTTGCCTAGAATGCACGAAGCCCTGGATTATTCAATTCACAGCACCACACACACACAAAAAAAAAAAAAAAAAAAAAAACCCTCTTAAGCATGTGGAAAATATTTTTTGTTTTCTTGGAGATTCTAGTTCTTTGGGGGGTCATAGTCAAAATTGCATACTTGTAAGTTTTATTAGCTGATCAATTAGTTTCTAGCCCAAATATAATTGGCTTCTCCATGTTTTCTAGAACCCAGGAAGGTACCTACCAAGAAACAAATCAACAGATGGTACAAAATATTTTCAAACTAATAAAGCAGCACTTATGTGGGTTTATATAAGAAGTGCCAGGCCATCTTCTTAGTGATGCCCTGAACAGAACAATTACAACTCTAATCCTGAAACAAGATTTGTGGAAATCCCAAAAGCAATTATTTGGCTCTTCATTGCAGAATAGTCTTTGGGGTGGAGGAAGAGGTACTGTAGTCCATGGCACAAGATATAGAGGGGTACACAAATATACTGAAGAAACCCTTAACAATTAAAAATTATACAAACATAGCATAGGATATGTTATTTACAGGAATTTCCATCTTTTATCAAAAATACATCAAAATATAAAGGTTATTAGAAGATTCTCAACCTCAGTAGGCCATGAAGATCTGCTCCAGCTTCTCTTAGAAAACAAAAGAAGAGCACACCCCAAAAGAATATTCCATGCAAACCTCATAGATGAAATATTTGACCAGGAGGGTGAAGAGTGGATGAGGGTGTATGTGTGTGTGTGTGGGGGGGGGGGTGGGGGGGGGGGGATTGCACAAACACACACAGACCCAAACCAATAAGCTAAATGTCATTTTCTTTAGTTATCTAAAATTTGGATCTACATACTTAGTACAGACAAAAGTAATTGTTCCATGTGTCTTGTTTCTCTCAAAAACACAATAGAATAATTTGAGTTCTTAGGTCATAAAAATATCAAAGTGAACTGGGTGCAGTGGTGAATGCCTGTAAAGCCAGTGGCTTAGGAGGCTGAGGCAGAAGAATTGCAAGTTCAAAGCCAGCTTTAATAACTTAGCGAGATACTGAACAACTCAGTGAGACCCTGTCTCTAGATAAAATATTTTTTAAAAAGGGCTGGGGATGTGGTTCAGTGCTTAAGCACTCCTAGGTTCAATACTGGGTACCCCTCAAAAAAAATCAAAGTGATATGGAATCTCAAACACTAGATGATGCTTAATTCTCACCCCCACCTGTTACCCCCATGTAGAAGCTTCCTTGTGAGGATAGCCAGCTTCAACCCCATCCACTAACCACTTTCCCTTAGAACAGAGGAAGCAGCAAGAGCTGAGAAGGGTAACCAGGCATGCAGTTCTCATGGTGGCATTAAACTGCATTTTTATTTCTGCTTTTAGAAAACTCCTTTAGAACAATTAGTCTCATCATTGAAGTTCTTACTGTCTGTTGCCTTCATTTACAGTGCTCTGAGATTCTGCAGATGTGACCACTCTAACAGAACCAGAGATTGAGGCCTTAGGATCCTCCCAACATCACACTTGTATAAGTGCCTTTTGGGGGGACTTGGGATGAGCTGAAGAGCTGTTACAGTGATGCTTCAATGCAGTGATGATCCCTTCTACATGCATAAGGTTATATATACACTTATAAACTATTTCACATATATAATTGCTTGAAATCATCTCAAATACCTAGGGCCATGTGCAGCAAATACCATCCTCACTTGAGAGATAGGGATGGAGGCTCAGATCAGTAAAGTGATGTACTGAAGGTCACCCAACACACAGGTGGAACCTCCTGATGTAAACATGCTCCCAAATCTCATGTTTCCACATCTCATACCATCTATTTGGAAAAGAAGGGGGTAGAGGAATGGCTCCATGGAAAGCACTTGCTTAGCATTCCTGAGGCCAGGAATTCCATGCCCAACACAGCAAACAAAAAAGAGAGAGAAATCTGGGCATGATGCTGCATGCCTGTAATCCCAGCAACTTGGTAGGCTGAGGCAGGAGGATCACAAGTTTGAGGCCAACCTCAGTAATTTAGCAAGGCCCTAAGCAACTTAGTGAAACCCTGGCTCAAAAAATAAATAAATAAAAGGCTGGGGATGTGGCTCAGTGGTTAAGTGCCCCTGCACTAAATCCTCAGTGAAAAAAAAAAAAAAGAAAGAAAGAAATATTTTATTCTGTGATCTTCATGACCTCAGGCACATCACTGAGTACAGGTTGGGATGCAGTCCTTGGGAAAACAAATGCCTCCAGGAAAGAAATAAAGGTCAAGTTTATAGATGAGCTAAAAGGGATCTGAACTTTAATGAAAAACAAACAAACAAAAAAACACACCAGGGAAATTGCTCCCATACATTCCTGAAAATGTAGAAATTTAAATTAAATAAAACATCAACAACACTTCCTTTTCAGTGGAGTTCCTGCTACTGTTTTCAGGGTTTCTCAATCTTACACTATCTGGCATTTTGAGCTACTAGAAACTTGTCATGGGACAGGGTGGTATCCTATGTACTGTAGGATGTTTAGAAGCATCATGGGCTTCTGCCACTAGATGTCAGAAATATGTCCTCCTCCAAACTCCATAGACTGCCTATAGATCTTCTGAGTGTGCCCTGGGGGCAAATTGGTACTGCTGAGAACCACAGCTTGCTTGCTTGATTGATTCAATATTGGGAATTGAACCCAGAAGTTCTTAACCACTTAGCCACATCCCCAGCCATTTTTATTTTTTCTTTTGAGACAGGGTCTTGCTAAATTGATTAGGGCCTTGCTAAGTTGCTAAGGCTGGCCTTGAACTTGCAATCCTCCTTTCTCAGCCTCCCCAGTTGCTGGGATTACAGTTGTGTGCAACTGTGTCCAAGAACCACCACCGCTTTAAGTCCAGAGCAGCCTGACAGACTATCTTGTTCTGCATAGACTTCCAATGGCCCTCAGAAATTCCAACACCCTGAGGGAGACACAAAAGTCCTTCCTGCTGCAGCCCTGCCAACCTCCCCAGTCCCTCCTGCCTCTCCCTGCCTTACACTCTGCCCTTGCTCTGCAAAACTGCTGGTAGAGCTTTCCCACACAGCCGCACTAGTTTCCATCCCCACCCTCACTGCTCTTCCCTTTGCTTGGAATATTTTCCCTGAGTTATGTCTACTAAACCCTACCCAACTCTCAAGAGTTGGCTTACAACATCATGATAAATGGAGAAAAACTGAAAATATTTCCTCCAAAATCAAGAACAAGTCAAGGCTGTCCACTCTCACCATTCCTATTCCACATAGTCCTCAAAACGTCAGCCACAGCAATCAGGCAAGAAAAAGAAATCAAAGGGATGCAAGTAGGAAAAGAAAAAGCCAAACTATCTGTTTTCCATCAACATGATCCTACATCTAGAAAACCTTAAAAGTCTACCAGAAGACTTCTAGAGTTTATAAATGAGTTTAGCAAAGTAGCAGGATACAAGATCAACACCCATAGCTTTCCTATACTTCAACAGTCATTCAGTCAAGGAAGAAATCAGGAAAACTATCCCATTGACAATAACCTAAAAAAAAAATAAATATAGGCTGGGGCTGCAGCTCATTGGCAGAGTGCTTGCCTAGCATGTGTGAGGCACTGGGTTCGATCCTTAGCACCACATAAAAATAAACAAATAAAATAAAGACATGCTCTCCAAACACAACTACCAAAACAAAAAAATTTTTAAAAATTAAATACATTGGAATTAATCTAACCAAGGAGGTAAAAGAGCTCTATAATGAAAATTATAGAACACTGAAGAAAGAAACTGAAGAAAACCTTAGAAGATAGAAAGACATCCTGTCATGTTCTGAGATAGGAAAAATCAATATTGTCAAAATGGCCACTCTACCAAAAGCAATACACAGATTCAATGCAATCCTCATCAAAATACCAAAGACATTCTTCGCAGAATTAGAAAAAAACAATTCTTAAATTCGTTTGAAAGAATAAGAGACCCAGAATAGCCAAAGCAATACTAAGCAAGAAAAGTGAAGCAGGAAATGTCACAATACCCGATCTAAAATTATAATCCAGAGTTGTAGTAACAAAACCAGCATGGTATTAGCATCAAAATAGACATGATGACCAGTGGAACAGAACACACAGAAATAAATCCACATGCCTACAGCCATGTGATATTTGAAAAAAATACCAAAAATATATTTTGGAGAAAAGACAGTCTTTTTAATAAATGGTGCTGGGGAAACTGAATAGTTATATGTAGAAAAATGAAATTAGACCCATCTCTCTCACCCTGCACAAAACTCAAATTGAAATGGATTAAAGACTTAGGAATTAGATCAAAACTTTACAACTTCTAGAAGAAAACATGGGGTCAACAATCCATCACATAGGTGCTGGCACCGAGTTCCTTAACAAGACCCCCAAAGCACAAGAAATAAAACCAAGAATCAATAAATGGGATGCTGTCAAACTGAAAAGCTTCTGCACAGCAAAGGAAATGATTAAGAGCATGAAGAGAGAGCCTACAGAATGGGAGAAAATCTTGGCTAGCTACTCCTCCAAAGGGATAAATATCTAGAATATATAAAGAATTAAAAATAACACCAAAAAAACCCAATCAATAAATGAGCAAAAGAATTAAAAAGAAACTTCTCAAAAGAAGAAACACAAGTGGCCAATAAACATATGAAAAAATGTTCAATATCCCTAGCAGTCTGGGAAATGCAAATCAAACTACACTAAGGGGAGAGGGGACAGGAGAGGAAAGGGCAATGAAAAAGGCAGTGGGGGGGGGTTGTTAATTGAAATAGATTTCCATGCATGTATGAGTTTGTTGGGATTAACACAGCTACTATGTATAACTATAAAGCTCTGATTAAAAAATTTTTGGTTTAGTGTAGACTTACCCTAAGCCTTTCCTTTACCCCCAATCTAAGGTTGGTTCATGACCCCACCTCTGTGTCCCTATAGCACCTTCTGCAAATTTCTGTCACAATTCTTACCCCTCATACCCCTATGTTACTCCTACTGACTGTGAGCTCCTAGAGGATAAGGCCATGCCATTCAAATCTGAGGCACAGTGCCTGGTGTGTAGCACTTATTCAACCAATCTTTATTGACGTGAACCACAGAGAAGAGCTAAAAGGACACCAGGTTGGGAGTCAAAACATCACAATTATCTTCCCTTGTTGCTGCTGCCAGCTTTACCCATAACCTACCACCATGGCCTAAGCCCGTGGAATTTGCAAAGCTTCCAAAGTCTTAGACAAGAGCCGAGCCCATCTTTGTGTGCTTGCATCCAACTGTGATAAGCCTATGTATTCAGGTTGGTGAAGGCCTTTTGTGCTGATCCCCAAACCAACCTAATTAAGGTTGATGAAAAGAAGGTACTAGGGGAGAGCATAGGCCTCTGTAAAGTTGACCACAAGAGAAAACCCCATAAAGTGTTTGCAGTTGTATAGTGGTTGAGGACCATTAGCAAAGAATCCCAACAAGGATGTAATCCAAGAGTACTTCATATGCAAGAAATAAACAAATAAAATTTGGGGTTGGGGCTGGGATTGTGGCTCAGAGGTAGAGTGCTCACCTAGCATGCCTGAGGCACTGAGTTCAATCTTCAGCACCACATAAAAATAAAAATAAAGATATTGTGGGCTGGGATTGTGCCTCAGTGGTAGAGCGCTCGCCTAGCACGTGCGAGGCCCTGGTTCAATCCTCAGCACCACATAAAAATAAAATAAAGATATTGTGTCCAACTACAACTAAAAAATAAATAAATAAAGATATTGTGTCCACCTGTAACTAAAAAATGAATATTTTAAAAACAATTTTGGTTAACAAAGAAAGCACACCAGAATTTCAGTCCGAGTTCTGCCACTCGCAAGTGATCGATCACTTTGCATCTCTGAACCTTTGTTGACTCATCTGAGTAATCAATTCAGACTAAATAAGTACCTAATAGGTCCTTCTAAGTTTGAACTATTGATTCTATAAGTTTCTTTTTCACATCTTATTTTAAAACATTTCCCAGCCAGGCATAGTGGCACATACCTATAATCAATTCATGAAGTTTAAGGCAGGAGGATCACAAGTTCAAGACTGGTGTCAGCAACTTAGTGAGACCCTGTCTCAAAAAGTAAAAGTGGTTGGGATGTGGCTCAGTGGTTAAGAACCTAAATTCAATCTGCAGTACCAAAATAAAACAAAATTAAAAAAAAAAAACATTTCCCAAAGGACAGGGTCATTATCTTCCTCTCTCTTCTGAGTGATACAGCTTCTTCTACTGTTCTTCAAAGTCTTTTCCTATTGACTATTTCGTTTGACCCTAGAAATAATTATACTGTGACAGCTTAGTAGCTGTAATTTTAAAAAATCAGCATTCTTCAGAACAAGTGGCATGAAGATGAACAGTGTGAGATACTACCACTGCATATTTATATGTGCATAAAGACACCCTTTAGGGAGGTGTGATGATTGGGCGGTGCTGGGCAGGAGATTACAAGTCTTTTCACTGCATATCTTATATCATTGGATTTTTTAAACTATGTGAATATGGCATCTATTTTTAAAAAATTAGGGATAACGAAAAAAAAAAAAAAACGAATAACAACATTTCCAATGCAACATTTCAACAGGCCATAGCAGGTGACAGACGGATCTGAGATTAGCAGCCAGGCCACAACTGTCAAAACGGCTATCAGAAAACCCTTTTAACTATATGTGAAAAGAATCAAGCTGGGAGCTGGGGATATAGCTCAATTGGTAGAGTGCTTGCCTCACATGCACAAGGCCCTGGATTTAATCCCCAGCACCAAAAAAGAAAAATAAAAGAAAGAATGAAGCTTGGGGTCTGGGGTTGTAACTCAGTGGTAGAGTACTTGCCTAGCATGTATGAGGCACTGGGTTCAATCCTCAGCACCACATCACCACATAGAAATAAATAAAATAAAGGTCCATCAACAACTAAAAAATATTTTTAAAAAAGAATCAAGCAGGGTATGATGGTACACACCTGTAATCTGAGGAGGCTGATGCAGAATGATTCCAAGTTTGAGGCCAGCTTAAGTAATTTAGTGACAATTATCTAAAAATAAAATTTAAGAAAAGGACTGGGAACCAGGTGCAATGGCTAATGCCTATAATCCCTGCAACTTGGGAGGCAAGAGAATCACAAGTTTGAGGCCAGCCTCAGCAATCTATCAAGACCCTCAGCACCTTAGTGAGACCCTCACAATAAAAAATAAAAAGGAGCTGGACATGGTGGCACATGCCTATAATCCCAAAGGCTTGGGAGGCTGAGGCTGGAGGATTGCGAGTTCAAAGCCAGTTTCAGCATGATTGGGGATATAGCTCAGTGGTAGAATACCCCTGGATTCAACTCAAAGTACCATAAAAAAGAATTGGGGGTGTTTTCTCACTGGTAGAGCACTTACCTCACATGTGCAAAGCCCCGAGTTCAATCACTAGCACTGGAAAAAAAAAGAATCAATCAAAATCTAATAATCTAGTTTCTGTTTTAATCTAGTTCATTCCCAGACAATAAGATATAAACTAAAATTCAGGGCTGGAATGTATTTCAATGGTAGAATGTTTGCCTATCATATATGAGGCACTGGGTTCAATTCCCAGTACCATTAAAAAAAAACAAATAAAATAAAGATCAACTTCACAGAAGATGCTTTCAAAAGGGGGGGGTAAAGAATTTGGATTCCAACATTGAATCTGAACAACTCCTGTTTCTCATTTCGTAGCCTCTAAGGAGATATATTTAGTGGATGATCCCCACCTAGAGGCAAAGTGGAGAAATAACAGACTTGAAAAGCAATAGATTTAGTGATTTAATAATGCTATAAATCTTTTATATCCACAATTCCCTATATGTACTGCCTGCCCTCTTTCTTCCTTTCCAGCAATAGCTATCACAACAGCCAATCAAATGAGGCCTGTGAGACACTAAATAATGACTAGCAGTTACATTAAATTTGTCATTAGGGCCGGGTGTAGTGGCACATGCCTGTAATCCCAGCAGTTTGGGAGGCTAACACAGGAGGATCCGAAGTTCAAAGCCAGCCAGAGCAATGGAAAGGCGCTAAGCAACTCAGTGAGACCTTGTCTCTAAATAAAATACAAAATAGGGCTGGGGATGTGGCTCAGTGGTTGAGTGCCCCCAAGTTCAACCTCCAGTACAAAAAAAAAAAATTGTCATTAGGATGGGGGGGGGGGCTTTCCTTGAACTGTAAAAGGTCACTGCTGTACCATCACAGGGTGACACAATAAAGACCAAGTGTGAATATAACCTCCTTCCTTCTGTAACTCCTGCCCTGTAAAATGAGGTGGGTGGATATCACACAGCATATGTGTGTTTAAGATCTCCTCAATTCAGGCACCATGGTATACACCTATATTCCCAGTGCCTCTGGAGGCTGAGGCAGGAAGATCGTGAGTTCAAAGCCAGGCTCAGCAACTTAGTGAGGCCCTATGCAACTCAGTGAAACCCTGTCTTTACATAAAATACAAAAAAGGGCTGGGGATGTGGCTCAGTGGTTGAGCACCCCTGGGTTCAATCCCCAGTACCAAAAACAAACAAACAAACAAAAACAACTTAGTGAATTGGGGATGTGACTCAGTGATACAGCACTTGCCTAGCATTCACAAGGCCCTGGTTACTGTCCCTGGTACCACAATAAAACAAAGAACTGGTGTTCTCACCTAGAAGTCCTGATGTCACCTGTTTTTGTATACATATAGAGCAGCATTGTCTTCACTGTGTCAGCTCTTCATATTATTTGGTTACCTTTAATGTTAAAATATGATGGGCTGGGATTGTGGCTCAGCAGTAGAGTGCTCGCTTAGCAAGGACGAGGCCCTAGGTTTGGTCCTCAGCACCACATAAAAATAAGTAAATAAAATAAAGGCATTGTGTCCATCTACACCTAAAAAATAAATATTAAAAAAAACCCATGCAACTCTTTCAAGGGATCACTACACTCATTTGAATAAAACAAATGATTGTTGATACTGCTCTATCCTAAAACAAAAGTCAACACTTATGCATATACTGTGATAGATACTATACAAAATGAATGAAAGCTGAAGGTGTGATATCAGTTTCAACTTTTTTTTATTATTTTTTAGTTGTAGTTGGACACAATACCTTTATTTCACTTATTTATTTTTATGAGGTGCTGAGGATCGAACCCAGGTCTCGCACATGCAAGGCGATCGCTCTACCACTGAGCCACAACCCCAGCCCGAGTTTCAACCTATCTTAACTGTAATTTTATTTTCCTACCATGCAAAAGATTTAACCCAGGACCTTGTACTTCCTAACGAGTGATCTACCACTGAGCTACCTCCCTAGGCACCTAAATAAAATTTTAAATACTGCAGGATCCACCCAGAAAAGGAACTAGGGGAAAAAAGTTTGTTTTATGCATTATCCTAGCAATCTCTGAAGAAATGTTTATTTTAAAATATTTATTTTTTTAGTTATAGGTGGACATAATATCTTTATTTTATTTTTATGTGGTGCTGAAGATCAAACCCGGTGCCTCACGCATGGTAGGCGAGCACTCTACCTCTGAGCCACAACCCCAGCCCATGAAGAAATGTTTTTTAAAAATATATTAATACCTATTAAAATGATAATTGTAATACCATTCATGATGTATTAGGTTCTAGGTACAGAGATAGTGCTTGGTGTACATTATTTCTATAATTGTACAAGGCTTAGCTGCTTCCTGGTTTTGCTTTTTTTTGTTTTTAAAAGTGATAAAGCTACACTGGGTAGACCGCTTGAACTTGTATAGTATATATTAAAGAAAGAAATGCCTTTGTATTTTTCTTTTTCATTTTATTTGGGTTTTCATTTTATTTTGATTATGTATTACATAACACACTGCATGCTTCATAATATATCAAATAACCTTCTAGCAGGGGTAGATGACCATACTGAGTTTTTTCCATCAATCAGGAAAATGCTTCCTTAATCAATGTTCTCCAAACCCTGAAAAACAGTTTAAAAAAAGAGAATGTGAGAATTCTGTTCCCATCAAAGATGTACCATGTACTTTATTTCCACTGTCACAGAATGGCATTCTCTCTTATTAAAACAAGTGTTTTCATATCCTGCAACAATATGGAATTGAAATGCAATGAATTTTATAATCACCATAGAAGAATAATCTGTAATGATTTCTACTTTTCCTTTTCTGATAGCAGCAAACATTACTTTACATGAAAAGACCCTTCACTCCCTGCAATCAGAACTAAAGTCAAGAAACTATTTTTAACACCTCAATTCTTACACAAAGCACTCTCTGAGTCAGAGGATAATAGGGTAAAATCTGCTTCATAAAGTAACAGCCAATTTGAGGTACATACTATTATCCTCATTCCATTTTTTTTCAGATGAGGAAATAGAGGCTCAGAGAGGTTAAAAAAATCACTTGCTTAAGTCAGTAAGGAAGTAGCAGAACTAGAATTCAAGTACAAGGACCCCCAACTCCAAAATCCTTGCCCTGTAAGCACAACACTATTTTTCAAGAGTCACAACCAAATACTTCAGCATCTATAAATTAAAAGATTATTCAGTGACGCCATTTCTTCTAGGTATTTTGTTTACTACTACTGGAAGAATTGCCTTGAGAGAAGACAAAATAGTATACTTCTAGGAGCTACCTCTCAGAAATCTTAATCCTATTTCACATGCCAGATGATCTTGATGGTTATTCTTAGACCAAACTTTGAGAAACACAGCTCTAGACAAGTAGACACAGCTATCCCCCCTTATCTATTAGGGATCCATTCCAAAACCACCAGTGGATGCCTGAAACCACAAATGTACATACTGTTTCTTCCTATATATACATTCCTGTGATAAAATTTAATTTATAAATTAGGCACAGTAAGAGTTTAATAGTAACTAATAAAAATAATTATAATAAAAGCATTTAACATTTTATAACTTTATTTCTGGAGTTTTCCATTTCAGATCACAGTTGATGGAGGTAACTGACATATGGAAAGTGAAACTGCAGATAAGGGAGGACTACTCTATCTAACTTCTGTTATCTCAAATAGCAGTATATTGAGAGGCAGATCACCTACAGTGAGTAATTTAATTTGCTCTGACCCTCTGTTTTTCATCTACAAAATGAGAATAATATTTACCTAGGTTCCCTGTGAAGAATAAATGAGCAAGGAATAAATATTAAAAAGTATCTAAAATTTTTAAAAAGAATTATTAGGAAAAACTACTCCTATAAGTTATATGAACATACTATTAGGTTGAGCCATATGAAAATACTACTACTTGGTCATTTTGACTTACAGAAAAAAGCAGTTTAATATGATTCAATCAAACACAGAATTACAACAATTCTTTAAGTAAGTTATTAGTGTGCCAACTGGCAGGCCAGTGGAATACAGAAGAGCAAATTCAGGAAACAGGCCCATGTATATATGGAAATTTAGTTTACTAGAATGGTATTACAAATAAAAATAAACTGTTTTATAAATTAATGACAGTAACAACTGACTATCTCCTGGAAAAAAGTTAAATCCTTGCTCACATTATATTCCCAAATGACCAGTAGCTGGATCAAATAAGGACATGAGGGAAAAAAAAAAGAAACTGTAACAGTATTTGGAAATTATATATGCTTATAATCTTGGGTAGAAAAGGCATTTGTTACAGAAAATGTAAAACCCAGAATACAGAATGATAAACTAAACATCAAAATTAAAAACTACTATCTGATGAAAAATATCACAAAGTGAAAAAGAAGACTGGGAAAAATATTCACCATACATAAAAATTTTTTATAAGAATGCTGTTTTCCTTTTTTTATATACGTTTATTTTTATTTATTTATTTGTATGTGGTGCTGAGGATCGAACCCAGGGCCCTGCACATGCTAGGCAAGTGCTCTAACGCTGAGCCACAATCCCAGCCCATACATAAAATTTTTAAATAATTAAAATCCAGTGGCTGGGGATGTGGCTCAAGCGGTAATGCGCTCACCTGGCATGCACGGGGCGCTGGGTTCGATCCTCAGTACCACATAAAATAAAGATGTTGTGTCCACTGAAAAACTGAAAAATAAATATTAAAAAAAAATTCAGGGACTGGGGATGTGGCTCAAGCGGTAGCGCGCTCGCCTGGCATGCGTACGGCCGGGTTCGAGTTCGATCCTCGGCAACACATACAAACAAAGATGTTGTGTCCGCTGAAAACTAAAAAATAAATATTAAAAAAAATTCTCTCTCTCTCTTTCTCTCTTAAAAAAAATAATTAAAATCCAGAGTACATATAGAACTACTATAAATAAAAAAGACAAATCCAATAGGCAAAGGATATAAGTAAACAATCCACAGAATAAGGAATACAGAAGATCATTAAGTAGAGCCGTGCTTCATGGTGCAGGCCTTTAATCCCAGTGATCTGGGAAACTGTGACAGGAGGATCACCAAGTTCAAAACCAGCCTCAGCAACTCAGAGACACCCTGTTTCAAAATTTAAAAAAGGAATGCCCCTGGGTTCAATCTATAGTATTTAAAAAAAATCATTAAATACATAAAAGATTGCTTGCCTCACTAGTAGACAAGAAAATGCAAATTAAGTTCCAGAGCTCCCCTCAAGCCTGGCAGATGGTTAGCATCAGAAACATCTTACCTTTGATTTATAATAGCGATTAACTCCAGATATGCGTCTATCTCTTTCCATCAAACTCCACTGATAGTGAAAATGGGCAACCCTTTTTTCCTTCAAATAAAAGACAAACATTATTGCAATTTGTAAAGATAAGTGACCCAACAGATGGATCATACAACTTTTAATAAGTGCTATGCTAGAAAAATGGAATCATCACTGAAATAAAAGCCAAATTAGTTGGGCAAACCTATAATCCCAGCGACTCAGGAGGCTGAGGCGGGCGGTTTGAAAGTTCAAAGACAGCGTGGGCAACTTGCCAAGACCCTATCTTAAAATTAAAAATAGGAAGGACTGGGGATGTAGCTCAGTGGTAGAGCACCCCTGGATTCAATACTCAGTATCGCTAAAAATTTACTTAATTAGTTAATTAAACTAAAGCCAAATTGACATACAACACCAGAACCTGGTACTTCACGGGTGAAAGACAATCACGAAACCAAAAAACAAATCTATATATATTCCGAGTGTACTTAAAGATGTTGTGAAGGACTAGAACGAGGAAAAAATGAAAATCCTAATGTGATTCCCTAAAGGCTTGCAAAGCAAAGTGGGGGATAAAACCTTCATGGCGGAGGGAGGGGACTATGGGTAGGGAAAAAAATTAAGAAGCTACAGAGATGTGAACATGAGAAATAAAAACCAAAATCGACCAAAACAATTGGAGGTCTAAAGGAATGGGAACATGACAAACGCCTCTCCGCTCTGCCTAGGAATTTTGACCTACCTACCTCTTTCATCTCTATCTTTCCAGCACCAGATAGGCTACTCTGCCCTATGGCACTCTCTTCTCCCTCCAGGAACTATCTATTTCTAACTAAAGCAAGATGTGCATTCCGCAAGCCTCCACTTTTAGGCAACACCAAGAAAGAGGAGGGTCAGCCTTGGTATCTCCCACCTCGGAGAGAGACTCCATATCCTAACAATCTCCCTATCCCACCGCTGTTTTGGGACCGCGGTCCGTGGAGTCGTTCCCCGGTTGGGGGAAGTAGCCTTACCTTGCCCCCGTTAGTGAACCTGTGGATGTAGGCAGTGGCCACTCCCGGGACAAGCAAGCACACGCCCATTATACCGAGTCCTGGAAGAATTTCGAACCACATTTCGGCACGGTTATCTAAACCAAATCCCTACCCCTTAGGCTCCTTAGAGGTGACCGGTTTCGGCTTCTTTCCCAGGAAACCCCGCGGCACCCCGCGAGAGGGGCGGTGCCCTGTCTTCCTCCGGAAGAAGCGACGGAGTCCGCCAAGGCTCAAGAGTGTCAGGGGCTCGCGCACTAGCCTTCTGTCACTATTGCTCTCTCGAGGTTCTTCCCTCTGGTTTTTCAGTTCCGACTCACCGCAGAGCGTAAGACGCTCAGTGACGTGAAGAACTCCGTGCAACCCACCAGCCACAGCAGTTTCGGAGCTCGGGACTCTAAAATGGCAGAGCAACTTTCTCCAGGAAAGTCGGCAGACCAAGTGTGCACCTTCCTCTTCAAAAAGCCTGTGCGGAAAGGGGCAGCAGGCCAGCGAAAACGCCGGATCTGCGACCCGGAGCCCGGGGAAAGCAGCAGCAGCAGTGACGAAGGCAACACTGTGGTCCGACCGGAAAAGAAGCGTGTGGCCCACAATCCAATGATACAGAAGACCCGCGGCAGTGGTAAACAGAAGGCGGCCTACGGCGACTTGAGTAGTGATGAGGAGGAGGAGAATGAGCCTCAGAGTCTCGGCGTGGTCTACAAGTCCACTCGCTCGGCGAAACCAGTGGGGCCAGAGGATATGGGGGCGACAGCCGTCTATGAGCTAGACACAGAGAAGGAACGTGACGCACAAGCCATTTTTGAGCGCAGCCAGAAGATCCAGGAGGAGCTGAGGGGCAAGGAAGATGACAAGATCTATCGGGGAATCAATAATTATCAGAAATACATGAAGCCCAAAGATACGTCTATGGGCAATGCTTCCTCTGGGATGGTGAGGAAGGGCCCCATCCGAGCCCCTGAGCATCTCCGTGCCACCGTGCGCTGGGATTACCAGCCCGATATCTGTAAGGACTACAAGGAGACTGGCTTCTGCGGCTTCGGAGACAGCTGCAAATTCCTCCATGATCGTTCAGATTACAAGCACGGGTGGCAGATCGAACGTGAGCTTGATGAGGGTCGCTATGGTGTCTATGAGGATGAAAACTACGAAGTAGGAAGTGATGATGAGGAAATACCATTCAAGTGTTTCATCTGCCGCCAGACCTTCCAAAACCCAGTTGTCACCAAGTGCAGGCATTATTTCTGCGAGAGATGTGCACTGCAGCATTTCCGCACCACCCCGCGCTGCTATGTCTGTGACCAGCAGACCAATGGCGTCTTCAATCCAGCGAAAGAATTGATTGCTAAACTGGAAAAGCAGCGAGCTGCAGTAGAGGGTGGTGCTACGGATTTCCCAGAAGAGCCTGATGAGGGTCCAATTCCCATTACCTAGATGGTTTTCCATAATTCTCAAATCTCAAAATAAATATTTTGTTGCTCTTTTGAAAATCTTAATTCGTGTCCTTTCTTTTCAGGGAAAGTGACAGAAAAGGTGGGTGTTGAGATAGGGTCCTGGTTTAAAAGCTTCAAGGTGAGTATTATGAAGATTTTTAGCACTGGGATAAACATTTCACCTGTGTTTTCAGAAACCTTGACTAAAAATTAAGGGGATGGGAGAAGTTCGAGAAAAGAGCTAGAATTTTGAAGTAACACAAAGCTGTGATGAAAGCCTATTTATTATATCGCATTTCTTTATCACATTATAGTTTACAAAGTACTCTGATGCATTATCTCTCTTGGGAGCCAGAACTACTTGAAAATACACCCAAACCAAAGTGTTGGGGTTAGGGTTAGGGAGCATGTCCTCTGTATGGTCCTTGCCCTCTTAAGCACCTATAGGTAATCCCCAATTTCTTGGATATAGAAATGATCTGTGCTGTCCAATACCATAGATGCTAGCCCCACATAGCTATTGAGTACTTGAAATGTGGCTAGTGGTCACTGTATTGAATGTTACAATTCTAAACTTGTGAATTTGCATAGGGCAAAAACTTATAATCCAGGCTGGGGCTGTAGCTTAGTAGTAGAGTGCTTCCAAGAATGTGTCAGGCACTAGGTTCACATTAAAATAAATAAGTGGAATGTGATGGACATTATTATCCAAAGTACACGTATGAAGACACGAATTGTTGTGAATATACTATGTATATAACCAGAGATATGAAAAATTGTGCTCCATATGTGTAATAAGAATTGTAATGCATTCCGCTGTCATATATAAAATAAATAAATAAATAAAAATAACAAAAAATGGAAAATAAAATAAAGGCATGCTGTCCATCTACAACTATAAAAAAATTTTTAGGGGCTGGGGATGTGGCTCAAGCAGTAGCGCTTGCCTGGCATGCGTGCGGCCCGGGTTCGATCCTCAGCACCACATACAAACAAAGATGTTGTGTCTGCCGAAAACTAAAAAAAAAAAAAAAATTTAAAAAATTTAAAAACTTATAATCTATCACAGACTCTAATAGAGTTGATCATGCCCTTTAAAGTTAGTAGATGTGCTTGTCTTCCCAACTCAGTAACTAGCATAGCATTTGGTATACTGTAATCACTTAATAAATAAGATCAGAGATTTAGGAAGAATGATTGGGGCCAAACCCTCAAATCCAAGATGAGGGGCTTTGACTATATTCTGTAGGTAATGGGGAAATAGCAGAGGATTGGGGAGGGGAAACACAAGTAGACTATGGGGGTTTTTGTTGTTGTTTGTTTTGGTTTGGTTTTAATGTTACTGATGTTGCAGTCATGGTATGGATTGCAGAGAGATGGAAGACAAGAGGCCAGGAGAGCAGTTAGGCCAAATGATTAGTAAATATTATTAAAATAACTAGAATTTGGACTGATCAGGAAGCAGATGAAAGAATAAAGATTAAACTCTTTTTTTATTCACATTAACTTATTTAAGGATATTCTTTGAGCAGCTGCACTGCACTTGTCACAGGGGATATTAACAGTGAACAAGATAGACACAGACCCTGCCCTCATAGAACTGGACACTAAATAATAACAAGTGTGATTAGTACACTGATCAGTGCACTGAGTTTAATCTCCAGAATTAACCCAATCCCAGCCGTGGAGGAATTCAAAGACATGAACCCACATCATACATTGTGATACATTCTATTATATAAAGTATCATGGGGATCATGAGATACACAAGAGCCTACAGGGAAAGAGGCTTAAGGAAGCATCCCATAAAAAACATTAAAAGAGTAGAGGAAGAAACAGCCAAATAGGAACAGAAAAGATGACATTTAGAGGCAGATGGAGAAGGAGGAGAGTACACTGCCATGCAAGGTAGAGGAAAAGTAGCTTAGAAAGAAATATGGCCATGAGGAGCAAAAGAAGTATTAAAATTGCTCAATTTTTGGTTACTATTCCTGAAAATATATACTTAACAATGTATTCAAAAGTAGAATAAAGCTTTATGGGGAAAGGTATACTTTGAATCATATAAACTGAGAGAAAGATCCAGGAACACAATAGAGAAGATGAAAGAGAAAATGCTGCTGCTGACTACTAACTTCTAGAAGGTAGAGCTGGGAAGGTATGGAATTAGCACAAATCATCCAAGGATAGCGACAGCACACACCTATAATCCCAGGNTGAACTCACGATCCTCCTGCCTCAGCTTCCCAAGCCACTGAAATTACAGTGTGCACCACCATGCCCAGCTCCCGCATAATGTTTTTTAGTACTTATATGTGAAACTTGAAAGAGTACACAAAATACCTGCAAACGACTATTATTCTTGGGATTCACAGCATTCATTTCTTAAAAGCGATAAGTACACAAAAGCACATAATAGTGTATTCAGAACTATCTTTCATGTTTATAAGCTTATGACCAACATTTTTTTTAGAGAGAGAGAGAGAGAGAATTTTTTAATATTTATTTTTTAGTTTTTGGCAGACACAACGTCTTTATTTGTACGTGGTGCTGAGGATCAAACCCAGGGCCATGTGCATGCCAGGCGAGTGCGCTACCGCTTGAACCACATCCCCAGCCCATGACCAACATATTTAAAGTAAATATTTTATCACTTTTACTTAAATGGTACAACTTCATTTCATAGGTGGAAATTAAATACTTGTTCTTACAAGTTGAAAATAAATAAATATGGGATGGAGGGAGGAAGCACCTCAGCACCCTGCAGAGACGAAGCTGTAGCTGGACTCTGAAGGAGCTTACAAAGTCTGAGCCTCCCTTGGGAAATAAACCTCAAATTGAGATTTGAAAGGTGAACAGGAGAGAGAGTATCCCAGGCAGCGGGACAAGTATATACTAAGGACCTGATGTGAGAGACTGGCTTCAGCTAAGAACTCAAAGTGATCCAGCATGACTGGAGGAAAAAGACCAAGATGGCCAGGTAGTCAAAGCCAAAGAGTAGACACCTTGCACTTGGCATAGGGGATGTTATGGAGAAGGAGGAGAGTACACTGCCATGCAAGGATTTGGGACTTTATCTGAAAGGCCAAGGGATGGCCATCAAAGGGTTCTAAGAATAAAAGTAAGATGGCCTGATTTTAATTTCTAAAAGTTATTTCTGCAGTGTGGTAAATGGTTTGAAGGAAACCAGACAAAAAGGGCTGGGCAAAGAGATCAGTTAGGAGGGAGGTGATGTAGTCCAGGTGAGAGGATGGTGGAGTAGGCTAGACTGGTGGCTGTGGACAGTCATTTAATACATTTTTTTGAGCACTCACCTCATGACAGACTTGAAGTAGTGGAGTCATTACACAAGCACACAAGTCCCAGCTCCCATAGAACTTACATGAGAGACAGTAACAGATTTAAACATATATGTGTGTGTATGTATACATATTTATACATATATATAGAGAGAGATAAATAGATGTACATATATAATATCAGATTATGACAAGTATTGGGAAAGATGATAATGCAAGATAAGGGGATAAAAAATCAGGGAAGTGGGGGAATGTTATTTTTTGGAGGGGCAGTGGGAATTGAACTTGGGCACTCAACCACTAAGCCACATCCCCAGCCTTATTTTGTATTTTATTTGGAGACAGGGTCTCACTGAGTTGCTTAGTGCCTCACTTTTGCTGAGGCTGGCTTTGAAATCATGATTCTCCTGCCTTAGCATCCCGAACCATTGGGATTACAGACATACTTCACCACACTGGTTTGGGAATGTTATTTTGTATATGGTGGTCAGAGAGGGCTTCTGATCAGGTGACATTTGAAGAGAGACCTAAAGGAAGTGGGTATCTGGAAGGAGAGCATTCCAGATTGAATGCCAAGTGTAAAGGCTCTGATACAAGAAAGTGCCTGACGTCTGCGAGGGACAGGGAGGAAGAAATGTAATTGGAGTGGACTGAATCAAGAGAAAAGAACTTTAAAATGAGGTCAGAGTAGTTGGAGGAAGGGGCAACTATGAACAGCCTTATTAACCATTACAAGGACTTAGGCTTTTATTCTCAGTGGTGAGAAAAGCCACTAGGAAGTTTTGAGTGGAGGAATGACATAAGTTAACACTGGCTTTGAAAAGAATTCTTCTCAGGGATGGGGATGTAGCTCAGGAGCAGCACTTGTGTAGCATACACAACGTCTTGGGTTCAATTCCCAGTATTGCAAAAAAAAAAAAAAATCAAATCCTTTTGAATTTTGGGGGAGCAATAGGAATGTTTTATATCTTTTAAAAATATTCTTTTATTTTATTAGTTGTAGATGGACACAGTACTTTTTATTTATTTAATATTTATTTTTTAGTTTTAGGTGGACACAATATCTTTATTTTATTTTTATGTGGTGCTGAGGATTGAACCCAGTGTCTCACATGTGCTAGGCAAGCACTCTACATTTGAATCACAACCTCAACCCTTAATTATTTATTTTTATGTGGTGCTAAGGATCAAAGCCAGTGCCTCACACATGCTAGGCAAATACTCAGCCACTGAGCTACAGCCCCAACCCTGTTTTACATCTTTTTTTTAATATTTAGTTTTTAGGTGTGGATGGAAACAACACAATACCCCTATTTTCATGTGGTGCTAGGTGAGTGCTCTACCACTGAGCCACAATCCCAGCCCCCTGCTTTACATCTTAATTGAGGTGTTTGTTACATGGTTGTCTACATTTGTCTGAACTCACTGAAATGTATATTTATATGTGTTTCATTGTATTGAATGCAATCACATTGTATGTGGTTATATCTTATTAAGAAATATATTACTAGATGCACTAGCTCATACCCATAATTCCAGCAACTCAATAGGCTGAGGCAGAAGGATCTGAATCTCCAGGCCAGCCTTGGCAATTTATTCAAACGCTGTCTCAAAGTAAGAAAAAAAAAAAAAAGCCTGGTGGGGTGGCGCACACCTGTAAACCCAGTGGCTCTGAAGGCTGAGACAGGAGTTCAAAGCCAGCCTCAGCAAAAGCCAGGCACTTAGCAACTCAGGGAAACCCTGTCTCTAAATAAAGTATAAAATAGAGCTGGGGACGTGGCTCAGTAGTTGAGTGCCTCTGAGTTCAATTCCCAGTACCCCCCACCCTGCCCCCAAAAAAGTAAAAAAAAAAAAAGTTCAAAAAGGGTTGGATATGTAGCTAGTTCAGTGGTAAAGCATCCCTGTGTTCAGTTCCCAGTACTTTCACCAAAAAAAAAAAAAAAAAAA
>NW_026000283.1:10201117-10230755 GCF_001458135.2 Marmota marmota marmota
TTAAAAAAAAAAAAAAAAAAAACAACGAAACCCAAATACCTTTAATGGTTATAATCATTACATGGAAAAGTGTATGGCATGATGGGAAATATCAGTATTAAAGAACTGAAAACTCCTTGTATTACTTGGAAGAATGATAGGAACTTATTAGCTCTAAACTTACTAGAAATTAGGTGTTCATGTTGAAATTTTAAATCAATAGTAAAGCATGTGCAAAAACTAAAAAGAAAATAGCCAATGAGTTAACAGAAACATCATAAAAGAAGTCATTATAAGGTTAAAACTGAATGACAACAATATACATATAAAAATATGTGAAATGCAATCATTCCAGGTGTGGTGGTGCACGCCTATAAATCCCAGCAACTCAGGAGGCTGAGGGAGGAGGATTGCAAATTCAAGACCAGCCTCAGCAACTTAGCAAGACCCTAAGCTAGCAAAACCTTGTCTGAAAAATAAAAAGGGATGGAGTTGTGACTTAGTGGTAAAGTGCCCCTGGGTTAAATCCCCAGTACCCCCCCACAAAAAAAAACCAAACACACACACACAATCATTAGGGCTGGGGATGTAGCTCAATGGAGAAAATTTATAGTATTGAATGCATCTGTAATAAATATTCTAGGCTGGTGATTTAGTTTAGTGGTAGAACACAAGCTTGGCATGCATCATGCATGATGCTCTATGTTCAATCCCCAGCACCAAGGGGAAAAATTCCAAATTATTACATAAAGCATTCAATTTACAAAACTAGAGAAAGAGCAGAATAAACTTAAGCAGGTAGAGGGAAGAAAATAATACAAGAGCAAAAATTTAAAAACAAACACAGCAGTTTCTCTGTGTCTTTATCCCAATCTTCAGATAACCACTAATCAAGATTCTGTCAGTATAGATTATTTTGCATTTTCTAGAGTTTTGAACAAATTAAATAATATTGTATATATAGTATTATATTTAGCTTCTTTTCACTCAGCATAATTCTTTAAAAAAAACTAAATTAAATACACTAGGGTGAAACTCCACATCATGTACAGCTGAAAGAATGGGATCCTAATAAGACTAAGTTATACTTCATGTATGTATAATATGTCAGAATACACTCTACTGTCATGTATATCTAAAAAGATTACATAATAATGGTGAAATTTAAAAAAAATTAAAAATAAACATGATGCTGAACACAGTGGCACATGACTGTAATCCCTGCAACTTCAGAGGCTGAGGCAGGAGGATTGCAGGTAAAGCACCTTGAGTTCAACCCCCATTACTAGGAAAAAAAACCTATAGTAGTAGGAGGTGAGATGGCAGAAGGAAAGATGCCTCCAAATAGAACAAAAAGTAATAGATACATGATATTTGACCACATAGAGTAGGGTTTTACATTCGTGAAGGAGTTTGATGGAAAAAATATTAATGAGTACAAGAAAATCAATCAAATCAATAAAGTATGTTAGTCTGCTGTTACTGTGAAAAAAATACTTAATATAAACAGAAAAGATTTATTTTGAATCACAGTTTCAGAGGATGCAGCCCATGGTCAGTTGTCCCATTACTTCTGGGCCTCTGGCTAGGCAGTAAGACATGGTGGGAAGCGTGTAGTAGAACAAGGCTGGAACAAAGCTGCTTATCTCATGGGGACCAGGAAGTGAAAAAAACCAAAGTTCCATTATTTCCTTGAAGGTCATCCCCCCCAGCTACTTAACTTCTTTCCATTAGGCCCCACCTCCTAAGGCTCCACAATAGTACCACAGGCTAGGGAACCACGCCATCAACTTTCAACAGCTGGACCTTTGGGAAACATTCAAGATCTAAATTGTAACATAAAGCAAAATATAAAAATGAATAAAATAAAGGTATTGTGTCCATCTACACCTAAATTTTTTTTAAAAAAAGAAGGATTTGAGGTATTAGGCAAACCACCTTTTGAGTTTAAGGTTTAGAAAAAAATTTTAAAAATTGTAGCAGAAAGATTAATTTAAAATTCCTCATCTTAACATTAAGATAAAGCTTTTTATTTTGAACAGCCTGTCCTTAGCTAGTGACTCTAAATGGTTCATTTAAAAGTCACTATTATTCATTATTTGTATGATTATCTGAACAACATTTTGAAGTATTTGTTTTTATTTCCATTTTTTGTTGTTGTTGTTGTTGTTGTTGTTTTTGTGGTGCTGGAGTTCAAACCCAAAGGCTCCTGCATGCTGGGGGAGTGTTGTGTTCTACCACTGAGAGCTACAGCTCCAGCCCTAGTTGGAAGTATTTGATACAATGAAAAGGCAAGGTATCTGTACTGTTCATAAAAAAGGAACATAAACTACCTTATCTTAACATTGGAAACCTTTTTTTTTTTTTAATCTTCAGTACACTATGCTACTTGAAATAGGAAAGTGCTCATTTTGAAACATTTTTTCCTTTAGTCTTGGAAGTTAATATTATAAGTTGTTTACATAAAAGAGAAATATTTACGGTCTTAATTTTTTATAGTCTTATATATTATTCTTTGATGCCCACCACCCCCATTTGGGAGCTTTTTTAAAAATTAACTAATTTTCTTTTTTAAACATTTTTTTAGTTGTTGATAGGTGTTTATTTTTATTTATTTATATGTGGTGCTGAGAAACTAACCCAGTGCATTTGGGAGCTTTTTATAGCCCTAAATTCCTCAAACCTGATTTCTTTTCTTCTCTTTTCTTTTAGACAGGGTCTTGCTGCATTACCCAGGATGGTCTAGAACTCCTGGGCTGAAGCAATCTTCCTCTCTCAGCCTCCTGAGTGGCTAGAAGTACAGGCATGTGCCACACACCTCTGCTTGAGTCTCATTTCTATATGTTCCATTATTTCTCTCTTTAACAATCTTTCCCTACTTCCCATATCCACAGAATATGTACTGTACATGATTAATGTTTGTGAAGAGTTGCTTGCTATTTTTGTAATGCAATATTTTATTAACATTATTGTTACCCCAGGAAATCTAAACTACCAACCTTGAGATATAATTTGAATTTATGAATCAGCTGTGTTACTTATTAACCCTGTAATTTTGGGTTTGAGCCACCAATATATGTCTTAATTTCACTCACTGAAAAAGAAGGAAAATAGCAGCTTTTTCCACCCCTTTTCCTTAATTGCTCATGATACAGAATTAACTTGTTTCATTGAGTCTAAGACTTTTTTCACATTTTAACACTTCTGAAATCAGGATGAATTTAAAGGTTTACGGTGTAATGCAGTTCAATTGGCAGTATTTTACTTTCTTGGTATATAAAATAGTGGTGGTAGCTTCAGTGGTATCAGATTTGATAATGCAAACCCTTTCTCATTGGGACAATAAATTTTACATTTTGTAGGGCTGAGTTTTACTGACAATTCAATGAGTTTACACAAATGTGCAGTAATGCAACCGTCACAATCATGATAAAGAATGTTTTCATCATACCAAGAAGTTGCCAGGAGCCCCTTTTCAGTTCATCTCTTTTCCCTACTGTGCTCTGGCAATCACTTATCTGCTATCACTATTTTTTTTACCTTTACTGGAAGTTCATATAAATTGATCCTTACAGCATGTACTCTCTTTGTGTCTGGATTCTTTCATATAATCATTTTGATTTGAGGGGGGGAAATGGGGACTGAACACAGGGGCACTTGACCACTGAGCCACATCCCCAACACTTTTTTGTATTTTAGAGACCCCTGAGTTGCTTAGGGCCTCACTAAGTTGCTGAGGCTGGCTTTGAACTCATGATCCTCATGCCTCAGCCTCCTGAGCTGCTGGGATTACAGGCATGGGTCACCTTCCCTGGCTATATAATCATTTTGAGATTCACTCATGTTGATGCGTATATAATTAGTTCATTTTTATTGCTGAGTGGTATTCTATGAAATGTGCCATATTTTGCATATCCATTCACCTGATGATGGGAATTTGGATTGTTTCCAGCTTTGGGTAATTTATAAATAATGTAAAATTGGCTTTTTCTTTAAAAGTGGGAAGGAGGGTGAGCCCAACTAAATCAAGTTGGGTCTTTCCCCTGCTTCCTATGGAGCCCCAGCACCAAAAGAGAATCCTTTTACTTTAAAAATGGTGATGAAAACAAATCCTATACATTTTGGTGATACTGCTCCTTTACACCAATATCTTGTGTGTTTAAGTATCTACAAATCCCAATCAATATATGGAAAAGAAACTAAAGCCTCTGAAGGTACACTTTGGATTCCATGATAGAAAATACAAAACTGGACACAGTGGTATATCTGTAATTCCAGCTACTGGTGATGAGTTTTGCTCCCTCACATGTTGAAGTATAACATTAGAGAAGCACTGCAAGTAAATAGCTGATATCCTGGTATCCCAATAAGTGAGGCCTTCCTCCTTTTTTATATGTCTTAGGCTTCCTTTTTTCTCCTGCTCTCTTCCCCTTATCTCTTTGCTTCCTGCCTAAGTGACCAGGCCCAGGAGGTGCTCAGTGGGAGGGCCAAAAGGAGAGAAGCAGCCCAGGACACAACTTCCCTCCCTGTAGGGAGGGAACCGGGGCAGGTTATCTTGATTGGGTGGAAGAAGAGCTCCGAAGGCATTTTAATCCTTCAGGGGGCAGTCTCCAACTTCCCGGACTCACTCAAATTGGCTTCCATGATCCTTGATCCGACCTGCCTCGATTTACCTACCTATACTGACTGCCTGTCTAATTCTGGCGTCACTGGAGATAGCCTGGGCAATGCAGTGAGACTCTGCTCCAACTCACCTCACAAAACCCACAATTTATTCCAGAGTGAGGCAAAATTTGGATAATATTATTTATCCAAAGAATTATGCTAAGTACCCCCCCACAAAACCTATATATTTTTTAAAGAAATAGGGCCTTTTTAAAAATAATTTTTAAATTTATGACAGCAGAATGCATTAAAATTCTTACTACACATATAGAGCACAATTTTTAATATCTCTGGATGTGTCTGGGCTTTTCTAATATTTATTTTTTAGTTGTAGTTGGACACTACCTTTACTTTATTTATTTATTTATTTAGGATTGAACCCAGGCCCTCACCCGTGCTAGGCGAGCGCTCTACCGCTGAGCCACAATCCCAGCCCCTATATTTTGATCTTTAAAAAATTCCTAAATTTTCAAGGTGAAAAGATTCGATTTATTACAAATAGGAACATGAGATATCTAAGGTTCCCATACTCCTAACCAAAAGCGGATAACCGTTTTGTATGCCGGGATATGTAGTCCCCGAAAGAGCTGTTTCTAGTCAAGATGGCCGAGTTGCTCACGATGCGCGAAGGGGCGGGCCTCTAGGGAATCTGGGTCGCGAGGGGATTGGGCGGCGCGGGGACTCAGCAGGCGGGAAGTAAAAACCAGGTATTAGAACCTTTCCACTGAGGGAAGCTGAGCACCCTGAAGTATCGCGAGATTTTGGGGGGCCCAATGGAACACGCAGCTCGGCTTATCACTAGGGGTATTTGTTGGGGGCGGAGCTCCAACGGGAGCTACCCGCGAGTCATAGGTGCCCAGCGTAACGGCGTTGGCTGAGCGGCCGCTCCGAGGAGCGTGACCGTGGCCATGAAGGAAGAAAAGGAGCACAGGCCTAAGGAGAAGCGAGTAACCCTGTTAACACCTCCGGGGGCCACAGGAAGCAGCGGTGGGGCTTCGTTGGAAGGTGCCAAAGGGGACGATAAGCAGGACCGCAACAAGGAGAAGAAAGAAGCTCTAAGCAAGGTGCCCAGCGGCAGCTGGCCCGAGAGGGCGGGACGGGTCCATGGCTCGTGGAGGTTGCTGGAATGGGGTTGTTTCTTCCTCTATTGGTTCTTCTCTCTCTTCGTCTGAATGAAAATCGCTTCACTTTGTCTTGTATATTAGCCCTAAATGGAGGGGCGTCCCTCCTGACCAAGCTCTGGGGTGGGGTTAGGGAAAAAGGGAATTCCCCAGACAAGGGTTTAGGTCCGAGCTTCTAGATGATAATGGGAGGGGAGAGCGGAAGTAAAGGAATGAGGAATAAAGTTTAATTGGGGAGAATTATTAGTGAAGGGAACATCGGGGTGGGAGTAGTTTGCGGTAGGAATATTAATCGAGGTGAATTGGGGGAGAGGGCTAGGAGGATTAATTGTCTGGAAAGGCAGATCGAGAACATACTGTTTTGAGAGCAGTGGACGAATTTTTTGTATGCGTTATGGAGTTTTTACGTCTTTAAGCTGAATGGTCAAGGATTTTGTTTTAGGGTGTGTTAGACGTGGATGAGAGATACCACTAAATTCAAATTTCATGGCAAAAGACCAGGGATGGTATGCTAATTTGCTACTAGATCTATTGGAAATGAATAGTAGACAGTGTTTCCCAAAACTGGTAAACTGTGCGATAACAGCAGAACGGGAGGTTTTCCTTGCCCCAGGCGGTTTTCATTTCCAGGAGTTTTTAAAAACCGCGTTAGTATTACATTTGACTAATTCTGAGCATTGGACTACAGAAGAATATTTTCTCTTGGGTTTTAATAAGTGATCTTATATTTTAAAGCCGATCTTCAGGGACTGTGATTCTTTCAGGTATGATAGAAAGTTGACTTGTACTAATTTTATTTTCCTTATTCATTTCCTAAGGTGGTAATTCGAAGATTACCTCCCACTTTGACCAAGGAACAGCTTCAGGAACATCTTCAACCTATGCCTGAGCATGATTATTTTGAGTTTTTTTCTAATGACACTAGGTAAAAGAAAAAAGAGGGAGGGGTAAATGAAAAAGGTTTCTTCCATTCTTTTTACCTTGTTAGTGTTTTTCATTTGATTTTTGATCCTGTCTCTTTAAATGTGTACTTGTAATTCAGCCAGACACATGCAAGTATATTTACATAATTGCTTTCTTCTCTGCAGTCTGTATCCTCATATGTATGCCAGAGCATACATCAACTTTAAAAACCAAGAGGACATTATTTTGTTCAGGGATCGCTTTGATGGTTATGTATTCCTTGACAATAAAGGTGAGTCTTTGTAACTGAACTAGAAGGGGAGTTTGTCATTTTTATGTTTAAAACAATATACACATGGCAGTGTTTTCTCCATGACTTTGTAGGTAGCTTTTCTAAAATCCTAGGTGATAAAATGTGTAACATTTAAAAAGCTTTACACATTTTATAAGCTTATTGTATTCTTATAAATTGGTAGTCCTGGGTATTTTTATTAACCTGTTATTTCTTTAATTTGATCAACCGAATGAAATTGCCACAGTTTTCTCTTTGTGAGACAGATTTTTTTTTTTTTTGTCCTGGATTAGACCTTCTGTTTTGACTGTTTAGTCACAGCAGCAATTCTGGTAAATGACTCTTTAAACTTGTATGACAAGTTTTAAATATTTACTTCTCACCCTGCTTCAAGGACCATTTATTTAATTATTTAATTCATATCCTTTAAGCCAACAGTTGTACATAATTAAAACATCAAGTTTGATCCTCCTACATTATATCCAGAAGGGTCTAGTCTACAGGGAAGGCATATTTCTGCCTTAACTTGCTTTTTATTTAAAACCTGCTGCTTGCAACATTTAGCCAGAACATATCCAAGTTGCCATTTCTTACCTTTTGGGGGGCTTTGTAATCATAGGTAAATGGTGTGGTTTGTTTTGTTTTGTTTTCTTAGTATTACTTCAATTTGGTAAAATTTATCAGGGATTATGCCAATAAAAGCTGAAGAAGGATTGCCACCTGTGTTTGTCCAACTTTTTTTTTTTTTTTTTTTTTTTTGTGCTGGGCATCAAACCTTGGGCCTTGTGCATGCTAAGCTTGTGCTCTACCCCTGAGCTACATCCCCGCCCTACTCCCACATTTATTAATTCCCTCAAACCATCTAGTTATCCACCCTATTTTTGGAATAAAAGATGGTTTTCCATCTTTTTATTCCAATAGATAGTAATGATTTCCTATTTACTTAGCTTGGAAATCCAAGTTGTGTTTGATTTTTACATTTCTTTTTAAAACTTAAATTTAATACAAGTGATGAGTCTTGTCAGTTTAATGTTTTTATTGTCTTATTCTCCTAGACCTAATTATACTTTTATATTTTATGTCCTTATCAGCTAATGCTTAGACAACTACTGTCTGTAAATTTACAGGATTTTCTATTTATATTTAATTCAATGTATTGTCATAAAATTAATCTTTTTAAGTTAACAGTTGTGGAAAAGAATGAAAGTATGAACTCAGATTGTTAGCCAAAGCCCTCCATAGTCTGGCCTTGCTCCTGCTTTTTCAGCCTGTCTTCCACAATTTCCCTCTGCTTTAGTCTGGTTTATTTATTCCATTCCTTCTCAGATATATCACAATTATTTAGCTAATCTGATTCTGCATTTGCTAGGATTTCTTTTTTAAAAAACATTTATATTTTTAGTTGTAGTTGGACACAATACCTTTATTTTATTTATTTTTATGTGGTGCTGAGGATCGAACCCAGGGCCTCACATGTGCTAGATGAGCGCTCTACCGCTGAGCCACACTCAGCCCTCTTTTTATAAATATATTTTTTAGTTATAGATGGACACAATACCTTTATTTTATTTATTTATTTTTATGTGGTGCTAAGGATGGAACCCAGTGCCTCACATGTGCTAGGCAAGCTCACAACCACTGAACTATAACCTCAGCTCCATTTGCTAAAACCACATTTCCTCTATGATTGCTTTGTGATGCCTTTAGGTCAATTCTTATTCTCATTTATGCCAATGATCAAAGTAGTAGTTTGTACCTTGTGTGACATTGTTCTATGGCTGGAATCTGGTGAATTTTTTCTAGTAATTGTTTTGTTTTTTTCTTTTTTCTATTGAGATATAAATTCGAATACCATGAAATTCACCTACTTAAAGTATATGACTCAGTGGTTTTTGGTATATTCACAAAGCTGTGCAGCTATTTCCAGAATGTTTTCATCATTCCAGAAAGACACTTATATGTCTATTAGTAGTCATCTCCTATTCTCCCCTTCCCCCAGTCCCTGACAATCACTAATTTACTTTGTACCTCTATGAATTTCTTTATTCTGGACATTTCATATAAACATACATATGTGGTCTTTTATGACAGACTTCTTTAACTTAACATAATGTTTTCAAGGTTCATCCATGTTATAGCATGTATCATCACTTCATTCTTTTTTATTGTTATTTTCTGCATTATTTAAATTGTGGCAAAATTAATATAAAATTTTCCATCTTAATCATTGTTAAGTGTACATCAGTAGTGTTAAGTATACTCATATTGTGCAACCAATCCAGAAATTTTTTATCTTGCACCAGGCACAGTAGCACACATCACAGCAACTTGGGAGGCTGAGGCAGAAGGATCACAAATTCAAAGCCAGTCTCAGCAACTTAGTGAGACCCTATCTCAAAAATAAAAAGGACTGGGGATGTAGTTCAGTGGTAAAATGCCTCTGGGCTCAATTCCCAGTGCCAATTTTTTTTTTATCTTGCAAAACTGATACTTTACCTATTAAACAACTAGCCATCTGTTCCCCATACACTTCTACTGTCTGTCTCTATGAATTTGAACTATCCTAGATACCTCAAATAATTGGAATCATACAGTACCTTTTTGTGACTGGCTTCACTTAGCATAACATTCTCAAGGTTCATCCATGTTGTATTATGTATCAGAATTTCATTTTTAATGTGAATGTTCTATTGTACATATACACCATATTTTGTTTATCCATTTATCAAGGGACACTTGGGTTGCTTCTACTCTTGGCTAGTAGGAATGATACTGCTATGAACATGGGTGTGCAAATGTGGAATTTCTGGGTCATATGGTAATTGATTTCTTTTTTCTTTTTTTTCCTTGGGATTGAACCCAGGGCTTCAAACATGCTAAGCAGGCATTCTAGCACTGAGTTATATCCCTAGCCTCTATTTTTGAGGAATAAAAAATAGTGTTTTTCCTAACAGATACACCATTTTACATTCCCACAAATAAAATAACAAATGTTCCGATTTTTCCACATCCTTATCAGCACGTTATTTTCTTTTTCTTTCTTTCCTTTCTTCTTTTTCTTTTTTACCAGGGATTGAACCAGGGGCATTCAACCACTAAGCCACACCTCCAGCCCAATTTTTATTTTGAGACACGGTCTAGCTAAGTTGCTTAGGGCCTAAGTTGCTGAGGCTGGTTTCAAACTTGTGTCTCAGCCTCCTGAGCCACTGTGCCCGGCATCTTTGTTTTTTGATAGTTGCCATCTTAACAGGTAATAGCTTGTTGTGGTTATGATTTGCATTTCCTTACTTATTAGTGATGTTGAACATCTTTCCATAAGTTTGTTGGCCATTTGCATACCATCATTGGAGATAATTCTTTTTTGTTTTTGTTTTTTGCATTATTGGGGATTGAACACAGGGCCTTGTGTATGCTAGGCAAGGATCCTACCACTGAGCATATCCTCAGCCCTGAGAAATTTCTATTCAAGTACTTTTACCATTTTTTAATTGTTTTTTTGTTGTTGAGTTGTAGAAATTCTTTATATATTCTGGATATTACACTTTGTCAGATAATATGATGTGGAACTATTTTCTTTCAGTTATCTTTTCACTTTGTTGAATGTGTCCTTTGGTGCAGTTTTAAATTTTTTTTTAATTTATTTTTTAGTTATAGGTAGATACAATATCTTTGTTTATTTTTTATGTGGTGCTGAGAATCAAACCCAGTACCTCACACATTGTAGGCAAGTGCTGTACCTCTGAGCCACAATCCAGCCCTTAAATTATTTTTTAATACCTTTATTTCATTTAGTAATTTTTACATGGTGCTAAAGATTGAACCCAGGACCTCACATATGCTAGGCAAGTGTTCTACCACTGAGCTACAACCCCAGCCCTATTGCACAGTTTTTAATTTTGATAAAGCCCAATTAATTTTTTTAAATATTTATTTTTTAGTTCTAGTTGGACAAAATACTTTTATTTTATTTATTTTTTTATATGGTGCTGAGGATCGAACCCAGGGCCTTGCATGTGCTAGGCGAGCACTCTACCGTTGAGCCACAATCCCAGCCCCCAGTTAATTTTTTAACAAGAGTTTTATTGTAGTGAGAGTACTTCACATGAGATCCGCCCCTCTTTTTACATTTATTACTTATGCTTTTCGTGTCTTGGGGTTTTTGTTTGTTTGTTTTTTGCCATTAACAGGTTTTTCTTTCAGCTTTATTGAGGTATAATTGACAAACATATATGTTTAAATTGTACAATATGATAATTTAATATACATTTGTATTGTGAAATTATCACAATGAATTTAGTTAACACACCTATCAACTCAGGTAGTTACCTTTTTAAAAGTAATAGCTTTTTTGAGATATAATTCACATATCATAAAATTTACCCTTTTAAAGTATATACTTCAGTGGCTTTTTATATATTTACAAAGTTGTGCAACCATCACCACCATCTAATTATAGAACATGTTCCTCACCCCAAAGAGAAACCCCATACCCATTAGTTGTTAACTCCTATTCTCACTACCATCATCCCAAGCTCTGGTCAACCATTAATCTAGCTTCTACCTCTCTTTAAATTTGCCTGTTCTAGAGATTTCTATTTTTTTTTTTTTTTTAGTACTGGGGTTTGAACTCAGGAGCACTTGACTACTGAGTCACATCCTCAGCCCTATTTTGTATTTTATTTAGAGAGAGGGTCTCACTATGTTGCTCAGTGCCTTGCTTTTACTGAGGCTGGCTTTGAACTCGTGATCATCCTGCCTCAGCCTCCCAACCTGCTGGGATTACAGGCATACGCCACCATGCCTGGCAAGATTTCTAATGTTTTTAAATATTTTTTTAGTTGTAATTGGACACAATACCTTTATTTATTTATTTATTTACTTGCTTGCTTGCTTACTTACTGTGGTGCTGAGGATCAAACCCAGCTCCTTGCACGTGCTAGGTGAGCGCTCTACTGCTAAGCCCCAGCCCAAGATTTCTAATTTTTAAAACATTTTTTTAGATGTTGATGGACCTTTATTTTATTCATTTGTTTATATTTGGTGCTGAGAATCGAACCCAGTGCCTCATACATGCTAGGCAAGAACTCTACCACTGAGCCACAACCCCAGCCCAAGATTTCTAATTTTTTTAAACAAAAATGTACAGGGTTTGTTTTTACATATCAAAGTGCCACATTTTACAAGTTGAATTTAAATGAATATTTTACTTACCTGCCATATCTTCATTAATGTACTTGAGACAGGGTTTTGCTGTGTTGCCCAGGCTGATCTCAAACTTCAGAGCTCAAGCCATACTCCCAAGCTACTGGTACTACAGGTGTGTGCCACACACTCAGCTTGCTGCCATTGTCACTAATTATGTTTTTAGTGTGAATTTGGGGCTCCATTGGTAGCCTGTTGATTACAATTGTGCCAGTGTGATTTATGCAATTTGAGAGACTGTCTTCAAATGACTGTCATCTGAGGAGACCTAGAAAACGGTGGATAGATTCTCTTATATCCACTTTTTACATTTTCTTTGTTATAGAAAGTATATATATTTTTTTCTCTAAACAGGTCAGGAATATCCTGCTATAGTAGAATTTGCACCTTTTCAAAAAGCTGCAAAAAAGAAGACTAAGAAAAGAGATACCAAAGTTGGGACTATTGATGATGGTACAGTATAGCTTTAGTTACATAATGCTATTGCCATAGACTTTTAAAAAATTAAGTCAATTTTAAGAATTCATTAGACCCCAGTATTTTAAATTAGAAAACACACAGAATAAAGTTAATGAGAAATGTTATTTCAGTGAAAGCTTTGCTTAATTCTTAGAATGTAGATGGGTTTCTTGCAGAGTTTCTGCTTTCTGGCTAGTGGCATTTCATTCTTCTACCACTGAGCAATATGATATTGACTACTGAGTGGTAAATCATCATGGGTTTATTAAGTAGAAGACAATGGGGGAAAATCAGATGTTTCCAAGTACAGCTGTTCCTTGAGGTGCCTTATCATTGTTACAATTATTTGATTTTTAGTTTCCATCATCTTTATAAAAGAAGAAGGTTTGAACCATGATGGAAAAATTTCCATACCCAAGTAACTTCATATAAAGTTGTTGAAGTAGTCAGTACTATTTTCTAGGCTTTGAATATGTAGTTAACCGCACATGTAGTAATTAGGTTGAATAAAAATACAGGAAGTAAAAAACTACAATAAGTTCTATGTTAGGTAGACCAGCTCCAGATTTTAAGATCTCTGTATTGTTATGCTGGACAAGTATCATGTAATAACTCTTTGTTATTTTGGGTAAGGGTTTTTTACTGCAAATACTTTGTATGAGAGATTAATATTTTAGGATCATCTGGTTGAATTTCTATCATTTGTTAACATAAAAGATATGTTATTAAATAGTAAAAACTCAATAACATAGCTGCTTATTGATGATACCACAGATTTAGATACAGAAGACAAGATCAATGTGTAGAAATGAGCCAGATGTATATCTCTTTCTGAGAGGTTTCTAGGAAAGAACTACAGGAATTATTGTTGCCTCCTGTACCACATCTAGGACTTTCCCTCCATCTCACCAGTTTATCTTTTTGGAACACCCGATTTTCTATGTTGAATTTACTTAAAGTGAGGTGTATTCATATAGGAATTGCTTATATATTATACCTAATATTCTCTGAAGGTTCCACATATATAACTTTTATTTAGTTCTCCCACAAGTGTGACTCGGATTAGTAGGAATGTTGATTTTTAACAGCAAACTATAACACCCCTGGTGAGTCTGTTTAAATGTGTGGTGTCTCATTTTTCTTGACCCAGATTCCTTTAGTAGGTATTAGTAAAGGGAGTTCTAAGAGTAAGGGACCAGTTAAGCCCCAAATAGTCTTATCTTCTGTATTTTTCAGTCTTTTATGAAGTAGAAACTTATCTTCTTTGCTAAATAAGTATCTTAGATAGTATTTCCTTTTTTGTTTAAAGTCTCAGTTTTCTGGTTTCTTAAATGATTATTTAGATCCAGAATATAGAAAATTTTTGGAGACTTATGCCACAGATAATGAGAAAATGACATCTACTCCAGAGACACTGCTAGAGGAAATAGAAGCCAAAAACAGAGAATTAATAGGTAAGTGGGCAAAGGAATTGGGGCAACAGCTTTTTCATCAGATACCCAAGTCTATCTCCCATTTCCCTCACTTGCTCTGTGTGACCTTGGGGAAGTCACTCCCTTCTCTGAGTATTTCTTCTATTGGAAAATGCAGAGATAATACCTGTCTCACAGAATTATGAGAATGCATTGATAAGATGGGACAAATTCTTGGTTACCTGCATAATGTCATGTTTAAAAAAAAGTTTAAAGACTGATAAGGCATGTTTAGACAGTGGTATGTCTTTGAAGATTACCTGGTATTCTTAAAATTTTTTTGACCTGAAAAAATGAAATTAGTTACTGCAAAATTGAAAAACTCTTGGAGAAATTGTAGCTTGAATGTTGGTTCTAAGTAAGGTTGATATTACAGTAGCAGTTCTAAACAGGAGCATAGTCTTTGACTATGATTTCCACTCCTAGGAATTTGTTTTCAGGAAGTAATGTGTTCCAAAAGTTAATTGCAGAAGGGCGTGGTGGCACATGCCTGTAATCCCAGCAGTTCAGGAAGCTGAGGCAGGAGAATTGCAAATTCAAAGCTAGCCTCAGCAATGTAGCAAAGCCCTAAGCAACTTAGTGACACCCTGTCTCTAGATAAAAAGTGAAAAGGGCTGGGGATGTGGCTCAGTGATTGAGCACCCCTGGGTTCAATTTCAATCCCCAGTACCAAAAAAAGAGATGACTATAAGGCTCATAGCATTTTTCAGAATGTTAAAAAATTGACTTATTTTTCGTCTAAAACTTGTTTTTTATTAATGGCTGCATAAGATAAGTCCATTTTGGGTAACATCCTTACAATAAATTCCCTTAGTGGAAATACGGGGTCAAAAGGATTGGATATTTTTAGTCTCTTCAATTTGTTTCCACTCGAACAAATTTGTACTCCTATCAGTAAAACAAGAGAATGACCTTTGTACATAATTCTCACTAACTGCAAATTTACTCTTAAAAGATTGATTTATTATTTTAATGGGAGTTTCTTCAGTTTTTAAAAAAGTATTTTAAACCTGTATTGTTGAAATCAAATACTATTAAACTTCTTTTTGATAATACAATTGTGAACTTTCTGTCTAAGGGGTATAGTTTTCCCATCTTGGTTTGGTGGCATGAAATGTCAGAAAGTGGAATCCTTTCTAAGGGTTGACAAGTATTATTAACAATCTGTTTATATTTATGTAGCTAAAAAGACAACCCCACTATTGAGCTTCCTGAAAAACAAGCAGGTAAATCTTTTGTTTTTATAGTTTTCTCTTTAAATTCGTTAGTTCATATTCTATAAACATTTTAAGAGCATTGGGCTCATATAGGAGAAATAGCCACTTTTTCCACAACTATTCTTTAAAGAATTGGCTCCTTAGTCTCACTTTGGCCTTCTCCTTCACTCTGGTTGTGGGACCAGGGGTTCACTCTGCAAATCTGCAGAGCCCTTAGCTTATCCCAGAGACATTCTTGACACATATTGAAAGATTCTGAAAATATAGAAGGCAGCAGTGGGATTTTAGCAGGTTCTCTACTTTCTCTCTCATTTTCTGAGTAGGGTGGGGGTTTGAGTAGGTGGTAGAAAGTAGGAAGGAAAGATGATTCAGTTTAGTGAGTGACTACCATGCCTTTGGGATTGATTAGGTTTTAGGTGATGTTTTGTTTGAAGACTTGTTTCAATGTCTCTTTCTAGAGAATGAGAGAAGAAAAGAGGGAAGAAAGAAGAAGGCGAGAAATAGAAAGAAAAAGACAACGAGAAGAGGAGAGAAGGAAATGGAAAGAGGAGGAGAAAAGAAAAAGGAAAGATATAGAAAAGCTAAAGAAGATAGATAGAGTTCCAGAAAGAGATAAATTAAAGGATGAACCAAAGATTAAGGTATGAAAATAATTGAAACCAACTACATGTTGCTTAAAATTGCATGTTTTTTTTTTTTTTTTTTTTTGCATGCATCTTGTGTTTGTGTAAATGAGTTTTTTTGGTTGTTGCTGTTTTGGGGGGGTTGTCCTTTTTTGCAGGGGGTGGTAGTACACAAGTAAAAATCTTTCCTATTAAAATAATTTTTTAAATTATAATTTATAAGGATTAAGTATTGTATATAATATTATTTAATGAATATCTTTTTAAAAAATCATTGAAAATGTTTGATATTTGAACTATTAGTCTCAGTTCACAGTAAATGAGGGCTCAGGGCTGGCTGGCATGAATTTTGGGTTTTATTCGGCTTTTCCTTCATAATTGATACATGAAGTTGCCTCATCTGTTTGTTTTCCACTGTCTTCAGGTACACAGGTTTCTGTTACAAGCTGTGAATCAGAAAAATGTAAGGACCAATTACATGATACAGAGCACCTAGTATCATGTCACACACACAGGTCTTAGCTCCTCAGTCCTTTTGGTGGTGGTGGTGGTAGTGTTACCTATTAAACCCATTCAGACTGATGTGGGTCTTTTTAAAAGCTGAGCTATTTAAATTCCTACCCTAAAATGAAGCTGAGGTGATTTCCTAATGTTCTGCTTCAATGACATACAGCCAGAGGACAACCAGGCCTATATACCTCTTTCTCATCATCTTATATGCCTCTCATAACTGGCTGCCTTGTGGGAGGACTAGGGATAAATATCCTGCATTAAGTATTTTTCCCCTCTCACATGACTCCCATGTTATCTTCTTGCATCTGAGAATCTGTGAGTAGCAGATTCTGATCAGTGCATTGCATGTAGGAAGGAGAAACCCTGTAGAAAGATCCCAACCTTGCTGCTTTTCTTCTGAGGGCATGGCTTGGGCAGTTCTTACTTCTTGGGGAAGTACTAGTACCTAGTACTTCAGAAAGTCAGAGAACATCTCATAGAGATGGCAGCAGGGTCTCCTTTTACCTCCTGAAAACTCAGAAGTTTATGTGGCTAGGGTTCCCTGAGTCTGCACAGGACTCATTATTGGTAATAGGTGCTTAGGGGAAGGGGGAGTTTCCCATTTTAATTCTTTCCAGCAATCTCTTTGTCTGCCGTGCCACAAGTGATTTGACTTGCTATTCCTGATGATCAGCAAGGCAGAAGGTAGAGCCAGCCATGCTAGAGATATTCATTAATGTTCTTATTAGAATAATAAACATCTTGGCTTCAAATACAGATGTTCATTAAAGAAATAAGAACACGTCCAATGAAACCTGCACATGGTATCCTCACTTTACAGTGGTGCTTTCTTCTTGTCCAATTTGGACTCCTATTTGCAGTGGCTGTCTGTGTGCTGGAATGCTCCATGCTTAAGTCTTCTGATGCTTTGCCTTTTGCTTGGTGACTAGTATGATGCCTTTACCCTGAGATGAACCTTGTATGAAGCCCTCACTTTGAGACTTAAAATACTTCTATTTTGCCTAAGAATCTCTCTGACTACACTTAAGTGTGGGTATTCTAGAGAGATTTATAGCAGTGATGTGAGAAAGAATAGCATTTTTGAACATATATATATATGTGTGTGTCATATATATGTGTGTGTGTGTATATGTGTGTATATATATATTTTATATATATTTATATGTGTGTGTGTGTGTATGTATATATATATATGTATGTATATATGCCATTGAATGGAGTTCCTACTCAGTAGAGATGGAACTTCCCCATCTATAATATAAGGCATTTGGATTTTTAAATCAAATACCAGGTAATTCTTGCTATTTATCTCTAATGATAATTTTACCATCATAAATATGTTATTCTCAGGCTCAAGGCAGAATTATTCCTGCAATGGATCTCTCCTTTGGTGACCAAGATATTTGTCATTCCAAATTCATACCCATAGATAGTTCTATAGTAATGATCTACATAGCATTTTGAATTTGTGAAATATTTTCCCATCAAATTATATTGATAGACATGCTGGTGTGCTACAAAGCATACTTGGAGGTGTGCATTGGTTCACTTACAGGTTGACCCATTCAAAGCCAAAGGAGTCTTGATCCCATTGCCACAAAGTGATTAAACCACTTAATTTGGGTGGATAACACTTTCACATTAATAGCATTACTATTCTCATGCACTAATTGTTCACCTGAAAGATTAAGAGAACCTGCAGAAATATGGGGGCCTTCTACAGTCTAAACTTTAAATATTTAGTATATTGTTTTAATTGAATCCAAAGACAGTGCCCCACTCTTCAAAATAAAACAACGTGTTTTCTTTAAAGTTACTCAAGAAACCAGAAAAAGGAGATGAAAAAGAGTTGGACAAAAGAGAAAAAGCCAAGAAACTGGACAAAGAGAATCTGAATGATGAAAGACCCAGTGGGCAAAGTTGTATACTGCCCAAGCATTCTGAAGGCGAATTTAAAGATGAAAAGCCAAAGAGGTCAGTCAGTCAAGGGCTCTTGGCTATATTTGATTGCTAGATGCTAATTTCATTGCTATAACCTGGAATTGTATTTGGATTAAGATAAAACTGTTTAATATGGGATAAGGAGACAAGGAGGAAGGTCAAATATTCTGGTAACTTAATCTGGATCAATGATTTTGGGGTCTTGTTGTTTTCTAAAACACTAGTATTTTTTTCCTTGCTGTAAAAGTGCAACCTCACTGCAGTGGCCAAATCAGAATTAGTGTTCCTGCATTTGTGGTTATGTTTGAGGGTTCAGTCTCTGTTTTCATGCAGATCTGAAGATGAGAGTTGCAGAGACTATAGGGAGAGGGAACGAGATTACGAACGAGATCAGGAGCGCATTTTCCGTGAGAGAGAGAGACTAAAGCGGCAAGAAGAAGAGCGCCGAAGGCAGAAAGAGCGCTATGAGAAAGAGAAAGCTTTTAAAAGAAAAGAAGAAGAGATTAAAAAAGAGAAAGAAGCACTTCGTGATAAAGGAAAGAAGAATGAAAGTACAGAATCAATAGGCAGCTCAGAAAAATCTGAAAAGAAAGAGGAAGTGGTTAAGAGAGACCGCATAAGAAACAAGGTACTGCTTTTTGTTAAATTTATTTCACAAGGATTTGTTTTCCTCTTATGGCAAATGTAAAGGGGACAGCTTATAGTTTATTGTAGATACTTTTTATCTGGTGCTAGGGATCCAATCCAGGGCCTTAAAAGCACTTTGCCACTAAGCTACATCACCCAGCCCCTACTGTAGAATTTTTTTTGAGAAAAGACAATTAGGAAATAACTTTATTAAATTCAACATTTCACATCAGAGCATATATCCTATGCATATCATTGTTTCCCTATTTTGGACACTAACAACAATCTCCTTTATTTTTTTGAATTTTTAAATTCTTTTTAGTTATACATTAGAATGTATTTTGACATAGCATACATACATGAAGTATAACTTCCCATTTTTGTGTTTGTACATGATATGGAGTTACACTGCTCATGTACTCATATATGAACATAGGAATGTTATGTCTGATTCATTCTACTGTCTCTCCCTACTATGGAATTTTTAAGGGAGAAAAATTATAACTATTCATGACTTTTTTCAGTCTTTGATGGATTTTTTGTTGACTGTAGAAATTTCAAACATTCACAAAAGTAGAAAAAACAAGATATCATTAAACCCCTTGTACCCATCACCCAGCTTCAAGTTATCATTTTGTGGCTATCCCATCTCTACTGCTACTGAATTATTTTCAAGGAAATCTTAAACATTTAATTTCTTGTTTAAATATTTCAATATTAGAAATAGTCTTTATTTTTTCCTTTTGTTTTTAAATATTTATTTTTTTAGTTGTAGTTGGACACAATATCTTTATTTATTTATTTTTATGTGGTGCTGAGGATCGAACCCAGGGCCTCACACGTGCTAGGTGAGCGCCCTACTGCTGAACCACAACCCCAGCCCCCCACCCTTTTTTTTTTTTTTGTACTTGGAATTAAACAGCACTCTACCTCTGACCTATAGCCCCAGCCTGAGTATTTTTCTTAATAATATATTCCCACCAGCATTTTCACACCAAAAGAACTAACAATAATTCCTCAACATCCTATCTACTCAGAGTTCAGATTTTCTCAATTCCTAATTGCTTTATTAATGTCATATATTCATATAAAGGTCCATAAATTGTATTTGCTTGAAATATCTCCTTAAGTTCTTTTTTGTTAGAACTTTACGGTTATACATAGTAGTTGGGAGTTCTCTTTTAACCTAAACAGTTCTCCCTTTTTTGTTTTCCTACCATTTATTTACTTGTTGCAGAAACCAATTTTTCTTGTAGAGCTTCTCACATTCTAGAATGGCAAATTACATGTCTTTTGTATCATTGAACATGTATCTTCCATTTTTCCTTTAAAACTAGTAATCAGGTGCTGGAGTTGTGGCTTAGTGGTAGAGCACTTGCCTGGCATATGTGAGGCCCTGGATTCGATCCTCAGCACCGCATATAAATAAAAAAGTAAAATAAAAGATCCATTTACAACTAAAAAATATTTTTAAAAAACTAGTAATAAACAACTGAGGTTCTAGCTCAGTGGCAGAGTGCATGCCTAGCGTGCACAAGGACCTAGGTTCAACCCACAGTACCAAAAATAAAGAATTAAAAAAGAAAAAAAGAAAATTAGTAGTTATTTCTAGGGCAGAGGCCAACAAACTTTCTGTAAAGGACCTCATGGTAAATATTTAAGGCTGGCTTCAGCCCTAGAAAAAAAATGAGCATGACTGTGCCAGTCAGACTTTATTTACAAAACCAGGCCACCTGTAATCTAGACACTTGGATATATTCAGCCATAATCTTTGGCAAGAATACTTTGTAGGTGATGCTGTACTTCCTTTCGATTGCATCACTTCAGTAACCATGGTGTCTGGGTGTCCTTTTCTTTGTGATGCTATGATTAATCAATAGCAGTTTTACTGTGATTATAATAACAGAATGTCAGTGAAAATAACTAGCTGAATTATTTATGGATAAAGGGTCCGTAACTTCTCAAATGGTTCTGCAGAAATAATTGTGTGTGTGTGAAAAGAATATGTGCATACATACATTAGAGACAAAGCAAATATGATAAAATGTTAGAAGTAATCTAGGAGAAGGACATGTGGATATTTATTGTAGATAAATAAGCCATTCTCTGAAGAAGTGGTTCACACAGTGCCTATACTGTATATTATTCTCATTTCTCACTTTTCTAGTAAATGCCTGTCTGTATGAAAAAATAATAACAATAATGCTTTAGCTGGGCACAGAAGCACACGCCTGTAATCCTAGCTACTTAAAAGGCTGAGGGAGGGCTGGGTGCAGTGGCATACTCCTGTAATCCCAGCTGCTTGGGAGGCTGAGGCAGGAGGATTGAGAGTTCAAAGCTAGCCTCAGCAACTGCAAGACTGCTAAGCAACTCAGTGAGACCCTGTTTCTAAATGAAATACAAAATAGGGCTGGGGATATGGCTTAGTGGTCGAGTGCCCGAGTTCAACCCCCCATTCCCCAAAAAAAGAGGCTGAGGAAGGAGAATTGTGAGTTTAAGGCCAGACTAGGCAATTTAGTGAGAAAAAAAATGCCATGTTTGTAGCATGTTCTATGGATCTGAGATCAGAATTTCAGGGAAATTTCTAATTTAAGAGTTTTCATTCTTTTATTACATCATTCTTATATTTGTTTTCACTTCTAAACATTTTTGTGTGTTTAGTGCTAGAGAACAAACCCAGAGGCCTCACACATGCTAACTAAACGCTCTACCACTGAGCTATATCCTCAACCCCTCCTAAACACTTTTATGTGGTGTTGCATTTTAAAGTCAGCTTACTGATGGGGAGAAGAAATAGCTGATGGCTGTGGTTTTGAAGATTTAAAAAATTCAAAGTAATTAGTTCATGTTGAAATGGTTAAGAAAATTAGGCAGTTGATTTCTCAAAAATTTACCTTAGGCATATAAAATAATACTTACAGAAGTGTTTGCTTTTCTTTGGAGAGAGTAGATGGACAATTGTCATGTACTGTGTGCTCAGTTAGTTTGGTATATATTAATACATAATTTATGACTCTGAAAACCCTATGTGAAAGCTTAACAGAATGTTATAATATGTACATATTTTATTTTGCTTCAGGATCGTCCAGCAATGCAGCTCTACCAACCAGGAGCTCGAAGCCGAAATCGACTTTGTCCCCCTGATGACAACACCAAGTCTGCAGATTCAGCCACACAAAGAAAGGAGGAAAGTGGTATTAGCCATAGAAAAGAAGGAGGAGAGGAGTGATAAGTTCACATGGTCATAGGTGTCCTGACTGTGTAGGCAGCCAAAGAGCACGTATTAAGCAATCCAGAAGTGCCTTCAGGGCAAAGGAATAGAGAGAAAGAAAGAGGGTCGCTGTGCTGGTGGGATACACTGCAGAGGAGTATGTTTTGTGTCAAAGCAGGAATCTGATTGCAGGCTCAGAATTGGAAGTACAATTTCATTGTTTTTGCAATTTCTACAGATTAATTTTAAAGTGTCAGAAAAAGATGGTGGTAGATATGCCTTGTAATTTACAGGTGGGAAATGTTAAGTGAGGACTTAATTTAATATGACATGAAAAAAGAGAGAGCAAGCTGGCTCTAAAATCAAAAGGTGTTACTAATCCTGGATTGAATTTTCTGCATTTGAGTGGAGCAGAGTCACTTTGAAGTCTTGTTCAGATCTACTTATATTCCATTGTTGGTGATAACTATTGACTTTGTGTAGTGTAAGAGCAACAAGCACATAATTGTACAAGTACAGTGAAGAACAAATTTTTACTAATGCAAAAATTCTTTTGATGCAAAAATTTTAAATTTTAAATAGTCACATTATATCTAGATCCTATGTCCTAAAATTTTAGGATTAGTGTTAGGTTTTTGTTTGCTTACATGAGCTTAGCATCAATATTTTTAAACATCTCATTTCGCCTTTAGCATGTTTTTTCTATTAATAGGTATAATATAGTCCATGTTTGATTCTTGACAATACAGTCTTTGTTTTATATTAGGTCTCATGACTTGAGTGCATACTCTCTTCAGGAAGGAAATTACACCAATATCTGTTCCTGTAAAATAGCAGCTTTTAGTCCTGGCTTATTTTGTAGTGCTTTCAATAAATATCAGTAGCACTCAAGTATAGAGCTAAGTGTGTTCATTCATTTATTTATGTTTGTGGTAGTGGGGATGAAACGTAGGGCCTCATGCTAAGCACACACTCTACCACTGAGCTTCATCCCCAGGCCCAAGCTAAGTGTGTTTACTCAATAGCTATTGGTTTTAAGAAATTGAACTTTGATACTGAATTAACCTTTTGAGAATTTTGAAAGGGGGTGACCTGATATTAGTTTTTCACTAGTCCCAAAAGGAGAGGATAAAGTCAGGGCTAACTGATCTTGTTCTATAAGAACCAAAATGTTTGGACAACATTCTTGTGCTTCTGGCTTGATTTTCTTCCAGCCAGCTCTTTCTGATGTGGCATAAATTGGTCTTTACTTAATAAGTCAGTACTTTATATTTCCTCAGGTTTTGGAAACCAGTCCCAAGAAGAAGATAGAGCAGATGAAACTTGAGGACATTATGCTAAGTGAAATAAGCCAGTCACAAAAAGAAAATAAATATGATTCCACTTACATGAAATACTTAAAGTAGTCAAAGATCATAAAGTAGATTGGTCATTTTCAAGAGGTGGGCGAAGTGGGAAATGGGGAGTTATTGTTTAACGTGTAGCATTTCAGTTTTATAAGATGAGAAACTTATGGAGATGCATGGTGGCAATGGTTATACAACATTATGAAGGTATTCAAAATCACTGAACTGTGCTTTTAAATGATTTAAGGGGCCATTTGCAATGACACATTCTTGTAATCCCAGCAACTTGGGAGGCTGAAGCAGGAGGATTGCAAATTCAAGGTCAGCCTCAGCAACTTAGCAAGACCCTGTCTCAAAATTAAAAAGAAAAAAGAGACTGAGGATGAAACTTAGTGGTTAAGTGCTCCTGAGTTAAATCTACGGTACCAAAAATAAAATCAAATGGTTAAAGGTAAATTTTTGTATTATGTGTGGCTTTGTTTTTTTGGTACCAGAGATTGAACCCAGGAGTGCTTTACTACTAAGTTATACCCCCAGCCCTTTTTTTTTTTTTTTGGTATCAGGGATTGAACCTAGGGGCACTTAACCACTGAGCCACATCCCCAGCCCTTTTTTATAATTTAATTAGGGACAGGGTCTTTCTGAGTTGCTTAGGGCCTCTGTAACTTGCTGAAGCTGGCTTCAAACTTGATATTCTCCTGCCTCAGCCTCAGCCTTCTGAATCATTGGGATTACAGGTGTGTACCACCATACCCCATTATGTGTATTTTACCATAATAAAAAAAATTGGGAAAAAAATTTTTTAAAATTAAAAAGCACATAGAAGAGCCATTAAAATGATAATGAAAATAGTCTTCAACTAGGACAGAGTACTAAAATAAGGGAAGAGAAAATTTCCAAGAGAATGGCTGACAATGTCCTGTGTCAGAGAAAGGTTAGGGAAGACAAGAATTGTGAAGTGTTAATCCAATTTGGCATTATTGAACTCGTGAGAGAAACCATGTTAGGGTGAAGGGTGAATGGCAGGGGGCAGTGAAGATGGGGACAGTTCTATAAATGCATCTTGGAGTTCAGAGAAGAGATCTGGGCTAGAGATATAGCTGGGAACTCATGTATTTTTAGTTGTTAATTGAAGCTATGGGAGTGGATTCCATCACTTAGGGGGAAAAGGTGAAGTAAGAACTGAAGCAGGGGCTGGGTTGTAGCTCAGTGGTAGAGCACTTGCATTGCATGTGTGAGGCACTGAGTTCAATCCTCATCACCACATAAAAATAAAGGTCCATGAATAACTAAATATATGTATAATTATAAAACTGAAGCAGACATAGGGCCCAGTCTTGAAGAACTTACTATACTAGCAAGGAAATGTATCTACAAAGACAGAGAAGGCATAGCCAGTGAGTAGGAGAAAAACGAGAATGGTCTAGCTTACTTAATCTAAAGAAATATTTCAAATAATGAAGTGTAGTCAGTGGTAGAAAGCTTACCTAGCACCTATGAGGTCCTGAGATTAATCCCCAGCACTGGAAAAAAAAAGTATTGGCCAGCAGGACTGGATGCTAGTGAAAGTTCAAATCTGATGCCTGAAAAGGGCAACAGGATTCACTGACTTATAAATCATTAATGGCCTGGAATTATGGGTAATGGAAGCCATTGTATTAAGAATGAAAAAGCATATAACTTTACAGAAGTCTGGCCATGAAATCAAATGGAGATAAATAAGTAAATATTGATGAAGGATCATTAAGTATGAGAAATACTAAATTATGTTTAAAATCCAAAGAAAAGCTCTAAGAGGATGAATACAGAAGAGAAGTGATACCCAATAGTGTAGGTTTCTTGAAAAGGCAGGTGAAAATGGAAGCCAGAGTAGAGGTCAGAGAAAAGGCCCTCCTGAACCATCAGTCATGAGTTGGCACTGCTAGCCTCCTTAACAGCTGGGTAAACTCAAAGCAGTTTTCCTATCAGCACCTCCCTCTTTTCTGTTTGCCTTGCCAGTCCAGCTCTGGATAAACCACACTTCCCACCCCACCCCTTTAAATTTCTTCTTTATTTATTTAGCAAATATTTACTAATGACTGACTATGTGCCAGGACCTGGGGGTCAAGGACTCAAACAAATCCTTGTCCTTAAGGAACTCATGGTCCAGTGGTAGTGAGAGACAAACAATCAAAGTACAGTGCACAATGTGAAAAGGACTGTAGTAGGACAAGAAGGTGTGGGAGTGTTGCTAGAGAAAATCCCTAAACCAGATCAACTGGTGAAACCACAGGAAGGACCTGGATGGTGATGGCACACCTGTAATTCCAGCTACTTTGCAGGCTGAGGATCCCAAATTTGAGGTCAGCCTCAGCAGCTCAGCAAGACCTTGACTTAGCTGGGCGTTGTGTTACATGCCCATAAACCCAGCACCTCAGGAGTCTGAGGCAGGAGGATATGAAATTCAAAGCCAGCCTCAGCAACTTAGTGAGGCCCTAAGCAACTTAGCAAGGCCCTGTCTCAAAATTAAAATAAATAAATAAATATATAAGGGCTGGGGATGTGGTTCAGTGGTTAAGCACCCCTGGGTTCAATTCCCAGTACTGCAAACAAACCAACCACAGGAGGGCTCTCCCTTTTTTTTTTTAATTTTCTTTTTTTTAATATTTATTTTTTAGTTGGACACCCAGGGCCTCGCACATGCTAGGCGAGCGCTCTACCGCTGAGCCAAAACCCCATCCCAAGGGCTCTCCCTTTTGCTAAGCAAATTTTTAATACATCTTGACATCCTTTTTCACAATGCCATTTTTCTTTCCTTTTTTTTTTTCCCATTCTCTAGTTTGCTTCCTTGCTCTCCCTTCTTGTACTGGGGGAGCAGAGTAGGGACCACTTCCTTATTATAATTTCATATTTTTTTCTTATTTTCTGGGTGAAGGTCTCCATATGTTATATCATTTGGTCTCAAACTCCTGAACTCAGCTAATTCTCCTGCCTTAGCCTCCCTAGTTGCTGAGACTGCAGAAATGCATCACCATGCCCAAAGTATAATTTCATATACTTACTAAAACTTATAGGGGTCAGGAGTTGAGCTTGAAAGGGTAGCCTGCTTGCCTAAGACCCTGGGTTCCAGCCCCAGCTGAAAAAAAGGGGACTGGAAATATAGCTCAGTAGTAACATGAATTAAAAAAATAAACTTATAAATAATAGAAAAATTAGTTCATTCCATTTTTTCTCTATTTTTATTCAGACTGGGTTTGATTTCTTTGTTTTTTTGTTTGTTTGTTTTTGCCATGCTGGAGATAGAACCCAGGGCCCTTTGCATATATAGGCAAGTGCTTTACCACTAGGTTACATCATTGACCCCTGATTTCTTTGGAAATAAAGACAGTATGAAGCGGGGCATGGTGGCACATGTCTATATACCTAGCAATAGTGACTTGGTAGGCTAAGGCAGAAGTGATCAAGGCCAGCCTTAGCAACATAGCAAGACCCTGTCTCAAAATAAAAAGGGCTTGGGATGCAGCTCGGTGGTAGAGCGCCCTGGGTTCAACCTCTAGTAATGTCTCCTCCACAGCCTAAAAAAAAAAGGATGCAGATAACTCAGAAACTGGATATCAGCCTTTATTGAGTCCCTCCAACTGTTGTGTTCCTCGCTGTGATAGAGGAATGATACTGAGGGAAGGCAGGAAAAATTCTAAGACTGAGGACATGGAGGGCAGGGACCTCCATGGCAGTGAAAAAGGATGGCTTGGGCATTTCTGAGGCTCCCCTTCCAGATCAGGAACTTACCCCCTTCCCCAGAAAGCATATACAAAGTGGTCCTAAGATCATAATTTAGCTCTGATGATAAAATTAAGCTCTAACATTCTATGGTATCCACAGATATTATCTTTAAACTACTGCAGCTTTCTGTTGGTATATAGAACTCTGTATATATATATTCTGTGTGTGTGTGTGTGTGTATAAATATAAATTTCTTTTTATTTTTTTGGCGGGGTGGGTGGGTACCAGGGATTGAACTCGGGGGCACTCAACCATTGAGCCACATCCCAACCCTATTTTGAATTTTATTTAGAGACAGGGTTTCACTGAGTTGCTTAGCACCTCCCCATTGCTGAGGCTGGCTTTGAACTCTTGATCCTCCTGTGTCAGCCTCCCAAGCCACTGGGATTACAGGCATGTGCCAATATCATATCCGGCAGAACTATTTTATGGTGGTTGCCTTCAGTTTTTTTTTTCTCTCTCTCTTTTTTAGGGGGGAGGTGGCATTCTGGGGATTGAACCCAGAGGTGCTTTACCACTGAGCTATCCTCAGCCCCCTCCTCCCTTTTTAAAATTTTAAGACAGGATCTAAGTTGCTTAGAGTTTCACTAAATTGCTGAGGCTGGCTTCAGCTGCCTGAACTGCTGGGATTAAAGGTTTGCACCACCATGCCAAGTCTGTCTGTTTTTCTTCCTTTCTTCTCCCCCGACCCCATTTCTTTCTTCCTAAGTACTAGGGATAGAGCCCAGGGGCACTCTACTAGTGAGCTACACCCCCAGCCCTTTTTAAATTTTGAGACAGGGTCTCACTAGATTATACAGGCTGGCCTGGAACTTGAAATCTTCATGCCTCTGACCCTCGCCCCGCCAAGCTACAGAGGTTACAGGCATGGTCCCCTGCACCTGGCCCTAGAATTTTCTTTACTGTCTCTGGGCTGTTCTTTGCACCACAGAAGTATATTATACTTCATATCATTATTAGAGAAGGCAAGGTTAACAAAGATAGGCCTATACTTGGTGAATTCTTAGAAAGTATATGTTGACAGGTACAAACACAGGATTAACCATCCTTAGAAATCTCGCAGAACTCATTGACTCACCAAATATTTATTAAGCTCCTACTATGGATTTTGTGTGTGTGTGTGTGTGTGTGTGTGTGTGTGTGTGTGGTGTTGGGGATTGAACCTAGGGCCTTGTGCATATACCAACTGAGCTATATCTCCTGCCCTAAGCTCCTACTATGGAAATATTGGTAAATACATAACTGGTTCATTGCAACTTTAATATATGATATAACATGTATTTCCAGACCTTAAGGTCACCTTCTGGATTTCCAGCCCTGACCACCACTATGGTCTCAGATCTAGCTTTCTTTGGTACATCTACACCCAAATGATCCATAGGTATTTGGGTTGCAAACTGAACTCAAGTTCCTTCTGAACCTCACTCCCATTACTCAGAGAAACAGAATCTGAACCCAGGTGTGCTGTCCACTAAGTTGGATCCTCATCCCTTTTTATTTTGAGTCAGGGTCTAAGTTGCTGAGGCTGGCCTCAAACTTGAGGTCCTTCTGCCTCAGCCTCCAAAGTTGCTGGGACTACAGGTGTGCATCACTGCACCTGACTCTCAGAGGATGTTAACCACCTATCTATTCAGCACCAATAGTCATATTGGATTCCATCTTCAATCCCCACAGTCAATAAATCATTATATTCTGTTTGCAAAATCTAGCCCCCTCATCTTCATCCTCTCACTAACCTAGTTCAGGCTGCCATCTTTCATTTGTTCACTCACTATTTTTTTTTTGAGAGAGAGAATTGTTTTCAATATTTATTTTTTAGTTTTCGGTGGACACAACATCTTTATTTTATGTGGTGCTGAGGATCGAACCCAGCGCCCCGCGCATGCCAGGCGAGCGCGCTACCACTTGAGCCACATCCCCAGCCCTTACTATTTTTTAAACACATACCATGTACCATTCATCTTTTAGGCTTTGGAATTATATCAGTGAACAAACAAAATTCCTATTTGCATGGAACTTTCATTGAAGTGGAGAGAGAAAATAAAATAAGCAAAATGCATATTGTTAGAGTGACAGGTGCATAGGAGAAATAAATAAGTCATGCAGGGAAATATGATGTTCACAGGTGGTGGCTGAAAGACTTCCATGAGAAGGTGACTTTTGAGTAAGTCGTTGAGAAAAAAAATGATGGAGCTACTTCTGTACCTTTCTAGGGGAAGAGCATTCCAGAGAACAAAGCACATGGAAAAGTCCTGGCATAGAAGTATGATAGGCAAGCCAGGCACAGTAGTGCAAGCCTGTAATT
>NW_026000283.1:10230929-10233956 GCF_001458135.2 Marmota marmota marmota
GAAGTAGCTGGCTACAGTGACATGACAGTAATCCCAGGGACTCAGACTGAGGCAGGAGGATCACAAGTTGGAGGCCAACCTCAGCAATTTAATGAGACCCTCTCTCAAAAAAAGTAAAAAGGGCTGGGATGTAACTAGGTGGTAGAGCAGCCCTGGGTTAATCCCCATTATATCACACCCCCCCCCCCAACCCGGCAAAATGTTCTGGAATTGGTGATGTCTGGAATATACTAAAATCCACTAATGGGTATGTTTGGGAATGGTGATTTGATGGTATGTGAACTATACCTCAATTTTAAAATAGAATAGGAAGCCAGCATGTATGATTTTTGTCAAAATGAACCCAACTACTATGTATAATTATAATGCTATAATAAAAAAGAATAATAAGGCAGATATATTGGCACATACCTATAGTCCCAGCTCTTTGGGAGGCTGGGGCAAGAGAATCAGAAGTTCCAGGCCATTCAGGGCAACACAGCAAGAGCTTATCAGAGCTTATCTCTTTAAAAAAAAAAAAAAAAAAAAAACAACAGGAGGTGAGGAATTGGAAACAATGAGTACAGACAAATCTTTCCCAGAGTTCTGTTTTAAAGGGAAGGACAGAAAGCAGTAATCATGGGCTGGGGATGTGGCTTAGTTGGTAGAGTGAGGATGTAGCTCAGCAGCAGAATACTTGCCTAGCATGTACAAGGCCTTAGGTTCCATCCCCAGAATTCCAAAAACAATAAAGCAAGTTTGCCTAGAAAATATTAAGAGAAAAATTCCAGAAGTAAACAATTCATAAGCTTTAAATTGTGTATTATTCATAATGGAAGATGGGCATTATCCCATTGTCTAACACATCCACACTATATATTCTACCTGCCCAGTAATCAGTAGCCTTCTGGGTTAATAGATCAACTCTTGCAATATTATAGTACCTGTTTTTGAGTAACCCTTATTTTACTTACCACAAGAGCAGTGATGTTGACAATTCAGATATACCAAAGAAAAGCTGTAAACTGCTTCTTTTAAGTGAAAAAATGGAAGATTCTTACTTAGGAAACTTTTATAGCTTTGTATCCTGAGGTTAGTAAGAGCTATAATAAGAAGGAATCTTCTATCCATGAAACTGTGAAGGAAAAAGCAATTCATACTAATTTTTCTATCACACCTAAAACTGCAAAATACTGCTGTGGTATGTATATGTAATATGTATATATTTAGAGAAAAAAATTAGTATACGTAGGGTTTGGTACTACCTGCAATTTTAGGTCTCCCTGGGGATCTCAGAATGTATCTCCCACAGATAAGGGGGGATTTCTATAGCACAGATTGAGCAGATTAAATAATAGAAACTTATTTTCTCACACATCTACAGATTAGAAGTCCAAGATCAAGAGGTTTGGGAGGTTTGGTTTCTCTTAAGACCCCTATCCTTTAGAATCACTCTCCTTATATCAGAGAAAATATTCGGCATTTGTTTTTTTTTTTTTTTTTTTTTTGGGGGGGGATTGGAACTTCACTTAGCATTATCTTCTCAACGCCATCCATTTACCTACAAATGCCATGATTTTATTCTCTTTTATTGCTGAGTAATATATTCCATTGTATATATATATGCCACATTTTTAATCCATTCATAGTGGAGTAGGGAGGGGGAGCATGGGAGGAATAGATGAACTCTAGATAGGGCAAAAGGGTGGGAGGGGAAGGGAGGAGGCAGGGGGTTAGCAAGGACGGTGGAATGTGATGAACATCATTATCCAAAGTACATGTATGAAGACACAAATTGGTATGAACATACTTTGTATACAACCAGAGATATGAAAAATTGTGCTCTGTATGTGTAATAAGAATTGTTTTTTTTTAATATTTATTTTTAGTTGTAGTTGGACACAATACCTTTATTTATTTATTTATTTATATGTGGTGCTGAGGATCGAACCCAGGGCCTCGAATGTGGTAGGCGAACACTCTACCACCAAGCCACAACCCCAGCCCTGTAATAGGAATTGTAATGCATTCCACTGTAATTTATTTTTAAAAAAATCAATTAAAAATTTTTTAAAAATAAAATAATTATGAAGTGAAAAAAAAGACCCCATATCCTTGACTTGCTGAAAGCCAATTTCTGTGTCATCATATAATCTTTCTTTTTTTTCTTCTTTGTGTGTACATGTGTGTGTGTGGTTATGAGACTGAACTCAGGGTCACTCTACAAATGAGCTTCATCCCTATCCCTTTTTATTTTTTATTTTGAGACAAAGTCTCACTGAGTTGCCCAGGCTGACCTCAAACTTGTGATCCTCCTGCCTCAGCCTCCCAAGTTGCTGAGTAAAATTATAAGCATACACCATACACCTAGCTAATCAACTCTTTTTATAAGGACACCAACCTAAAAATTCTCATTTTAAAGTTATCACTTATTTAAAGCATTAGAGGCTCTCTCACCAAATACTGTCATATTCAAGTAGGTACTAGGGGTTAGGCCTTCAATATATGAGTTTGGGGGAATACAATTCAGCTCACTTTTTCCCCCCTCCAGTGCTGGAGACAGAAGGCAGGGCCTTATGCTCACTAGGCAAGCACTCTACCACTAAGTTACATACTCAGTTCCAGAGTAAAACATTTTTTAAAAATCTGCCCTGCTAGGCACATTGGCACACAACTGTAATCCCAGTGGCTCAGGAGGCTGGAGCAGGAATATCATGAGCTCAAAGCCAGCGTTAGCAAGGCCCTGAGCAACTCAGTGAGACCCTGTCTCTGAATTAAAAAAGGGCTGGAGATGTGGCTCAGTGGTTAAAGCACCTCTGGGTTCAATCCCCAGAATGCCACCTCCCCCCTAAAAAAGAGAGAGAGAAAAAAAAAACTGAAGGCAACCACCATAAAATAGTTCTGCCGGATATGATATTGGCACATGCCTGTAATCCCAGTGGCTTGGGAGGCTGACACAGGAGGATCAAGAGTTCAAAGCCAGCCTCAGCAATGGGGAGGTGCTAAGCAACTCAGTGAAACCCTGTCTCTAAATAAAATTCAAAATAG
>NW_026000283.1:10235269-10236666 GCF_001458135.2 Marmota marmota marmota
TTTTTTTTTTTTTTTTGGTGGTGGTACTGGGGATTGAACCCAGAGCCTCGAGTGCGCTGTTAGGTAGTAGTTAGTAATGAGCAGTGAAATGCGAACCAATAACAGTAGGGTCACAGGGCTTCTTTGAAATTGCCTTTAATGAATAATCAAGTAACCCGCAGAACAACAACAGGTGTACTAACCCAGAGAATAAACGGGTAGAAACAAAGGGAACCGATTAAGAAATATGTCAAGAAAGAAAGATCAGCTGGGTGTGAGAGCTGTCTCAAGATAAAAAATTAAAAGGGCTAGATATGTAGCTCATGATAAAGTGCCCCTGGAGTACATCCCAAGTACAAAAAAATTTTAAAAAGAAAGATCATTGGGGCTAACTCCTGGCAGAGTCTACTGATATAAAGTTAGGATTTATGACCATAGGTTTCTCAATGAATTTCAGAAGGGAAATTTCATAAATGGCACAAGTGCACTAACTGGATGAAGGTTGTTCAGTAATTAACCGCAACACCCACATTAACAGAGGTTTTCGTTTTTTTTTTTTTTTGGCACTGGGGATTGAACCCAGAGCCTCGAGTGCGCTGTTAGGTAGTAGTTAGTAATGAGCAGTGAAATGCGAACCAATAACAGTAGGGTCACAGGGCTTCTTTGAAATTGCCTTTAATGAATAATCAAGTAACCCGCAGAACAACAACAGGTGTACTAACCCAGAGAATAAACGGGTAGAAACAAAGGGAACCGATTAAGAAATATGTCAAGAAAGAAAGATCAGCTGGGTGTGAGAGCTGTCTCAAGATAAAAAATTAAAAGGGCTAGATATGTAGCTCATGATAAAGTGCCCCTGGAGTACATCCCAAGTACAAAAAAATTTTAAAAAGAAAGATCATTGGGGCTAACTCCTGGCAGAGTCTACTGATATAAAGTTAGGATTTATGACCATAGGTTTCTCAATGAATTTCAGAAGGGAAATTTCATAAATGGCACAAGTGCACTAACTGGATGAAGGTTGTTCAGTAATTAACCGCAACACCCACATTAACAGAGGTTTTCGTTTTTTTTTTTTTTTGGCACTGGGGATTGAATCCAGAGGCACTTTACCACTGAGCTATATACCCAGTACTTTTTATTTGGGGACAGGGTCTCATGTAAGTTGCTTAGAGCCTTGATAAGTTGCCGAGACTGGTTTTGAACTTGTAATCCTCCTGCTTCAGCCTCCAGAGTTGCTGGGATTACAGGCGTACACTATGGTACCCGGCTAACATAGGACTGACTTGTAGATGAATATCCTCTGAATAGGATGGTTACCATGATGTTCTAGAGAGGATCAAAAAGGGTCAAAAACTCTCCCCCCCCCAGGAGCAGGGGCTGGGGCTGGGGCTGGGGCTGGGGCTCAGTGATAGAGA
>NW_026000283.1:10237025-10247453 GCF_001458135.2 Marmota marmota marmota
TTTTTAAAGAGAGAGAGAGAGGCAGAGAGAGAGGGAGAGAGAGAGAACTTTAACATTTTATTTTTCACTTATTGGCGGACACAACATCTTTGTTTGTACATGGTGCTGAGGATCGAACCCAGGCCGCACGCACGCCAGGCGAGCGCACTACCGCTTGAGCCACATCCCCAGCCCACACTCTCCCTCTTGAGAGTGTTTTTTGCTTTGGCCTTACTGTACTTTCACTTATAATAAAGTTTTCTTGCCTGGCTTTTCACATCTGACTTTAAATTTTCTTTTCTTTCTCTCTTTTTTTTTGGTACCTGGGATTGAACCCAGGGGCACATAACCACTGAGCCACATCCCCAGCTCTTTTAAATATTTTATTTAGAGCCAGTCTTGCTGAGTTGCTTAGGGTCTTGCTAAATTGTTCAGGCTGGCTTTGAACCCGCAATCCTCCTGCCTCAGCCTCCCAAGCTGCTGGAATAACAGGTGTGCACCACAGTGCATGGCTAAATTTTCTTTTGTTGGAGCACAAGAACTCAGGTTTGGAGCTTCAGCTCCCCACTCTCCTGTGAAATGTTAAGCAAGCACTCTACCCCTGAACCACATCCCCAGCCCTTAGAGGTAATACATTTGGGTGTCATCAACCAAGAGAATATTTAAAGGTACGTTAGATGAGATCATTGAAAGACTGAATATATACAGAAAAGCGGAGAGATCCAAAACTAAACCTCAGGGATCCAATGTTAAAAGATTAGTAAGATCAGGAAAAATCAGCAAAGGAGACTGAGAAGGGGTGGCATGCAAAATATGAGTAAACCAGGAAGAAGCACCTGTATAAGAATTAAAAGTATTTGCTGGGCACAGTGGTTGAGTGCCCCGGGGTTCAATACCCTGACCTGGGGCAGGAGGGGGTTATTTAAAAGGATGATTTATATAAGCACTTAGCACAGAATTATTCACACCCTAAACTCTCAATAAGTGGTAGCTATGATGAAGACAATGATATCCAAGGGAAGGCTTATCTCTTTTTAGAGTCAGCAAAAAGAAAATGGTGGTCTGGCACGCCTGTAAACCTGTAATCCCAGCGGCTCCAAAGGCTGAGACAGGATGATCGCAAATTCAAAGCCAGCTTCAGCAAAAATGAGATGTTAAGAACTCAGTGAGACCCTGTCTCTAAGTAAAATAGGACTGGGGATGTGGCTCGGTGATCAAGTGCTCCTGAGTTCAATCCCTGGTACTCCCCCTCAAAAAAATTTTTTGAGACACTATCTTGCTAAATTGCCCAGGCTAGCCTCCAACTTGCAATCCTCTTGCCTCAGCCTCTAACAGCTAGGATTACATGCATGCTCCATTTCAGAATTTTTTTAAATGTATAAAACAAAGTATATAAGATTACAATGAAAACCAGTTACATTGCAATATAGTTATCAGAATATTTTTAAAATAAAAAGGTGCTACAATAACACATGGGATTTTAAACAGTTCTATTTGTGGATCTAACAGCTATGTATTTTAAAAAGTGAGTGTGTTGGGCTGGGATTGTGGCTCAGTGGTAGAGCACTTGCCTAGTACCGGAGGGGCCCGGGTTCGAGTCTCAGCACCACATAAAAATAAAAGGCATTGTGTTGTCTCCATCTACAAAAAAGATTCATTCTCTCTGTCTCTCTCTCAAAAAAAAAAGTGAGTGTGTAAATATCTACATTAACTGTAATGTACTGTGATACCATTTGTGGTTCTATAGGTGACCAAGTCACAGGTAATATGCAACACCACTGTGGTCTCTTGCTACATTCATAAACAAAGTGTTGAAATCAGTCAGTTTGGTGAAAATATGGTGTATTTTTCTCCATCCAAATTCAAGGACTCTGAACTGTATAAATGTACTCTTCTGGACCCAAGACTAAAAACTCTTGCCTTAATTCATTGGCGCAAAAATGCTTGAGGTTCATGTACAACCAAACGAATGAGAAGTTACATTCCATTTATGTATGGGCTGTCAAAATGCATTCTACTGTCATGTATAACTAATTAGAATAAAAAAATAAAAACAAAAACAAAATGCTTGAGGTGAATGCAAAGATATACAGAGGTTTTCTAGTTTTTGCTCTGGCGGTGCTGGGAATGGAATCAGGAAAGTGCTAGGAAAGTGCTCTACCACTAACATACGCCCTCAGCACGAGGTTTTTGTTTATAAATGGGGAAAATAAAAAATGAAAACTAGAAGCACTAGCATCCCAAACGCATGCCGTTAATTCCTGTACATCCTAGCAAAGTTGGGCTTCGTTAGTCTAAAACTCCAAGTCCGTCCCTAGGCTTACAGGACCCACGTAGTCCTGCCGCCGCACTTCCTAGGCAGCTCGAAATTACTTGTAGCAGGCCTAGAGCTCCCACCGGCCCATCCCGTCTGGGAACTCTAGCCCCGCCCCTCTACTCGTGGCGCGCTCCCAGTCTAGGCCCGAAGTCGCCGGCGGCTGGGGGTGACCGTCCCTTCCCACGCCCTCCCTAGGGGTTGGCCCCACCCACTCTCCCCCCTCTGCTTTCGGAAGAGGTTCTAATTTGGCACTTATCACAGGCTGTCTACCTCACCGACGAAATGGAGTGCCCCTAGCACACCGACGGGCTCCTGGGAAACCCACTTACGGAAGTGAAGGCAAGTGAATTTCATTCCTCACTAAGAAGCGCAGGTTCCCAGGGCCCCATGGGAGGCTGGGCTGGCGGGTAGGGAGGCGCTAGTCGCTGGCTGGCGCAAAGCGTCACTGCCTAAGCTCCACCTCTCAGTGGCGCCTTCTAAACGCGTTCTTCCGCCCTCTTTCCTCCTCTTCGCCTTTTTTCGGCCATTGTGGTGCGAGCACCGAATTCGGTCCCTCACCATGGTAAGTCTATCGGCCGCCATCGGCTCGGAGATGGCTTTCCTAGACACAAAGCCGCCAAGGGCTGGCCGGGGCCGCGTGAAGTGTCGAGGGGCAGGAGTATTTTAAAGGTATTTTCAAGGGACGGTCCAGTTTGGCCGCTGCTCTAACCCACAGGCCTAGCAGGAGCACTCGGGGAGGGGCGGCTGCGCCGGCGCGGAAGAGTCCAAAGCGCGCTAAGAGTCTGGCTGGTCCCGGGGAGCGCAAGTATTTTTGCTTCCCTGCTGTTGCAAACTGTGATTATCGAGGTGCACCCCCACTCCCGTCCCGCTTGCCTGAACTTGGACCAACGGCAGGCTGCCGGTAGTGTGCACGATATGCTCGGCATCAGAAGGGGCATCCAGAAGTGTTACCCATAACAAGATTGCAGGAATTTTTAGTCATTTGTTCAGAGACTTGAGCTTAATTGCCTAGAATGGGGGTTTTGTGTGATACGGGGATTTTTAGTAAATGCCATCACTGCTCTGTGACAGATTACTATGTTTGTTGGTTACTAGGTATGGAGGGGATCGGTATCTGATGTTTTCTAGTTTATTGATAAAATATGCAACTGCTATTGCGGGCTGGGAGAGAGTTGTAGTTATGCCTTTATAATGGCCCCTATAATGCAAGGGTTTGTTGGGCTAAGTTGGCTAGGCTATAGATCTGCAATTCTGCCGGATTGACCTTGAGGGGGTGGAGGGTACACTGAGGCTCATTGACTTACAAGTGATAGGTTATTCTGGTTAACCTAAAGCTAGGTCTTTCCATTAAGCCAAGTTCCCCAGCCCTAGCCAATTCCCAATTTGGTTGCCTGAGTTTTCTGATGCCTTTTGAGAACTCTCAGGATTTGAGGGTGGATGATGATTTTTAATTTTTTTGTATATCCACTGAGATGTTTGTTGGATTGAGGAAAAAAATTTTGAATCATTTTGGGCTGGCTCTAGTATCACTAAGTTGTTTGCATTTCCTTTCAGTCTTCTCACAAGACTTTCAGGATCAAGCGATTTTTGGCCAAGAAACAAAAGCAAAATCGTCCCATTCCCCAGTGGATTCGAATGAAAACTGGTAATAAAATCAGGTAAGACACCACACACACACACACACACACACACACTATTCTTTCTTTCAGATTACTTTTAGGGCATAAACATGCAGTTGAAAGTTACATGTAATCAAATCTGTCGTCTATCAATATTTTGAAGTCCTTTTTTATTGTTTTTGGATTTGTTTGTGAAGTTTTTTTGTTTTGTTTTGTTTTTGCTAAGGCTGGCTTTGAACTGTGATCCTCCTGCCTCAGCCTTCCAAGCTGCTTGGATTACAGGCATGTGCCACTGTGCCTGGCTTATTTGTTCATTTTTATGTGGTGCCAAGGATCAAACCGAGTGCCTCACACCCCACTCTGCCACTGAGCTATAGCCCAGCTCCCCCAAAATCAGTTTTTGAAGTGGTCAGCTTTTTTTTTTTTTTTAAAGATTGCAACACTGCCCTCTACTGCAGAAATAGTTGAATTGATGAGTTTGGAAGAAAGACGTCACTAGAATTGTTGTCAAGGACCTCCAAGGTCAACTAGGACTAAAACTCTGGTTTCCTATATTCCTTTTTCAGCCTGCTTCTCATACTAAGTGGGCTTTAAGACAAATCTTGAAGGGAGGAAAAGTAAGCATGTGAAATTTGCCCCAAGATCCCATAACCAGTGACAATCCTAGAGTGTTAAATAAAATTCACATTTTTTGTTTGTTTAAAATGAAGTACCAGGTTCACTGGCTTTTCCAAATAACAGCTCAGAAGACCACATACAGGATGTAGAGTGTTGAAGCTGACAGTAGAGGGTGAGCTTAGGAAGTGGGTCCCTCTTGAAAGAGAAGACCACAAAGCTAGTGTAAACTCTCTGGGTTGTACAGCAAATCTGTTGAAGGAGAAACTGGGACCCTTTCCATGTTCCTGTCAACTGATGATATCTGTGTTTTGGGTTGTGGGAATGAACAAAATGTATATAAAATGGAGTGCCTAATTCAATAGATAATCCTGGTTCTCTGGTCTCATACAGTTGGGGAGATATTTGCTATCTTCCAACTTTTATTTATTTTGTGTGTGCTTGGTGCCCAGGGCCTCATGTAGCCATAATCTCCAGCCCCTCTTTCAACTTTTAAAATTAATTGAGAGCAGGTTGCAATTACAGTGCTTCATTTTGTGGAAGTACTGCCATTATCCTGCTGAAAGAAAAGCTATGTTGATCATTTTTGATTTTGCCTTCTGGGGGTAAAATCATGACAGATTGACATGGACAATTCAGACATTGCTTTAACTCTGGAATGCACTATTACTATGGAGTATTAATTTGTTGTAAAGATAATGCAGGAGCTTTTGTGTGTGATCCATTAAGAGGGGGTTAAAGATATGCTTGCATCTACCCCCAGTGTGTTGAATCAAAAGTGGGTGTGGGTACCCATGGAGGGGAGGGGAAGAAGGAGTTTCCTTTCTACTTGAGTCCCAGTTAAGAACCTAGTCTGAGATCAGTCATCTTGAGGTTGAAATTTGGTTTGACCCAGTTCTTACAAAAATGTAACAAATAATTTTACTCTCAAGAACAATCCAAACTTGTTGAAGGAGAAACTGTGACCTTTGAATTTTGTTGTACCAAGTTTATGGTGAATGGAGACAGCTAAATTGTAGTCAGACTGCCTTTGTAACTGTCAGTTTCCTTCTCTGTAGGTACAATTCCAAGAGGAGACACTGGAGGAGAACCAAGCTGGGTCTATAAAGAATGACATGAAATGGCGCACATATTTATCAAAGCTGTGATCATTTTGTCACATCCACCTGAAAATGTCTGCCCTATCTGGATAGTGTCACAGAAGCTGTAGTACTGGTTTGGGTTGGTTTGCTAATAAATATGTGAAACATTTGAACTGCTGTTTTGGTTTTTAAGGTTATTGGATTAAAGAGAGGGAGAGAATTTTTTTAAATATTTATTTTTCAGTTTTCTGTGGACACAATATCTTTATTTTATGTGGTGCTGAGGATCGAACCCAGTGCCCTGCGCATGCCAGGCAAGCGCATTACTGCTTGAGCCACATCCCCAGCCCTATTTTCTTATAAGATGGTCTTTACATTTTAAAGTTTTTGAAACCAGGGACACATAAACCACTGAGCCACATCCCCAGTGAGTTGATTAGGGCCTTGCTAAATTCCTGAGGCTGGCTTTGAATTTGTGATCCTGCCTCAGCCTAGCCTCCCAACCTGGGATTATTACAGGCATGCACCACTGTGCATGGTAAAAATTGGTTAACACAACCACATGCATTTATTTACATTTTCATGGCTGTTTTCACCTTGATGCAGACTTGGCCTTTGTGAAAGCTTAAAATATTACTACTTGGCTCTTAACAAAAAGATTGCCAATCTCAAATCCTAGATTGGAAAGAGTTCAGCTTGGCCTGAAAGATCAAATTTAATTGTTGGCTATGTAGCAAATTGTTACCAGCATTACCTGACATAATAGTTGCAGCTGAGTTAATATGCACAATGAAAATCTTACTGGCAGTGTTGAGCTTTTTACCACATTAGTGTACTGCTGTATTACCCTTGACTTGCAAGTTTCCAGGGAATTGTGTTTAATGCCTAATAACTACTAGAATATATAGAGATGTCTTTAGCAAGTTATTGGGCACTTGTGTGTCAGCCACCATTCTGGGTACATGAGACTGATACATAAATTATATGGCATGTTTGGAGATAAGAGCCAGTAGACCAATGTGCAATCACTTGCAGACCTGTGAAAAAGGTGGGAGGGACAGTTCCCTAATTGTCTGGAATTAGGACAAACTGCTGCATGCAGTAAGGCCAGGAGACTTTGATTTGTAATTCTCTACCTAGTTTGTTGTGGGAAGGATCTTTGCTCGCTGGACAAGGCAAATGACAGCAAGTAGAAAATGCTGTTTATGGGGCACAGTGAGTGGTGGGGGTTGTACAGCAAAGAAGACCCTGCCTACAATCACATTAGGAGGTTCAGTTGACTAATCTGTAAGAACCACAGCTTTCCTGAAGTTGGAAGAGTGGGCTGCAGGACACCAAGTGACCTAGGAACCTAGAAACTTCAAAACAGATCGTTGGAACCTAGTTCCTTCATGAGCCCCTATTTCAAATATTTTCTCTTGGTGCATAAGTGTTACCTGCATGTTCAAAGATAGCTGCCATGGGGCTGGGGTTGTGGCTCAAGTGGGAGAGTGCTCACTTAGCACATGTGAGGCACTGGGTTCGATCCTCGGCACCATATAAAATAAAGATATTGTATCCACAAAAAAAAACTGAAAAATAAATACTTTCAAAAAAGCAAAGATAGCTGCCACAGTAAATAGCAGTCGGTGTTATTTAAGTCCAAAACAGGGGGACTTGATAGGGCTTAACCAAAAGTCACATGATGGAAATTTCCATCCAGACGTGGTGGCACATACCTATGATCCCAGTGGCTCAGGAGGCTGAGGCAGGAGGATCATGAGTTCAAATCCAGCCTCAGCAATTTAGTGAGGCCCTAAACAATTCAGCAAGACCCTGTCTCTAAATAAAATACAAAAAAGGGCTGGGGATGTGACTCAGTAGTTAAGTGCCCCTGAGTTCAATATCTGGTACCAAATAAATAAAAAAATAAGCTAAGGTCACTAATGGGCCAGCTTTCTCTATGGACTTTTTTGTTTAGTACTGAGAATTGAACCCAGGGGTTCTGGAACACTGAGCCACATCCAGCCATTTTTTTTTTTTTATGTTGAGACAGGGTCTCAGTTGCTGAGGCTGGCTTTGACCTTGTTAGCCTCCTGAGTTGTTGGGATTACAGGTGGGTACCACCACACCCAGCTCTCTATGGACTTTGAATAAAAGGGATTAGCATCAAGAGAAATGGAAAATTATATGGATACTAGTGTTGTGTATGATTGTGCCCATCCATTGACCTACTGAGAGGCAAGCAGCAGCAGAGTGGTGGTTTAGAGTTTGCAGTCTGGGTTCAAAGCCAGCTGTTAGCCTCACTTGTCTGCAAAACCATGGGGCCTCAGGTATGAGGATGAAATATAATAATGTACTAAGCCACTTAGTTCAGGGCCTATGAAAAAGAGAGGAAGCTGGATGCAGTGGCACATGCCTGTAATCCCAGTGACCTAGGAGGCTGAGGCAGGAGGATTGCAAGTTCAAAGCCAGCCTCAGCAACTTGGCGAGGCCCTAAGCAACTCAGGGAGACGCTGTCTCTAAATAAAATATAAAAAAGGGCTGAGGATGTGGCTCCGTGGTTAAGGCCCCTGGGTTCAATCACTGGTACAAAAAAGGGGGGTGGTGAGCAGGATGAAAGTTTTAGTGTCAATTCCCTCCCCAGCACATGTGCTATATGCTACTTAAGGTACAGGTACTTAACTAGCATGGGGAGAAGAGTATCATTGGGAGACCACTCTGGAGAAGTCAGGCAGAGCTGGTATGGAGTCCAGTCAATGTCTGCTGCTAGGTAGATGTCAGTTCTTTTTCCATTCCATGATTCTAATTTAGAATAGTAGCATAAACCTCAAGTGTGGTGAGCCGTTCTAATTAGACCGTGGCCGCCATTAGAAGATGGCACCGGCTTCCACTGTGGCCTGTGATAAACAACTCCTAATATGGAGAATTGGCACGCAATCCCTTACCACCCTATGAGAAAGGTCCACGTGGCAGCTTAAGATTGGTATGCTGGAGGCTTTATTAGGCTGTGCTTGGGCGCTCGGCGAGGGGTCACTAGAAGATGATACATGAATCAAGGCCTGAATAAACTGCTGAAAGAAGAATCCTGTGTCGTGTTTTCCCTTGCCGGCGAGGGGTCGTGGCACTCAAGGCCTTGCAAAAGAGTCAGGGGTCATGAGAAAAGATTGGGCATTGGGGTTGTGGATATAGCTCAGTGTTAGAGTGCAAGAGAGCATATGTGAAATCCTAAATTGAATCCCCAGCACCAAAAATAAGAAAATCTTGGCTCTGCATCAAGTCTAGGGTTGAATCCCAGTTCCATCTCTGAACCAGCTGTGGATACATGCTTTTTATGAGACATAGAAGAATCATACCTGACGACCTCAGGTTGATAAGGATTGATTGATAATGTCTATAAAGGATCATTTCTACCAGATTCTCCCCCATTTTGCAAATGAGAAGGTTATAGAACTCTGATTCTTGCTAATCACCATTTTAAGTGCTTTAACATGCCAGGTAGCTACTGTTAGCAGGAATGGGAACTGGATTAAATATGGAGTATATCTTATAAATTCTTTTTTTTTTAATTAATTCCAAAGGTAATCTTACCCAGGAGGCAATTGTATCTTTTTTTAAGAGAGAGAGAGAATTTTAATATTTACTTTTTAGTTATCGGCGGACACAACATCTTCGTTTGTACGTGGTGCTGAGGATGGAACCCGGGCCGCATGCATGCCAGGCGAGCGCGCTACCGCTTGAGCCACATCCCCAGCCCCCTTATAAATTCTTGAAAAGAACAGGGTGGAATATTAAGTATTTACACTTCCCTGGTGATGTCATATTCAGGAGTGTTTATGCAATGAAGTCAAGCTCCTAGGTGTGCAAAGCCTCAGAAGGGGTTTGGGAAGCCATAGGCAAGTGTGACCTACAAAGATGTCACAGTCAATAGAGTGCACATGTATGTGCACCTGTGTACACAACCCTATACATGTGTCTGAAGGGGGAGGGAAAGTAGAAAACCCTCATTAAAAAAAAAAAAAAAAACTAAATGATCTGGCACAGTCAGATGATTGGGGGTGATTTTGTTCCTAGGGGACATTTTGTTTTCTTTTTGTAGTACTAGAGATAGAACCTAGGGGCACTTTACCACTGAACTACATCCCAGCCCTTTTTAATTTTTTTTTTTTTTTTTTTTGCAACAGGGTCTCCCTAAGTTGCTGAGGCTTGACTGAAACTTGTGATCCTCCAGTCTTGACTTCTGAAGTAGGTTGTATTTCAGGCATGCAACACCACACCTGACCCCTAGAGGACGTTTGATAATGTCTGGAGACAGTTTTTACGTTGCAACTAGGGAGAGGGGAGGTACCACTGGCATATAGTGGGTAGTGGCCAGGGATGCTTCTAAACATTCTACAATACACTGGACAGTCTCCACAACAGAATTATCTAGCTCAAAGTATCAATAGTGCCATGGTTGAGAAATCCTGGCCCAGTAACACTGTGGCCAGACAGAGGGAGCTTTGGGAGATAAAAATCTACTCCCCCTACCTCCACTTGCTTCACATCACTTGAGAAAAATGTCCTTAAAATTATCCAAAAGTGCTGGGTGCAGTGATGCATGCCTGTAATCCTAGTGACTCGGGAGGCCAAGGCAGGAAGATCAAAAGTTTAAGATCAGCCTTAGCAACTTAGTGAGACGCTGTCTCAAAATAAAAGATAAAAAGGGCTGGGGATGTAGGCCAGTGTGGTGGCATATGCCTGCAATCCCAGGGACTCGGGAGACTGAGGCAAGAGGATAGTGAGTTCAAAGCCAGCCTCAGCAAAAGCGAGGTGCTAAGCCTGTCTCTTATACACA
>NW_026000283.1:10248195-10252417 GCF_001458135.2 Marmota marmota marmota
TCAATCCCCAGTACCAATTAAAAAAAAAAAAAAGTCCAGGGCTGGGGATGTGGCTCAAGCGGTAGCGTGCTTGCCTGGCATGCGTGGGGCACTGGGTTCAATCCTCAGCACCACATACAAATAAAGATGTTGTGTCCACCGAAAACTAAAAATAAATAAATAAATATTTTTAAAAAGTCCAAAAGGGGCACAGTGTGGTGCCTACCCCTCTTTACTCACTAAGCTGGATTCAACTTCATGAGTCTCTGTCCCTCAAAGCGCCATATGTAAACAAGGCACAGTAGTGCATGCCTGTAATCTCAGTGACTCAGGAGGCTGAGGCAGGAGGATCACAGGTTCAAAGCCAGCCTCAGCAACTTAGGGGGACCCTAAGCAAGACCCTGTCTCTAAATAAAACATAAAAAGGCTGAGGATGTAGCTCAGTGGTTGAGTATCCCCAAGTTCAAACCCTGGAACCAAAAAATCTCATGCTATTCCCTTGACCAGGAATGTTCTCCCTCTGCACTTGTCTAACTCCCATTCATCTTTTCAGGTCTCAACCTATTTTTTACCTCCACACGAAAACAATCCCAGACTTCCCCCTTCTTCTCCCAATCCAATTAGGTTCTTCCACTTAGTAGCTCTTCCCACCTTGCCATGATACTAGGAATTGAACCCAGGGGTGCTTTACCACTGAGCTATATGCCCAGTCCTTTTTATTTTGAGACAGAGTGTCACTAAATTGCTAAGGCTAACTTCAAACTTGCAATCCTCCTGCCTCAGCCTCCTGAATTGTTAGGATTTTAGATGGCATTCCAGTGCCCAGCTGCTTAGAGCCCCTTAAATCACCCTTGTACTGTGCTTCACAAATGTGACTGGAAACTTTTATGTGTGGTCAATTAATTGACATCTGCCTCTCCCACTAGATTGTAGGACCTACGGAGATAGACCAAAAGGATAGGCTTGGCTCGCTGCTATTTGCTCTCAAGCTAACGTAAGTAAATTTGTTGAATGAGTAAATGAGTTTGTATGATTGAATGAATGGAAAGACAGATGGGCTTTCAAGTGAGCAATAACATTATAAAATGTATGCCTTAAAGTGCGTGTACACAATGATGGAGGAGCATCAACATTTTTTTAAATATTTATTTTTTAATTGTAGTTGGACACAATACCCTTATTTTATTTATTTTTATGTGGTGCTGAGGATCAAACCCAGGGCCTTGTGTGTGCTAGGTGAGCACTGGAGCCGCTGAGCTACAACCCCAGAACAACATTTTTATTTTGAGACAAGGTATCACTAACTTATCCAGGTTGACCTTGAATTTGTGATCCTCCTGCCTCCATCTGCCGAGAAGCTAGGAGTGCATGTGTGTACCACCATGTCTAGTCGGGGCCTTTTTGAATAGTGGTGCTATGAACATTTTGTACTTATCTTTTGTCCAGTATGTATTTCATTAAAAGTGACTTAGGGGGCTGGGGTCGCTCGCCTAGCATATGCAAGACCCTGGGTTCGATCCTCAGCACCACATAAAAATAAATAAATAAAATAAAGATATGGTGTCCAACTACAACTAAAAAATAAATATTTTTTTAAAAGTGACTTTTCATTTTTATACTTCTCAGGGTGTATACACATATGATAATGGGTTTTATGAGAAGAAAGCTAATTAAAATTTCCATAATGAGTATGTATTTATAATCAAAAAATTTTTAAAGAACAGGAAAATTAAACTTTCCATGAAAGGATGAGTCATTCACATATACTGTCTTTTAAAATTATTTTTAAGCAAAAGAGGTTAATTTAACACAGTCCTTCAAAGGCAGGAGATAGCCAGTCTTAAAAAAAAAAAAAAACAGAAGAAGGACTTTGAAAACCATTGAGAAGCTAGGCAATGCTGGGAATGTAGGATGCGGCTCAGTGATAGAGCACTTGCCAGCATGTGCTAGACCATGAGTTCCATCCCCAGTACTAAAAAAACCAAAAGTCTTGAGAGAAGCTAGGCAGTCTGCTCTCCTCTGTAGGCCTCAGTTTCCTACTCAGGTTCTTTCTGCATGTCTACTTCACTCTTGTTCCTCTGCTTCTCTGAATACAAGGCCAAACATTGCCTCCTCTCTGCCCTCAAGTCAGGTAACAAGTAAAAATGGACTGGATTGCTGAATCCCAACAGCAAGATCATGAGGAGATCCTCAGTGGCCCAACTTGGGTCATGTGTCTGGCCAAGAATCAACCAACCAGCTGGGCGTGGTGGCACAAACCTATAATCCCAGTGATTTGGGAGGCTGAGGCAGTAGGATCACAAGTTCAAAGCCAGCCTCAGCAATTTAGCGAGGCCCTAAGCAATTTAACAAGACCCAGTGTCTAAGCCAAGTCAGCAACTAGTGAGACCCTATCTCAAAGTAAAAAAGGAGCTGGGTGCAGTGGTGCACGCCTGTAATCCCAGCAACTCTGGAGGCTGAGGCAGAAGGATCACAAGTTCAAGACCAGCCTAGGCAACTTAGTGAGGCCCTAAGAAACTTAGTGAAACCCTGTCTCAAAGTAAAAAATAAAGGGCTGGTGTTGTGGCTCAGTGATAGAGAACCTGCCTGACATGTGTGAGGCACTGGATTCGATACTAAATAAAGGGCTGGGTTTGTGGCTCAGTAGTTAAGTGTCCCTGGATTCAATCCCTAGTACCACAGTTTTTTTAAAATTTTGAGACAAAGTCATACTAAATTGCCAATACCGGCCTTGAACTTTTGATCCTCCTGCCTCAGGCTTCAGAATAGCTGGAATTACAGGTGTGTGCCACCATGCCTATCTTTGATTTTCTTCCAGTATTTTCAGAGGCTTCCAAGGATAACAAGAAGTAGGAAAGTTGCCATATTAAATAAACAAGGTGTAAATCCTGAAATGAATTAGAAAAGCTTATGAGCTGTGAGATTTGGAGAAGACTTACCCCATCTTCGGTTTTGGAGGAGGTTATTTTTGTTGTCCTCATGGTGCTGGAGATGAAACCCAGGCCCTCCCACATGCTAGACAAGTGCTCTGTCACTGAATTTCAGCTGCAGCCCCAAAATATAACCTTTGAACCAAAAACCAAATTCTTGGTTTCAGGGGCTGCAGGCCAGTTAAAAGTCTAAGTTATAATCAAATGTTACCACTCTCTAGAGACTCAGGATGACTCCCACGTTCTTATCTGGGACTACTACTTCCAGAGGAAGCCTTTGTCACTACTTTATGTATTATAGTCTGGCACATGTCTTGGAGTATTCTCTGAGGTGTTTTTTTTTCTCTCTCTCTCTTGCAGTACTAGGTATTGAACCCAGAGGCCCTCTACCATTGAGCTACATCCCCAGCCCTTTTAAAAAATCTCTGAGACAGGTGGGAGGCAGTAGTAGATGCCTGTAATCCCAGCAACTCCACTCAGGAGGCTGAGACATGAAGATTCCAAGTTCAAGGCCAAGTCAGCAACTAGTGAGACCCTATCTCAAAGTAAAAAAGGAGCTGGGTGCAGTGGTGCATGCCTGTAATCCCAGCAACTCTGGAGGCTGAGGCAGAAGGATCACAAGTTCAAGACCAGCCTAGGCAACTTAGTGAGGCCCTAAGAAACTTAGTGAAACCCTGTCTCAAAGTAAAAAATAAAGGGCTGGTGTTGTGGCTCAGTGATAGAGCACCTGCCTGACATGTGTGAGGCACTGGATTCGATACTCAGCACCACATAAAAATAAATAAATAAAATAAACGTATTGTGGGCTGGGATTGTAGCTCAGTGGTAGAGTGCTTACCTAGCATGTGTGAGGCACTGGGTTCTATCCTCAGCACCACATAAAAAATAAATTTAAAGAAAGGTATTGTGTTCATCTACAACTTAAAAAATATTTTAAAAATAAAAATAGCTGGGCATGCTGGCACACACCTGTAATCCCAGCTGCTCAGGAGGCTGAGGTAGGAAGATCACATGTTCAAAGGCAGCCTCAGCAACAGTGATGTGCTAAGCAACTCAATGAGACCCTGTCCCTAAATAAAATATAAAGTAGGGCTGGGAATGTGACTCAGTAGTGGTCAAGTGCCCCTGAGTTCAATTCCTGGTACAAAAAAAAAAAATCACTAGAAAATAAAAAAGGCTAGAGATGTGGCTCATTGATGAAGCCCCCTGGGTTCAATCCCTAGTATTTCCCTCCCCGCAAAAAATTTCTGAGACAGGGTCTACCTAAGTTGCTGAAGCTGGCCTCAAACGTGTGATCCTCCTGCCTCAGCCTC
>NW_026000283.1:10255474-10260161 GCF_001458135.2 Marmota marmota marmota
GCTGTTTTCCCGCCCTTTCAGACCACGGAGCTGCTCATTGGGGGACTTTTTTTGGCTCCACCCACACGACCCAGCCAATCAGCCTCAAGAGCAGGAGGAGTGGGGGAGGTGGAGAGGCTTGTGGGAAGCCGGTGGTGGCAGTTGGGCTCTGAGGGTTTTCCTGAGGAGCTATGTGGTGTGGTGTGTGGTTCTAAAAATAAAGTTCGTTTCTTTTGACAAGTGGCTCCTGAATTGTGCCCAGCCAGACTGCAGCAAGCCCCTAATGCTGAGTGCTATGCCAAGGAGGCCACTAGGTACTTGGGAAACTGTCCTGAACATGGTAAGAGCTGCAGAAGAGCAAGCAGAGCCTGAATGCTGCAGAAGAGTTAGATTGGGGGGCGGGGGGGGGGCAGGACTGCAGAGTGGAGTGTGGAGTATTCATGTCTTAAGCAAAAGAAATAGATTGTAAGAAGGCCCAGGCAAGAGAAAACCAGGAGACTGGGGAACTGAAAGTCACTGTGTGGCATGATTCTAGAAAAGAGACATATTTAGGGGTAGGGGAGGAGATACCAAGAGGAAGTAGTGATGAGGGGTGAGTCTGGACAGGCAATGAGGGGCCAGGTCCCAGAAAGCCTCCAAGCTTTGAGAGGGAGCTTGAATTCTACCTTGAGGTCAAGAAAAACATTAAATAGAGTTCAAAGAGTGGCCTATCACATTTGGGTTCCAAAAATCCTTGAGGAGAGAGCTTGGAGAAATATTTGAGGTGATGGATATGCTAATTGTACTGATTTGGTCATTACACATTGTATACCTATGTCAAAATATCACTCTCTGTGCCATTAATATGTACAATTATTATGTGTGAAGTAAAATGTAAAATAAAATTGCAGCCAGGTGCTGTGGTACAAGCCTGTAATTCCAGGGACTCAGGAGGCTGAGACAGGAAGATTGCAAGTTCAAGGTCAGCCTTAGCAATTTGGTGAAGCCCTAAACAATTTAATGAGATCCTGTCTCAAAATGAAAAAAAAAATCAAAAGGGCTAAGGATGTTGCTCAGTGGTAAAGTACCCCAGGGTTCAGTCTCCAGTATCTAAAATAAAATTGTAAAGTAATAAGCAAGAACTATGAGAAAAAAAAATCATCAAGGTTAGTATGAGAACAGTCCAGAGATAGGGTAGGATAGGCTTAGAGTAGAGACTCATTTGGGGCTGTGGTTTGTAGTTCAGATGGAAGGACATAGCTAGTGACCAGAAATAGGGCAGAGGCAGTAGAAATGGAGTGAGATGGACAGATAAGAGAGATTTAGTAGGATCAACCAGGTTTGTGATTGACTGTGAGGAGAAGGCAAAGAAGTGGCAATAATGATACTCAGGTGCTGGCTTGTGCAACATTGCAGTTGGTAGTGTTACTTATGAACAGGGAAAGTCCATGAGAAGATAAGGTATTTGGGGTCAGTATGGGTGCATCAACAGTTCAATTTTGGCCATAGTGCACCCCTGTGCACTCAGGAGTCTGAGGCAGAAGGATCACAAGTTCAAGGCCAGGATCATCAATTTAGTGAGAGTCTGTCTCAAAAAAGGGCTGGAGATGAGTGGTAGAGTGCTTCTGGGTTCAATCCCCTGTACCAAAATAAAGAGTTCAAGTTGAGATTCATTAAGTTTGTGATGGCTGTAAGACATCTAGATATCCAACAGACAGTTGGGTATATGGATGTGCAAGTTGTGAAGAAAGAACTGGAGCTGGGTGTGGTGGTGCACGCCTGTAATCCCAGAGGCTTAGGAGGCTGAGAAAGGAGGATTGCGAATTCAAAGACAGCCTCAGCAAAAGGGGAGCACTAGGCAACTCAGTGAGACCTTGTCTCTAAATAAAATTTTAAAAATAAAAAGGGCTGGGGATGTGCCTCAGTGGTTAAGTGCCACTGGGTTAAATTCCCAATACCAAAAAAAGAGAAAAAGAAAGGGGGTGGGGTAGAGAAAGAAACAAAAGGAATGAACTGGAGGTGGCGGTGGGGTTATAGGAGGAGTTTTGTTTTGACTTGGAAGTGACAGTTTGTTTACATTGTTTATAATGGCATGAAGGACACAAAAGAGAAGCCCTAAGACGAAGAGATCAATAATCAATGGATGGAAGTACTGAAGGGTGGGAAGCATGAGTCAGAGGATTGGACTAGGGCTTTGTCTTGCAGAGGAGGAGAGCCTAGCAGTTTGAGAGTTTGGACTCAGACTGACTAAAACTTGGTTCTATCACCTTCAAGCTATGAAACCTTGGAGCAACTCACTCTTCTTGAGTCTTGGTTTCCTTAACTATAAGCCAGTGACATTATGAGTACCTACTTCATAAACTCAGTCTGCTGATTAAAGGCGATAATGCACATAATATGCTTACCATTTTGTCTGGTGCATGGTTACCTTGCTTAATTGGTGACACATAAATATATTACATGCCAGGCAACATGGTAAGCAAATAACAGGAGTGCAGGAGGAAAAAGTGAATGCACATGCAAGTGAGTTCACAGGTTTGGGGACAGGAAGTTGAACATACTTTTTTAGGGGGGGTGGACTGATAATTGAATCAGGGGCACTTTTCCACTGAGCCACATCCCCAGTCCTTTTTATTTTTTAAATTTTGAAACAGGGTCTCATTAAGTTGCTGGCCTCAAACTTGCAATCCTCCTGCCTCACCCTCCCAAGTCACTGGGATTGCAGGCTTGTGACACTGCATATGGCAGTAAGCACACTCTTTTAAAGTGGTTTCTATTTTTTTTGTGTATGTGCTGCTGGGGATTGAATCCAGGGCCTTGTACATGCTAGGCAAGTGATCTACCACTGAGTTGTAGCCTTGGCCCAGGTTTCTATATTTTTGATGAGAGAAGGTGAGTTTATCTCCTACAGGGCTATGTGATTTATCAGGAAATAGGACCATCACTACCAACAAAGAGAACTTAGACCCTGTCTCAAAATAAAATTAAAAGGTCTAGGGATGTAACTCAGTGGTACAGCACCCCTAGGTTCAATCCCCAGTATAGGAGAGAGCAGGTGGGAGGGAAAAAGGAGGAAGAGGAGGAAGGAGGAGAGGGGAATAGAACATAACAGAACAGAGGAGCCTTTGGGAAGTGGTCAAGTCATGAGGGCTCTGTGCTCATGAAGAGGATTGATGCCCTTATAAAAGAGGCTTCCAAGATTTGCTAGCTCCTCCCACCTCTTCCACCATGAGAAAACATAGGGAAGGCACCATAAATGAGGACTGAGTCCTCACCAGACACCAACTAAGGCTGCTGGTGCCTTGATCTTGGACTTCCCAGTCTCCAGAACTGTGATCAATACATTTGTGCTCTGTATAAAGTCACACATTCTAATGTATTGTAGCAGCAGGAATAGACTATGACAGAAGGTCATCATGGAAGACCTGCCCAGAACCAATTACTGTGGGATGATGAAGTGTTAGGATGGCCTTAGGCCTGAGCCTAAGCATCTCCATTTTAAAAACTCCAGTTTGAAACCTGCAGTCTCATCAGGCACACCCACAGATCCCTTCAGTATGACTTCAAACAAGGCTCACCCTGATAAACAGAGTGAAGTCCCTCACCTGATAAGAAGGAAAGGTGAGAAGATCAGGGTGGAGACCACCGGACCAGATGATTCTGACCCCAGGGTAAATGATGTCACTGAGAAGTCTGATGGTAGCTGATAAGGATTGAAAGGTGGGGTCAAAAGCCCCAAAGCATAGTATAAATAATAGAGCAAATGAACAGGAATTCAGCCAGCCAAAACAAGGGTGCACTCTAGGTGGAGAGCCTGATGAGGACCTGACATCCCATCACTTGTGATTGTTTCCTGAGCCTCTGCATGATCCTCACCGCTCTCAAACTCTACCACCTCGTCTGGACCTTGGTGAGAGCTGCAACTTCTCCCTATGACCCCCTCCTCAATGGGTCTTCCACTCCACACCAGGAAAAGCCTGCCTTGGTTCCAGACCTGATCACCTCGGTCTGAGTGATGTGCATCTGCTGGACTTAAAGCCTAAGAGGGAATGTCTGTCATTAGCCTGTCATGATTAAGTGTGTTTGCAGTGCTTAGAATTAATCTAGAATTGTTTGCTGTGAATTGATTATGTCTATTGCAGTGCCTAGCATTAAGGATTGTCATTTTCTTGACTAAGAACCTATAGAGTGAAACTATATTGAGTAATTTGAGTGAATAAAGCATTGAAAGGGGTAAAAGCGCGTGGACATTCTTTATTTCTCCACTCGACTGCATACGTCGCAATTTTGCCCCCTCGTGACATGAAGGCAGAAACCAGATTGCAGAAAGTTGAGTGAATCAGAGGTAAGGAAATAAAGACAGTGAGGAGGAGATCTCCCTTTAGAAAGACTTGGCTATGAAGAGAAAAGAGCGAGTCACATGTTGGGCCAGAATGATGGGAGAGGTTTTCACCTGTTTGTCATTTAAAGTGAATGACACTGGGGATGAATTTGAAGATACAAGGGAAGGGACAATTGATGGAAGTAAACCGTGGGAGGAGAGGAGATTGAAAACTTCAGTTAAATGTTTTGTTTTTCTTTTTTCTTTTTTATTTCATTTATTTAGGTACTGGGATTTGACTCAGAGTTGCTTTACCACTGAGCTACATCCCCAGCCCTTTTTTTTTTTAATTTTGAGACAGGTTCTCACTAAGTTGCTGAGGCTGGCCTCAAATTTTCTTTATATATA
>NW_026000283.1:10260560-10263892 GCF_001458135.2 Marmota marmota marmota
AAAAAAAAAAAAAAAAAAAAAAAAAAAGGCTGGGGATGTGGCTCAGTGGTAAAGGGCATCTGGGTTCAATCCCTAGTACCCTGCCCTAAAAAAAGAGGTAGCAGATGGGGAGAGGAGATCTCAGCCTACCTTCAACCTGGGGAGCTCCACACTGTCAGTTTTACACACAGGGCTTCTAGGTAAGCTTCATTAGAGCACAGGCTTTGGAGGAAAGAGAAAGAAAAGCATAATGGTATTGCCCTTATATGGGTCTCAGACCAAAGCATGACTTTTCTTGAAGTGATGCTCCAGAAATACATGGCTTGTGATGCATTTGCACCCAGTTTTCTCCCTCAGCGCTTCCATCTTCCATGTGACTGCTAGGGTGATTTTCCAAAGCCTCATGTTACTCTTCTGCTTAGAAACTTCCATGACTGCCAGCTACCTTTTGGTTAAAATCTGATTTCCCTCTTTTAGCATAGCCTTCAAGACCCTTAGTGATCGTGATCTGGACCCTATCCACTTTTCCAGTCTTGCCATCCACCACTCCCCGGATCCCATCCTCCTGCCAAACCGACTGACTTACAATTCCTGGCTCTCGTTATATCCATTGGCCAGCTCCCACTCACCCCTGGCACTTCAGATCTGGCCTGACCTTCCCCTGCTTTCCTGAACTTCTGGTTGGCTCAGGCCCCGCTTCAATGCTCCCTCAGCACCCCCTTCCCCCAACCTTCATGCTCATCTCACAGTCCAGCTTCTGTTTCCTTTTCTTGTCTGCCACTAGAATGTACTTTTGTATCATCTGCTTAACTCTGCTTTACTCCCCTAGAAAGACGTTTCTCAGGGAATTTGTTCTTTCTCTTGGGATAAGCATACCAGTCTTGCCTTGAAAAGCATACCAGAAATGCCAATGGCTTGATGTTAGGCACAGAGCGTTTTCAGCATGGGAGTTTGTCCCCTGCAGCCAAACCTCAATTTTACATGGAGGAGGTAGGCTAGGCCATATCACATGGTGAAAAAAATCTGTGGGGAAAAATAGCTGACTACAGGAAAAAAAAATATTGAAAGCCACTCTTGAATCTTCCAGCTGACTTGGTTTTCATTTTGGAAAGAGCTGGGTGGATACTTGTCTCAGGTCCCCAAATCTGCTAAGAGTTAAGATTTTTTTAATACTTATTTCTAAGTATTTTTTAGGTGGACACAATATCTTTATTCTACATTTATATGGTGCTGAGGATCGAACCCAGTGCCTCGTGCATGCTAGACAAGCGCTCTACCACTGAGCCACAACTCCAGCCCAAGTTAAGATGTTTAGCTTCAGACTTTTCCTATAAAGAGGGGATGACTGTTGTTAAGTGTCCTTTAAATGCTCAGCACACACTAATCTTCCTTCCAAGCCAGGAGCCTGAGGACTCAGCCATGTGGCAGGAAGGCCCTGCCTGACAGCCTTCATTGAGCCCAACCCACCTTGGCAGCTGTCAAGGGGGGAGGTGGTGCAGCAGAAAGCAAAGTCCTGCATCAGCCAGTTAGCACTTATAAAATGGTCATAGGGGTGGAGGGGGCTAATATCAATGTCAACGCCAATGCCAAATGCCAGAATCTGGGAACTGCTCACCATCCCCCCTTCAACCATCAAAGAAAAATTTATTTCGAAAAATAAAAAAGGAATGCTCTGTTACCCTGTGTAAATATGTTTAAGGTGTAGTTTCTAGAGCCATAGGGCAGGTTGAAAACAGCAATAGGAAGGGTTTGGATCATTCTGTGCAAAAAACCTAATGAGATATTAAAGAAAGGCAAGGAAGTTTCCAGCACAGAGGGGGCAAACAGACCCATCAGAAAGAGGTGGAAACTTGGATCAGCATGGTATTTCTGGGCTATTCTGTAATGGCTGTTTCTCCTGATGTTTGAGGACTGGGCTGAGAGGGTAACAGTCCATTGAAGGATTCCCCAAGCCCCCAGAGGCACAGTGCTATTTTTAAAGTGCACTGTTCTATAAGGCAGCATGGCTCTCTAGTCACCAACTGCTTTTCCCTCCTTTCAGGCGGAGTCATCTCTCTGGTGTTCTGTTTAATTCATGCTATTTCTGAATGGGAGCAATTTTCTAAACTACAACTTGTGTATTAAACTTGATTTTTTAAAGACGTGGGCGAGGAAAGCCTTATCTTGGGGGAAAATAGTGCCAGTGGGTGTGGCTCATTGGAGGGCACAAGTAAATTACATGACTCATATGAAATATCAGAAATTTGTAGACTTTTCCTTTTTATCATCTAGACATGACAAGTCCACTAGGGTGAGACTTGCACACCAGGCCAGACCTGAAGACAGCTCAGGACACAGGTGACTGTATCTCTCATCAGAGCCAAGACAGAGGTAGCCCCTTTGGTGCACAGCTCTGGCAATATGCTCTGAGAATGAGACCCAGAGCCTGCCCTTGGATCACTAGCTTGTGGCTGTGGGTTGACCACCTCTCCCTTGCAAACATATGCACTCCCCCCCACACTGTGGTTAATAAGGGAAAACAAAGTCAAAGGACAGCTTTGTCATGTGAAAGGAAAAAACATTCCACTTTAATATGCTTAAGAAGTCATCCGTGATACACTGAAACATGTACCAGTAAGGCCTGGGTAGTCTCAAGAGCCAGAGACCGCCTCTACCCGCACAACGAGATTCATTAATGGCAGAGTTAAACAGGCAGTTAGGCGTTCCTCTGCATCAATGGTTTGCAATCTTAACTCATTTTTCTAGTGAATGTTTCCTAATAAACAGCGCTTCCGCCTGCCCAGCATGGCTACTGTAAAGCTTAACTTTCCCTCTCCCAAACGTGACCACGCTCCTTGTTCCTAAATCAGTCCGGTAGCCCACTTGGTCCTCGGCTCTCTCAGGGGTTGCCCTAGGCCCTGGGTGCCTCTGGCCAGTGGCTGCAGCAAACCTGGGGCAGGTACCTGAGTTGGGCCCAGATGGGGTCTGCCCCTTGCAGGTCCACGCTGTGTACAGGAGCTTCTCCTTCAGTGGGACCTGGGACAACCAAGGATAGAGGCCTCCCCATAGCGTCGCGGCCCCTCCAAGCACTCTTGTCTCCATCGTCCTCAACGATCTTGGAAGAAGGGGAATAGGTGACGGAAAAGGCCCTGGATTTGTGCCACCCGGCTGCCCGCAGTGTCCTTCTCTCTGGCCCGAGGAGCCGCGGCTCGGGTTTTTGTCTCGGTGGTTGTCGCGCTCGTTGCGCTGGGGGTCGGTCTCAGCGTCCACACAGCGCTGCCGCTGCCGCTGCTGTTGTTGTTGGCGTTGCTGCGCTCGCTGCTGCGTGCGGTCTCCCAATCCTCCGCTCCCGACAGCTCACGCAGCCTCAGGGG
>NW_026000283.1:10266470-10278441 GCF_001458135.2 Marmota marmota marmota
GGCGGGGTGGGAGGCAGCCTGTGGCCCTTGTAGCCGGAGTTCAGAGCATCGCGGCAGCTGCTGGAGAAGAGGTTCTAGTGCGCCTCCTCCCTGGAGGGTTGAGCTCGCCGCCAGACAAGGCCTCGGGGAGAGCGAGATCTTTGAGCTCCAGGGCGCTCGCTTCCCACCCCCTTCTTTCGCCCTTCCCTCTTATCTCTCCAGGAATCTCCCTGAACTTTGTTCCTGAGCCGCCTTTGTCCTGCGCCTAGCGTTCAGGGAGGCTGTCTGGTCGCCCCATGTGACTCGGGTTCCTCTGCCCTGCCTTTTACATGACCTTGATCCTCTCCGTAGAAATGGGCGCTGCCTTGGAATTCCTGCGGAGACTTCAGAGAAGACTTTCCAGGGACCTGAGAAGGGGTATTCCCCTGCCGCCCCGCGGCTTCCTGCTCCACTCTCAGCCTTCTTCCCCACTCCTCTCTCATTAACTCCCAGATTGGCTTGGAGAAGCAGCTACAGGTGAATCCGAACCAACGCCACGGGAACGCCCCACCCTCTTCAGAGATGCTTCCTGCTCTTTCCCGAGGGACTATTTCTGCAAATTCAGAGCCTCGGGCTTTTGAAAAAGAAGGATATTTAACACCCCTCCCCAATACCGCGGAATTGTACCCCAACCCTGACCTTGCTCATAATACCAGCCTCCTCTTTATTCTTCCCTTCCCCCAAATAATGATAATTCTTGCCTTCTGTACCCTACCATGGTAAGGAGTTCAGTCTGTGAGCAATAGGGGTCCATAGAAGGCTCTTGAGCCAGGAAGGGCACAGCTATGATTAAGGTTGCGTTATAAAGATGATTCTGGGAAAGGCAGAGGCAAGAAGCGAGAAGACTATTCCAGCAGTCTAGACTAGATGGGGTGGGAGTTCTCACCAAGGCAGCCCACTCCAACTGGGCCTAATAGTGGCACCAATGATGGTGTCAGAGGCTTTCCTCCTTGATCCTCAAATATCTGGGCTCTAAATACCTTTCTGACAGCTTATACATTTGTAATTCATTTTGAACATTGACCATGTGCCAAACACTGTGCTAGATGCTTTATATATGGTAACTCTTAATCCTCCTAATGACCTTAGGAACTAAATATCATTACTATCCCCAGTTTGCAAAGAGGTTAGACCACTTAGTCAAGGTCACCCAGCAGGAAGTGGCAGAGCAGGTCTAGGTGACGCAGTAGCTTTTGTTCTGGCACAGAGGAACTGGCATTCAAGCCAGGCTTATCAACTGCAAATCACCCATGCAAGCCCCAAATTCCAGCCAAATGGACAGTTTGCCCCAACTTGAGCTGATCTTCTACTTGCTCTTCTCTACCAGGAACTCTCTCCCTCATAGCTTCCGTCTAGTGAAGTTCTCTGTCTTTCAAGGTCAGCCTCAGTGTCTGCCTTCTCCAGGCGGCCTCTGTTTACCCTGGCTCAGAGTGATGCTCTTTGTCCCCCAACCCTCTATTTCAACTACTCCTTTGGCACCCAGCATAGGTGGCCTTGTTTTATATTTCTCTCCTCTTGCTCTTCTGACATGTCAATTAAACTATAAACTTTGATGAGTATATCATATTATCCTTGTGCACCTAGTAAGAAATATTTGTTACCTTGTTGTGATTTGACAGTCTGGGAAAATGTGGTACGTGTATGTGTATGTTGGAAAGATGCATCCACAGCCAGAGCCTCCATGCCCACTCCCATATCCCTGCCTCAAACTGACTCTGCAGGATACTAAAAGCAACTCAGATTTGGTCAATTCATAAAACTTTTTAAAAAATAGTGATTAGGGCTGGGATTGTGGCTTAGTGGTAGAGCACTTACTTAGCACCTGTGAGGCACTGGATTTGATTCTCAGCACCATATATACATGAATAAATTAATGGTCCATCAACAACTAAAATTTTTTTTTAAAAAAATAGTGATTAAGTGGGTTCTTCCTTGGGCTAACTGACCAAAGCCACCTCCTGGTCTTTGCTGACTCCTCAGAGACCAGGCCCAGAATGGGCCCCAAACTTTCAGGCTTTCATTTTCAAAATGAGCCCTAACTGACAAGCAGCTACTTCCGTTGCTCTGGGAACTCCCCTCCACAAACCCAAATCTGTAAACACCAAACCACACACATGCACACATACTTCCAGAATATGCAAACAGCTGCAGCAATATTTTTTTAAATCAAAATGCCAACATGGAGAATGCAGCACGGAAGAATGCTTGGACTATTAATTTTCCTCACCACTAAGCAGGCAATTCCTTTCCTATCAGCACTAAAGACTGTAAAGGCAGCCAGTCCCCATGACACATGTGCCCTCGCTTAACTCTTTTGAGGCCAAAGCCACAGTGCCTCCCTAGAAACTCATTTCATTTTACTTAGCAAGTACTTTCTACCTCAGGATACCAGTTGGATACACTGTTCCTGAGCACCCCAGCATCCATCTCTATTTCAGTAGAGAGGGGCTCTGGAATTTGATGTCAGGGAGTGAGATAAAGGGAGAGTGAAAATAGAACCTACTTACAACTCAGATGCCAGCTACCTGAAGTATCTGCTACCCATTATCATCATTGTGTGTTTGTGTGTGTGTGTGGTACTAGGTGTCAAACATAGGGCATGCACATGCTAGGCAAGTACTCTACCACTGAACTACTCCTCCAGTCTGCTAATCTTCCAAGGGAGTGAAGTGACACACTTCAAAATCTTGGAAATGACGTGTATTTGGTGTTGCACACCAATAATCCCAGTTACTTAGGAGTCTGAAGCAGGAGGAACCCAAGTTTAAGGCCAGCCTGAACAACTTAGTGAGGCCCTGTCTCAAAAAATTCAAAGGGTTGGAGATGTAGCTCAGTGGTAGAGCACCTCTGGAATTAATCCCCAGTACCAGGGGTTCAGGGGGAGCTGCAGAAATGACCTCCCAAAAAGATATGGGCTGGGTATTTACATTGCAGATGGTAGTACCTGGTGTTTTGTCCAAGTAGCATCCTCTCTAATGCCTTTATGGGTTTATTTACAGATCCTGGACTATTAGAACTAAAAGAGATCTTGGCCGAGCATGGTGGCGCATGCCTGTAATTCCAGCGGCTCTGGAGGCTGAGACGGGAGGATCATGGGTTCAAAGCCAGCCTCAGTACCGATGAGGTGCTAAGCAATTCAGTGAGACCCTGTCTCTAAATAAAACACAAAGTAGGGCTGGGGATGTGGCTCAGTGGTTGAGTGCCCCCGAGTTCAATCCCCAGTACCCACCCCCGCAAAAAAAAGAACTAACAGAGATCTTAATGTTTCATTGATGTTCATTTTCCCAAAGTCAAAGAGATGGCCCAGACACAGAAACTTAAAGCTGAAGTATTAAGTGTACATCGGAAATCAATCTTGATATAGAGAGACAGCAGCTTAGAAATATTATTGGAAGTCAGTGGGGAATTATAATTGATCTTAAAAAATTTAATTTACATGCAACTTCTCAGGTACCTGCCCCTAGGGCAAAGCCAAAGGCTTGTGTATCCCGGTCTGCTAATGGAGTTTGCCAGTGGGGTTTATGGACTCAGAAAAATCCATGAGTGCCCAATGGGCAAGAGAAAGATGTATGGAAAATGGGAAGTAAATCTGTCAGGCTTTCATAATCTTCAGGGAACATCCTTGAGGTTCCTATTTGAGAGGAGATCTAATATTGAATACCTTTTCCTTAGACTATGTACCAAATCATATAGTAGACACTTCACAAATTCTTTCCTAGTACTTCAGAATTACTTTGTTCCTCAGTCTTTCAGTCAGGTCTGATATAACCACTAGGAAAAAAATTATATCATTTTGAGAGCTGGGTAACTCAGAATAGTGGAAGGTGGTAGAACCACTTAGACACATATGTGAACCATGTGACCAGAGCTCAAAATGACTGAGGATGAGGTGGGCAGGGAACAGAAAGAAATCTTCAGAGCTGAGTGGAATCAGGAACTTGCCTAAGACTCAGGCTGAAACTGCTTGACTAGAACCCATTGGTCAAGCCTGAGCCCTGAGTGTGATAAAAATTTTTTTTCCATTTCACATTTGATTGATTCTTGGATTAAAAGAATTCCTATGTGCGTGTAGGAATACATGACCAATGTAATTCTACATTGTGTACAACCAGAATAATGGGAATTTATCATCCATGTATGTATAATATGTCAAAATACATTCTACTGTCATGTATAACTAATAAGAACAAATAAAAAAATAGAAATAAGATGATTAAAAAAAAATAATGCCACATCCTGGAAAAGGCCAAATGTAGTATCATGTGCAGACACAAGAGGTCGCTCTAACCAATTAGCAATTGAGGAAATCAGAAAGACCACGCAGGTTTCAACCTGGGAGGAAAGAGGCATGGTAGGCCCTTCCTTGCTGTGAATGCAGGCTTGTACCCTGAATCAGGCTGCTCACCCCTGGCCCTTAAGTAACTACGTGGAAGGAGGTACTAGTACCAGGGATTGAGGTTTGAAGGCCAGATGTCATGTTGGAGAGAATGTGAACAATCTGGAAAGAGAGAAGATAGTGAACTGTACAAAGTGGTTCCTCATTTTATTTATCTATTATAAGAGGAGTTAGTTGGCTTCTGTAATATGTAAGGCTTAGAGTAATACTCTCATGCTTTTCAATGTGCTTTCATGTATTGGGGGTGTGGTGGGATCTCACAATGTTGCTCAGGCTGAACTCAAGCCATCCTCTTCCCTCAACCTCCCCAATGTTGGGGCTACAAACACATACCACCACTCCCAGCTGTTTCACATTTTAAATTCTCTCTTTGATCGTAGCAGTGAACCTGTGAGGTATGTAGAGACCACAGTATTTATATCCAATTTATATGAAGGGTGAGAGATTAAGGGACTTTCCCAGAGCCAGATGGCTCAAAAGTGATAAATCAGACCCTCCGTTTCATGCAGCCTTATGCATATAGGTGCAAGGGACAAAGACAGCTCTCAGAAAAATTGTGCAGTGAATGTTGTCCTCAGTGCCTTCAGCCTTCCATTTCTGACATTCAGTCATCTGGTGTCCCAGATTGTCCAATAGAGCACTGGCTAATGAGTGCTTACTGAGCACTTAGTGACTGGGAGGTCCTGTGCCAAGCATTAAATAAATATGCATTATGCTACATGAATGTTCACAGCAGCCCTGGGATTCACAATAACCAAAAAAAAAAAAAAAAAAAAAAAAAAAAAGGGAAACAATCCAATGTCCATTGCTATGATTTGAATGTGTCTTACAAAAATCCATGTGTTGGAACCTTTCCTCAATATGGCATCCAAGAGGTGAGGTGTAATAGGAGGTATCTGAGGCATGAGGGTGGAACCCTCATGAATGGATTAATGCCTTTCTCTAGGGACTGGGTTAATTTTCTTTCTTTCTTTTTTTTGTTTTTTGGTTTGTTTTCTTTTTTGGTACTGGGGATTGAACCTAGGGGGGCTTAACCACTGAACCACATCCCTATCCCTTTTTTATATATTCTTTAGAGACAGGGTCTTGCTAAGTTGCTGAGGCTGGCTTTGAATTCACAATCCTCCTGCCTCAGCCTCCCAAGCCACTGGGATTACAGTCATGCGCCACCGTGCCCAACATGAGCTCTTGTTCTTGTGAGATTGCATGAGTTGCTTTGAGAGTGGGTTGTTATAAAGCAAGGCTACCACTTGTTTTTCTCTTTTGCATGTATCTCTTGCCTTTTACTTTCTGCCATGAATTGAAGCAGCATGAGGCCCTCATCATGTGCTTGGAATTCCCAGCCTCCAGAACCATGAGACAAAGTAAACCTTTATTCTTTATCAATCATCCAGTCTCAGGAATTCTGTTTTAGCAATAGAAAATAGATTCAGAGAAAATGTCCATCATGACATGACGATATCAGTATCCATGAATGGATAAATGAAATGTAGTATAGCCATACGATGTAATAGTATTTGACCATAGAAGGAAATGAAGAGCTAGGGAAGTAGCTCAGTGGTAGAGTACTTGCTTAGCATGCAAAGCCCTGGGTTTGATCCCCAGCACTGCAAACTATAACAAGAAAAGAAAAGGAAGTATTGACACATGCTATAACCTGGATGAACCTTGCAAACATTATGCTAACTGAAAGAAACCAGACACAAAAGACTCTTCCAATTCCATTTACACTCGATGTCCAGAAAAGGCAACTCCATTAAGTCAGAAAATAGGTAAATGGCTGTCAAGGTAGGCATGGGGGAGAGTGACAGATGATGGGTATGGGTTTCTTTTGGGGTGTTGAAAATGTTCTGGAATTAGGAAGTGGCAATGGTTACACAAACTCATTCATGTACTAAAAGCCACCGAAATGTATACTTCAAAGTGGTTAATTACATGGCATGTGAACTATATCTCAATAAAGCTATTGAGATATAGTTCACATGATATAAAGTGTATTATCTCTCTTAGTCTTTACAACTCTGAGAGACTGATGAGAATCTGAGGCCTATTGAAGATAATTGGCTGTGTTCACTCTGGTAGGAACTCATCCAAGTTTGCCTGATGCTTTTTTGTTTTTATTGTTTGTATGCTGGGGATTGAACCCAGGGCCTCACACATGCTAGGGAAGTGCTCTGCCAATGAACTACACCCCCAGCCCTTTTTACCTTTTGTTTTGAAACAGGGCCTAGCTAAATTGCCTAGGCTGGCTTTAAACTTGCTATCCTCCCACCTCAAACTCACTGGAATTATAGGTATGAGCTTTTAACCAATGTTACATTGCCTCTTATGCATCACTCATACAGGGGATGTTGTAAAAGCCAACACTCAATCACTGAGGACTTCTTATGGGCCAAGTACTGTGATAAACACAATATTTATGAAGTGAATATTAAAGTTATGGTCTCCCAACTTCTTCTTCTTCTTCTTCTTTTTTTTTTTTTGTACCAGGCAGGGATTGAACTCAACCACTAAGCCACAACCCCAGCCCTTTTTATTTTGAGACAGGATCTTGCTAAGTTCCTGAGGCTGCCTTTGAACTTGCAATCTTCCTGCCTCAGCTTCTTAAGTTACTGGGTTTACAGGTGTGTGCCACTGCACCTGGCCTAATTTTTTTTTAGATGTCTTTTCACTATGTTGCCCATGATCTTGCCACCTCAGCTTCTCTAGTACCTGGGTCTGTAGGAACACCCCAGCTACCCCCAACTATTTTGATTGTATGTTCTTATAATAAAAATATTTATAGCAGGTATTCTCAATATTTGAGTGTTTCATAATTTCAAAATCATGTGCATAGGGCTGGGTTTGTAGCTTTGTGGTAAAGCCATTGCCTAGCATACATCTAGCCCCTGGGTTCAATCTCCATCCCCACCGAAAAAAAAATAATAATGTATGTATATCACTCTACTATTATGTACATTACAAAGCATACACACAAAAAAGAAATTTTTGTTTTTGATACTGGGAAATGAGTCCAGGGTGCTCTACCACAGAGCTACATTCCCAGCCCATTTTATTTTGAGACAGGGTCTTGCTAAATTGCTGAGATTCAAACTTGGTGGTCCTCCTGCCTCAACTTCATAAGTTGCTGGTATTATAGGTGGGCACCAATCCACCTGGCATAAAAATTAAATTTTAAGGGCTGGGGTTGTGGCTCAAGTGGTAGCACGCTCGCCCAGCATGCATGAGGCACTGGGTTCAATTCTCAGCACCACATAAAAACAAAATAAAGATATTGTGTCCACCTAGAACTAAAAAACAAATATTAAAAAAATTAAATTAAAAAAATGAGATGAAAATTAAGTGAAAACATTTTTTAATATTTATTTTTTAGGTGTAGATGGACACAACACAATGCCCTCATCTTTATTTGGTGCTGAGGATTGAATCCGGGTCCCGCCCATGCTAGGTGAGCACTCTACCACTGAGCCACAATCCCAGCCCAAGTGAAAACATTTTTTAAAAATTAAAAAAAAAATTCAGTGCTGGAGATTGAACCCAGGATCGCCATAATGCCATGCAAGTGCTCTACTACTGAGCTATATGCCCAGCTTGATAATTTAAATTTTTTTTAAAAAATATCTTTTTAGATGTGTAGACCTTTATTTTATTCATCTACTTATATGTGGTGATGAGAATCGAACCCAATGCCTCACACATGCTAGGCAAGTGCTGTACCCACTGAGCCACAGCCTTAGACCCATTGATAATTTAAATTTTTTATAAGGCTCATATTTAAAAAAATTATTTATCTATCTATTTATTTATTTGATTTTCTGTGCTGGGAATTGAACCTAGAACTTTTTTTTGAAATTTTTATTTGTTCTTTTTAAATATATATGACAGTAAAACAAAAAACTATTTGGGTGTTCACTAAAATATTAATAATTTTTTTTCACAAGAGAATGTGATTACACATACTTTATTTGAAAAAAAATCTTGCATCAATACTGTAATACAGCTATCTGAAGGTGTGGTTCTTAGTTTATTTCAGCACCTGGAATCAGTGACTGTCGTAGATAAGAAAGATGATGTCTCAGAAGGGTACACAGCTCCAGGGCTGGGGTTGTAGCTCAGTGGTGGAGCACTTTCACATATGAGGCACTGGGTTGGATCCTCAGCACCACATAAAAAATAAATAAAATAAAGATGTAAAAATATTGCCTTAATAAAAAGATATACAGCTCCAAATGGAAGAAAAATTTCATTAACTGGGCTTGTAATGCCATGGTTTTCATTTTGCTGTTCCACCCACCAATTTTGCAAAAGCTTTTGATGAAATTCAGCTGGTAAACATTTGCCTTTCCAGGTGTCAATCACTTGTTCTTGCAAACCAATCAGCAGTTATTGCACTTTTGTTTTTAACAAATGTGTTCAAAAGCTGTGAAAACTCTACATGTACAGAATTTTAAAACAGATTCAGAGTTTTGGTTCCCAAGTTTTTAAGTATGCAGTTCTAGGTATACAACTCATATTGTTTTTTGACTACAGAATTATACAACAATGAAAATACAAACATCCATTTTCCAAATATCCTCCCCATATACCAAGTTTTCTTCCCAAGCAGTTACTTTCTCAATCATTGGTAAAAGATCAGCTTTACCTTGAAGAATGGGATTGGATATGTTTATTTTATGTGTGTGTGCACTGCTGGGGATGGAACCCAGCACCTCAAACATGCTAGGCAAGTGCTCTATTACTGAACCATACCCCTAGCCCTATCTATCTATCTATCTATGAAAGCATCTGCTGCCCTTATTTTTTTTAACAGTTTAGTTTAGGTGCATTTTAAAAGTTATTTTTTCTACCTTTATTTTATTTGTTTACTTTTATATTTATTTTATGTTGATTTTTGAGCATCAAATCCAGTGCCTCACATATGCTAGGCAAGCGCTTTACCACTGAGCTACAACTCCAGCCCTATTTTTATTTTTATTTTTTTTTTACACATTTTAGAGCAGTTTTAAGTTCACAGCAAAATTGAGTGGAACACACAGAGTTCCTGCCCCACCCCCCACCCCGCACCCAGCAGTGGTACATTGGTTACAATGGGTGAGCTTACATTGAAACATTATTATCAACAAAGGCCATAGTTTATATTAGTGTTCACTCTTGGTGGTGTACTTTTCTGTGAGTTTATACAAATATATCCACCATTATAGTATCTTGCACATTTTTAATTTTAGGGTCTTACTAAAATGCCCAGGTTGGCTTTGAACTTGCTATCCTCCTACCTTGGATTCCCAAGTAACTGGGATTATAGGCTTGAGCTGTGTGTGTGTGTGTGTGTGTGTGTGTGTGTGTGTATGCGTGTGTGTAAAGTCTCCTGACTACTGCAGGGCATTACTGAAAAAGTGAATCTTTAATTCATATCTATGTGTGAAACGAAAGTGCATCCTTTAGTTTGAAAACTCTTTAAGAATTTATAAAACTGAGTACTTTAAATAATTTACTATGTGTCAAAAGGGTTTTTTTTGTACCAGGGATTGAACCCACTGAGCCACATCCCCAGCACCCCCTCCTTTAAAAAAATACTTTTAGTTGTAGATGGATGCAATACCTTTATTTTGTTTATTTAGTTTTATGTGGTACTAGGGATTGAACCCAGGGCCTCACACATGCTAGACAAGTGCCCTACCACTGAGCCCTAGCCCCAGCCTGCCCCTTTTATTTTTTATTTTGAACAGTCTTGCTGAGTTGCTTAGGGCCTTGCTAAATTGCTGAGGCTGGCTTTGAACTCATGATCCTCCTGTCTTAGCTTCACAAGTCACTGGGATTACAGGCAAGCACTACAACAGTTTAGCAAACGTCTTGTTTTTATGTCATTAACCACATTGATGCACCCTATAGTCCTTTTTACACTGCAGCCTTCAATATCTTTGCTGAAACAGTACACCAACTTTCTCAGTAAACTTATCTTGAATTCCGTCTCCACTATTTGAAAAATATTCCTGTCCAAGCAGCAATTCATCTATATGCAAAATCTATATTTCCATTTTTTATTAAAAACACAAACCCATCATTTTCTGATCATAATATATCTTCTCCTTTATATTTTCCCTTAGTAGTACACAAGAAGTAGTTCTTTAAGGATTTCACTATTGAAATAGAATCTACCAGATACAAAGTTAAAAATGTTAGAAACATTTTACCCAACTTACAGAAAACTTCCTAGCTATATCATTTATTCTAATACTGTTTGTTCAAATCTTCAGCAGTGTGTTCTAGATGCCTTCCAACCATGTTTTCTGACAAAGGAATGCATTTTAGTTTGTCATCATAGTGTTTCACATGGATTATTTTGACTATTTTAACTATGATAAGAAAAACAAATGTTTCCCCAAAGGACTCTGTGAACTTTTGTTTGTATTACTAAGTAAAAACTTCAAATACAGATTCCAAACATGTATCTTTACATTCAGTGAGCTCTAATAAAGTACTATATTGAGAGTCACATGATTATTTATTTATTTTTTATTTTTTTTCACTCTGCTGGGGATCAAACTCAGGGCTTCACCCATGCTAGGCAAGCACTCCACCACTGAGCTACTCCCCAAAACTTACATGATTTTAAACATTGCTGGAAAAATAATACAGATTTGTCTTTATGTTTGGAATGTCTTTATGTTTAGAATGCCTAAGGTTTTATTATTATAGTTATTAGTGCATATTAACTGTACAAAATAATGCATTTCGTTATGACAGTGTCATACATTCATATGACACTTTTTTTTATACTGGGGATTGAGCCCAAGGATGTTTAACCACTAAGCCACATCCCCAGTATTCACTTTTTAATTTTTTTCTGTTTAGAAACAGGGTCTCAGGTGCTTAAGGCCTCACTAAGTTGATGAGGCTGGCTTTGAACTTGTCATCCTCCTGCCTCACCCTCTGGGGCTGCTGGGATTACAGGCCCAAACCACCATACCGGGGATATATGATGCATTTTGATCCTATCTTTTCTCCCTATTTCCCTCTTCCCCTTCTCTAATGGTCACCTGTCTACATTCATATTGTCCTTCTTTTTTTTTTCTTTCTAGATTTCACGTGTTAGAGAAAACATGCAATTCTTGTCTTTCTGAGTCTGACTTATTTTGCTTAACATGATGTTCTTCAGTTCCATCCATTTTCCTGCAAGTGACATGATTTTGTTTTACTTTGTGACTGATTAAATCTTCATCATGTATCCACATTTTCTTTATCCACTGATGGGCATGTAGTCTCTATAACTCAATGTCTAGGTTTTAAAAATGTAAGCTTTTAAAAATATATGACATAAACAAAGAAAAGTACACAAGTATAAATGTCTCACAGTTTGACAGATTTCTAGAGATTAAACACACTTTTGTAATCAACATCCAGATCAAGAAAGGGACTGTCACAGCATCTAGAAGCCTTCTTTGTGGCCCCTCCCTGTCGTTATCCTTCAAGCTTCTATTGTTATGTAACAAATCATCCTAAAATTTAGGGTAAAAAAAATAGCTACTTTGGCTGGGTGTGGTGGTACTTGCCTGTAAT
>NW_026000283.1:10281091-10285924 GCF_001458135.2 Marmota marmota marmota
TTTTTTTTTTTTTTTTTTTAAATTTTGGTACCAGGAATTGAACCTGGGGTGCTTAACCACTGAGCCACATCCTCAGCCCCTTTTTATATTTTATTTTGAGACATGCCACAAAAAGCTCTCATTTGAACATTGTCCTATTTTTCTTTTATTTTGTAAGTATATGTACGTGGTATTGGGGATGGAACCCAGGGCCTTGTGCATGCCACAAAAAGCTCTCTGCATTGAGCTCCACCCCCAGCCCTTGAATATCATCCTGACTCACAGTCTCGCCATGTTGCTTAGGGCCTAGCTAAATTGCTGAGGCTGGCTTTGAACTTGCAATCCTCCTGCCTCAGCCTCTCAAATCACTGGGATTACAGGAACACACCACCACGCCCCATGCTCCAGTTGTTTCTTACGCTGACATTCAAAGCCTTTCACAATCTGACTCCATCATACTGATAAGAGCTGACATCTGGTGAGCTTCTGTGTGGCAGCCACTGCTCTACATTTACATGTATTAGGTCATTGAACCCTCAAAACAACCCTGAGTACATTCCATTATTACTCCCATTTTACAGATGAGGAAATTGTGGTACAGACAAATTAAATGGCTACATGGCTTGCCCAAGATTGCACAGCTAGTGCTGGAGTAGGGATGTCGTTCAAGGGTCAGGTGTTCAGGTATTTAGCCAATAGTTTTTTTGTTGTTGTTGTTTGTTTCAGTACTGTGGATTGAACCCAGGGGCACTCTACCACTGAGCTTTATTCCCAGCTCCCCCCTCCCCACCTTTTTAAAACAAATATTTATTTTTTAGTTGTAGGTGGACACAATAACTTTATTTTATTTATTTGTTTTTATGTGGTGCCAAGGATTGAACCCAAGGCCTCACACTTGCTAGGTTAGTGCTCTACCACTGAGCCACAACCCCAGCCCTCCCTGCTCCCCTTTTAATTTCTCTTTTGAGACAGGGTTTTGCTAAATTGTTCAGGCTGGCCTCAAACTTGAGATCTTCCTACTCAGCCTCCTGGTCATGGGGATTACAGACATGCACCACTGCTGCCAACTCTCTTAGTGGTTTATACTCTGAAATATTTCTTGTGAGAGTGGCCTTTAATGCTTTTACCCAAATAAGTGGCTCCGATGGCAGGGATCCGAGACATGGGAGAGAATTCTGGTTATAAAGACCTTTTCTGGTGACACACTCACCTCTGCCATCTGATCCTCACACTTCATGGGGGCTTCTCTGTGACTCCACACCTACCTCTTCTGTGAAACAAATGAGGTGAGATGGTCCTCCAACTGGCATTTTTCTAAGTGACCCTAGATCTCCAGGCTTATTCTATATGTCATTTGGCAGCTTCTGCATTTCTGTGGTCCTTGTATGGGCTGAATGCACTTGAACATTGTCTATTTTTCTTTTATTTTGTGTGTGTATGTATGTGGTATTGGAGATGGAACCTGGGGCCTTGTGCATGTCACATAAAGCTCTCAGCATTGAGCTACACCCCCAGCCCTTGAACATCATCCTCACTCACAATGGGCAGAATCTGGTGCAATTTCAACTTAAAGCATTGTTAATTATGTTTTGTATTGTACTTGGTTGTTATCTGTAGGTCAAGAAATAGGGCCTGCACCTTTACTGACATTGAGTCTGTTATTGTTACCTGTGTATTCTGTAGTCTGGGGAAGCCACACCTTATTTCTCTTTTCACTTGTCAGGGCAGGTGAGACCAATCCCTCTCAATTGGTTTGCTATGATCATGTTCCCTTTGAAGTGTTGGGGGCTTGGTGCAGGTTGGTAGAGACAACAAAGGAGACCTCAAGCTAAGCATGGGCTTCAAGACTGGATACTGAGCTGGGGTTGTCACATGTGTGACACTGGGTTCGATCCTCGGCACCACATAAAGATAAATAAATAAAATAAAGATAAATCTAGGGCTGGGGTTGTGGCTCAGTGGTAGAATACTTGCCTAGCATGCGTGAGGCCCTGGGTTCAATCCCCAGCACCACATTAAAAAAAAATATAACTAAATAAAGGTATTGTGTCTATCTATAATTAAAAAAAAGAGATAAATCTAAAACTTGAAAAAAGTTTTAAAAGGCTGGATACTGCTCTTAGGTCAATTCTTTCAGTGGGTGGCCAGCTGTGCCCGTAAACAGCAGTGTGGGAGAGAGCATTGCCACTGGTCGTGGTGGTATTGCTAATGGATTTGCATGCCATCTCTGGCGTAAATGCTATGGGTTGCCAATATCTTGAAGAAAAACAACCCTGCCTGGCCTTGACAGGCTAGTGGAGGGGTCAGAGCCAACTCCCCCCTGGTTGCTCTAGGATCCTGAAGCCTACAGATCAGCACAGCCTATCCTGCGGTGGTTTCTGCTCTTTTAGAAGGTTGGCTGCTTCCTTAAGGCTCAAGGAAGAATCCACCCCAGCTTGGCCACCCCTTGCAGTTGGCCAGCTGGCATCATCAGGAGTTCTTTTCATGGAGCCCCCTGGCAATCAGTTTGGCAAAAGCGGTCTGGGAAGAATAGTCACTTGATTTATTTCCTGTCTGCCAGACGCTCAGAGCTGCTGGAAATCCATGCGGATGCAATAACTCGACATGGTTTCATTCATTGAAATCCAGAGGGAGGATATCCTCCTTCCAAAGACAGATAGGGCCCACATGCTTGATCTAGGAAGCGGGGTAGGTTTCACACTTCTCCACACATTTCAAAGTATAATTAAATGTCGGGGATGCCTCATGCATCTCCTTCTGTGTTCATCTAACACTTGTTTCTCCAGGCTCCAAGGACTAAAGATTTTGCAAAGGAACAAAACATACATGCAGATTATTCATTATTCATGAGTGAAAAATGAGTATGTCAACAGATTGATGAAGCTTTGTTACCAGGACAGGAGTTTAATTCCAGGCTGTAGAAATGGCAATACAGGGTCGCCAGTGGGGGCCCAAGAGGCCTGCTCTGCACAGGCCTGGCTAGGCTCCACCTGGAACATGGTGCTCCAGGTTTGGAGCCCATTTGTATGAGTGAGTGACCAGGAAGGGAAAGGGCTCCTGATGAGAAGTGGTTGAAAGTACTGGAAATGTTTAACTGGAAAACACTCATGGGGAACACAACATCTGCCTTTACAAAACTGAAGAACTGGCCCATGGGAGAGAGTGAGGGGACAGAGGCAGAGTGGAGGAGTGCAAAGAGTGTGGGCTTTGGATTTGGGAGCTGCTGGCTGAATTCAGAGCTTTGCAACTTGCGCCTGTTCCTTTTGTTAGACTGTTTAATCTCCCTGAGCCTCAGTTTCTCCATTGGTCCAAGGGATAGGATACTACTTTTTTTTTTTTTTACTGTGCTGTTGTGAGACTCCAGTGAGAGAGGATCTGTAAAAGAATGCTTGACATTTGCAAAATTCTCAACAATTAATATTACTGTGAGCCTCTATGGATGAAACTGATAAAGAGGCAGATTTTTTTTTTTTTTGGTACCGGGGATTGAACCCACAGGCGCTTAACCACTGAGCCATGTCCCCAGCCCTTTTTATTTTTTATTTTGAAACAGGGTCTGTCTAAGTTGCTAAGGCTGGCTTTGAACTCATGATCTTCTTACCTCAGCCTCTCAAGTCACTAGAATTAAAAGTATGTGCCACCATGCCTGGCAAGAGGCAGATCTTTATACAGCACCCTTAAGAATTTCCTAACCATCATCAGGGTCTTCCAGTCCAAATGGCTGCTTTAGAAAGTAGTAAGTGCATCTTACTGGAGATATTTAAGCAGAGGCAGGCCAGCATTTTCTGGGTGGCTACATGGGGAGATTCCTGCATATAAAAGAAGGTTGGAGTGTATCATTCTAAGGACTTTTCCAACCTTTGCAGTTCAAGACTCTGTACTGGGTTCCTGAAAAGTCCTGTCACCATAATAAACTAATTGTACAGGTTCCACTTCTTCATTCAACCCCATCCCTTCTCATCTCCCCAAAGACCTTGGTCCAGCCATGGTCTGAATGTGTTCCCCCCAAATTGGTGTTGAAATTTAATCACTGGGATGGGGTTGTAGCTCAGTGGTAGAGTACTTGCCTAGCACGTGTGAGGCACTGGGTTTGATCCTCAGCACCACATATAATTAAATTAAATAAAGGTCCATTGAATACACACACACACACACACCAGCCTCTACCTCAGAGCAAAGCCTCTTCAAGAAAAGGGGTGTGACCTTTTCCTAGGAAAGACCCACAGAGCACTTCTAGGCACATACCCACCCTGCTGAGTTGTTTATCTACAAATAACAGGAGAGATCTGCTGTGCCAGGTGTTCCTGACTCAGTCAGGCTAGGTGGGGACCCATAGCAACCCCCTAGCAAGCCACCAATCAGCATGAGACCAGGAAAATACTTGGGATGCTAGATGACCCTCCCAGTAGTTTATGGTGGTTGATAATATGTTGGGAAACCATGTATTTCAGCACGTACTCCCCTCGTGGCCTAAACCAATCAGTTCAAACGAATACCCCTCTTGTACTAGCCAATCACCCTTACCCAACTTGTTCCCACCAGTGAATGTGCTAATTATGTTTTAGAGTTGTTTTATGATTTTCCCAAGGTGTGTGATGATTTGCTAAGAGATGCTATGATGTATGTGAAGTCCCTGCCTTCCCCAAGGAATGTATAAAACTGCTGCAAACCCTGCCTCGGGGCCTCTCAGCATCACCAGTTGCTGTGTGCCCGCAGAGGACCGAGCTCTGCTTACATGGATCTTGGTCTCTGGTGGTCTTTTGTGGGTCCCGAATTCGAGCATAACAATATATATATATATGTATGTATATATAATATATATATATATATATATATATATATATATATATATGA
>NW_026000283.1:10287389-10291237 GCF_001458135.2 Marmota marmota marmota
TTTTTTTTTTTTTTTGTACTGGAGATTGAACTCAGGGGTGTTTAACCACTGAGCTATACTCCCAGGCCCCTCCTTTTTTTATTCTGTCAGTGTAAGGACAACAGATCCCAGAGGATGGATCTTCCTGCCTCTGGCTTGTGCTTCATTTCTTGAGTTCTCTTCTCATCAGTGGGGCCAAAGCTGCCCATGAACTGCCCCTGCCTTCTCTCCAACTCACTCTACTACTAAAGGCTTAGAAGTGACATTTCTCTGTTCAGTTTATTGTCCCAAGGGACAAGTGTATGCCCCATTTTCTCCAAGGCCTGGACAGCCCTCCCCAACTCTTGTCACCCTCTCTTTCAAGCCAATGCCTCAAACCCTCACCTTGGGCAGTGCTCTTTGATGGGGTCTATGGAAGGCCCTTAGCAAAGTAATGACAGAGAGTTGTATCCTGGTTCTCTCTCCCACCAGCCTGCATGATCCTTAACCTGGGCCTTGCTCATGTGCCTGGGTCCTCCTGCTGACTGCTGGCTGCACAGACTCCTTCCATGGTCCCAAAGCTTAAGGCAGAGTTGCCCCAACAGTTGGGAACAGGCCTCTAAATAACAGAGCTGGTTTAGAGATACAGCCCCCTTGTATCACACTCTGTCTGGGGAAACTTTTGTCCCACGCTTGTGGCTCCTCATTTCCTGCTACATCAAAAGAATCCTCAGAGGGCCAGTCTCTCTGCAGGGTGGGGCCTAGTGGTTAAGAATACAGGCTCTGGAGACACCTGTGTGGGTTCAGGTTTCAACTTCACCAGATGAATGACCTTGGGCAATTTGCAAAAGCATTGCCCTCAGCCTCATTCTACATGAATGAAATTCCTCATTTGGTAGAGAAAGATAATACCTACTTCAGCAGGGTTGTAAGGATGGTTAAATGACTTAGTTGTGTTAAATGCTTTTAGAGCAATGTCTGGCACATAGTAGGCCGCTCAATACAAAGAGGCTATTGTTTTTATTATCATTTATATTGTCTCATTTAATGGCTGTGACAACCTTGCAGGGGAGAATTAATGGAATGGGCTTTGAAGTCAGGCTTATCTATGTAACCCCTCATTTCTCTCTGGTTCTGGCTTCTTCATCTCTACAGAGGATGCATAATAATTACCCCTGATGCTAGGATTGTCCTGGGAATGAAAGCAGTTCCTCCTAAGACAGCACAAAGCAACAGTGCTCCAGATTTGCCAAACCTCATTTAATGGAAGCTAGGTTTTTGTTTGTTTTAATTCTAATTTGATTGTGACCTCTCTGGCTGGCCATGGGTACATCTGCCACTCTCCCTGGAGCTTACTTTCTTTAGTTGCCATTCAGAGAGCAGTCTCCAGCCCTCCTCTCCTGTACATGGGGCCACTTAGCCCCCTGGCTTCTCTGCTGCCTGATGGACTGTGTGACAGGTGCCCCATAGGGCAATTGCTGGCACTTCCCTTCCTTTACCCCCTGTCTAGCATCTGGGCACCTCAGCTCCTCTTCACAGGAGAATTTGGACTCTTACTCTTGACTTTGGTGGCTAAACCCCACCAAATAGTTTTGGTATCAAGGCTATTTGTTCCCAAATTATTTGGCACAAGTCTGGCCACCTTATGTTGCAGTATCAGATGAAGAAGGGACCATGGCAGGAATCATAATTATGCTTCCCTGACCATTTCCAGGCCTGAAAGTGACATTTCTCCGCTCAGTTCACTGTCACAAAAGATAGGTTCATGTGTTATTTTCTCCAGAGCTTGGGCCGCCCTCCTATCCATTCCTTTTACTCAGCCCAGCTTGTCACTTCCCTCCTTCAACAGCGATTCAAACTGTCAGCCAGATGTAGTCTGAACAAGATAGCTGCTGCCCCTGGGCACTCTTCCACATGCTCCCTTTGTCTATCCTGTCCAGCAGCAAGGCCAAGGATTCTAGTGCTTCTCTTTTCTGCAGTACTGGGGATCAAACTCAGGGCCTTATGCATTCTAGGTAAGTACTCTCCCACTGAGTGACTCCCCCAGCCCTTTGCTAAAATTTTATTGTATTTTGAGACAGGGTCTCACTAAGTTACCCAGGCTAGCCTTGAACTCAATCAAGGTGCTGCTGAGGCTGGCTTGGAACTCATGATCCTCCTGACTTAGCCTCCTGAGCAGCTGGGGTTACTGGTGTGCGCCATTGTGCCCAGCTGAGGATTCCAGTGCTTCTTGGGGCAGCCCTTGACTATGCTTCTATCTTATGTCCACATGGTTTTCTTCTCTGGGACAGAAGCACACAGTCTGAGCTTGTTGGACCCCATGCCCTGCAGTTCTCTTTGCAAGGCTCTTGGCTCCAAATGGGTTCACTCTGTGAATCTGGCTGGCTGCCAGCTGGCCAACTCTGAGGAGGGAGTTCAGCCAAGAACTTGTTCTGGATCACTGTTGCCAGAGGAATACTCACCCCCACCACAGAGATATTGATCTCCACACTTGTGAGTGGACATGCCTCAGGGATTTACTACTCCTCCCTTTGAGTGTTGAAAGCTGACTAAAAGAGACTGCCAAGGACAGTGGGAAAGACCTTAGTGTGATTGAAGTCCTGGGTCTTCTGGTCACTGCCTAGGTGACCAAAGGCACTCACTTTATCTCTCCGAGCCTCCTTTTTCCCATCTGGAAAATGGACATGAAAAGAATGAGTTTGTTACCTCATAAGCTTTCTGTGAAGATCACACAAGACCATGATGAACAGTGTTGGTGAACACAGGGTTGCTGCTGCTGTGTGGCATGAGCGCAGCCATTTCAACTAAGACACAAAAGGCTGATGTATTTTTGTGGGAACAGATACCATTTGCTCTTGATTCTCCTCTGAAGTACTCAAGGACTTAGCCTGAACAAGTGCCCCCCCCATCCCATTCTGGCATTATCCATCCCACACTTTTTCCAGCCCCCACAGCCGTGGGATCCATATTCAAACACATTGCAATGTTTCCTCTCTTCACAAACCTCAGCCTTCTGGACGTCCTATCCCCATCTACCCACCATCTCATTGCTGTGTCCTCCTTTGCAGCTACACTCCCTGTGTTAGAAATACCGAGGTGCTGCAAGAAATCAAAGTGGGTGGGCAAGGCAAAACTTTACTTCTCAGAAGATGGCTGTGCTGGGAGGAACGGAGTAAAGGTTGTATCTTAAGCCCCGGCGTGTTAGAACTGGGGAGGCACCGGCTGTTGGGAGGAGAGCAGCAGGGTCAAGATGGAAAATCATAAACCACATGATACTATCAAGGAAAAGTCAATTTTTGATATCATAGCCAGAAAAATTGAACTACTACCAGAAGCAGAAAGGAATCTACTTGAACATGGATCCACATATATTGGACTTAATGCTGCTCTCTGTGGCCTAATAGCAAACAGTCTTTTTCGGTGTGTCTTGCATGTAACAAAGGCCCGAATAGCTGCTAGCTTACCAATGGCAGTGCTCCCATTTTTGACAGCAAATGCATCTTTCAAAGGTTTTGTAAGTTTACCTTTGAGTACAGGTGATTTGAATTGTGAAACCTGTACTGTGACACGGGGTGGACTTATTGGTTTAGTTTTAGGAGGTCTGTACCCTGTTTTCTTGGCTATACCTATAAATGGTGGCCTAGCAGCCAGGTATCAGCCCTGCTACCAGAGAAAGGAAACACCTTAACTTACTGGATTAAAATTTCTAAGCCTATCTTCAGAAAGATGTTATTTCCCATTTTACTTCAGACTATGTTTGCAGCATACCTTGGGTCTAGACAATATAAAGTACTTATAAAGGCCCTTCAGTTACCTGAACCAGGCCTAGAAATTCACTGATTTAGAGCAAATGTGTATACAAAATAAAATTGTAAAGATAAAAAAAAAAA
>NW_026000283.1:10296338-10301945 GCF_001458135.2 Marmota marmota marmota
AAAAAAAAAAAAAAAAAAAAAAAAAAAAAGAAAAGAAAAAAACAATTTCAAGACCTCACAGATAGATGAGCATTAGATCAATTGCAGGACCTTGCTGAGAGTAGGGACCTGTCCGACTGCATAGATGGCATACCCAGGAAGCTAGGGTGTGGTAAGGCCATCCATGGCCTTACTTCATGCTGTCAAATCCAATGGGGAATTCTGAACCCTCATCTTTCTGAGCCTCGTTAGCATTTGACATGATTCAAGACTCCATCCTCCTTGCAACATTTGCTTCTCTTGGCTATGGGAGACCCAGCTCCTAGTTTTCCTTTGATATCCCCACCCCACCCATCAGTCCTCAATACCTTCTCTTGCTCCTGCTTTCTCCATCTAGCATCTGGAGTTTGGAGATCCACTGGGCTCTGTCTTCTTATTGCTTCTCTCATGCACTCACTTCCTTGCAGGTCTTAAGGTCTAATGGGTCTCAGATCTTTAACAGATCCCTGTTCCCTCTGCAGATACCTGCCACTCAGCTGCCTGATCAACAGCTCCCCTTGGAGGTCTAACAGACTCCTCAAACTTAGCATGACTACTCTGAGTCCTTCTAGTTGCTTGGAGAAAATCTTCAAATCATCCTAATTCCTCCTTTTCCTGTTACATCCCAACAACAGTGTCAACAAACATTTCCCATCTCTCTTAAAATGAGATCGCAACTTCTTGCCTTGGCCCACAGGCCCTACAAGAAAACATGACCGAGTCCTTTGCTACCTCACTCCCCACGTTATATCAGCTTTGCCCAACCCTATCCTCGATCATGCTGCTCCAGTCCTCCCTGACCCTACCTCTTATTCTTGATCACTCCAAGCATGCTCTCACCTCAGGGTCTTTGCACCTTGCAGTTGCTTCTGCCTTTCCCCATTCATCTGTGAAGCCTACGGGAGCTTACTTTGTTCAGTCCTGCTCAAATGCCACCTGAGCAGGAAGGCCTCCCTGACCACCCTGTCTAAAACAGCACGGTTTCCTTTCTGTTCCCATCCCCTACTTTATTTTCATCCAAAGACATACTATATATTCATTGCCTCCATGTCTATCTTCCCAGCTGGAATGTAAGCTCCATGAGTTTAGGGACTTTTTTCTTTCACTGCTGCATTCACCACTACCTAGCACAGCAGGTGCCATACACATATTGAATCAAATAACTAATCCACCTGATCATGTTGCTCTCCCAGCTTAAAATCTTGCAATGCTCCATCATATCTTTCTGCCTTTGATCGTGCTGTTCCCTCTGTTCAGGATGCCCCTCCACCTGCTAGTTTGCCTGGGAAGCTCTTGCTTATCCCTTAAGACCTGATCCACCAGCTATGGTGGTACATACCTATAATTCCAGTGACTCAGGAGGCTAAGGCAGGAGAATCATGAGTTCAAAGCCAGCCTCAGCAACTTAATGAAACCCTGTCTCTAAATTAAAAAATAAATAAATAAAAAGAGCTGGGGATGTGGCTCAGTGGTTAAGTACCCCCTGGGTTCAGTCCCCAGAACAAAAAACAAAACAAAAAGGCACAACTTGTGAAACCCCTAGTTACTGTAAGAGACACCTATATTTTTTGCTCTATATTAAAAACAAAAACAAAACCAAACACTATTGCCAGGTGTGGTGGAGCATGCCTGTAATTCCATGACTTGGGAGGCTGAGATAGGAGGATCCTGAGTTCAAAGCCAGCCTCAGCAACAGTGAGGCACTCAGCAACTCAGTGAGACCCTGTCTCTAAATAAAAGGCAAAATAGGGCTGGGGATGTGGCTCAGTGATTGCGTGTCCCTGAGTTCAATCCCTCGTACCAAAACAAAACAAAACAAAACAAAAACGAAAACAAACAAAAACCCAAAAAACTAGACAACCAAAACCAGTAACAGAAGTAAACCTCAATCATCTATTTCCTTTGCTTCCTCCCCACCCCTTGTTTTCCTCACTAATTAAACCCAGGAGCACTCAACCATTGAGCCACACCCCCAGCCCTTTTTATGTTTTATTTAGAAACAAGGTCTTACTAAGTTGTTTAGGGCCTGGCTAAATTGCTGAGGCTAGCTTTGAACTTACAATCAATCCTTCCTGTCTCAGCCTCCCAAATTGCTGGGATTACAAGTTTACACCATGGTGGCGCTGGGCTCCTTTGTTTCTCTTAGGGTAACTCCTTTCCTGGAGGGAAATAGTTGTAGCAGAAAAGGGAGTTAATTTTTTCTTGTGAACCAGAACCCAGAGGTAGGAACTTGGTGAGTCACAAGGGGGCAGCAAAGTGCTCCAATTCAGGGGAAAATTAGGAAGACTTTCATCACCAGCTAACATCAAGACCCAGTCTTAAGCCACATAGTAAAAAAGGCCCAACCGCTGGATTTATGAACAACTAGCCATCATTCACCCATTCCAGTGTCAATACTTGGAAAAAGAGAAGTTCTAATGACAGATCAACCATTTAGTATATGTCCTTGGTCCAGCTGCAATTTATTTGACCCTTAATTATCTCATCAATAAACAAGCTTCCTAGTATTACACCTAGTACTGCTAGTACTAGTATTACTCCTAGTACTGCTTCCTAGTATTACACCTTCCTCAGACAGTGGTCTTGATAATTAACTGGGATGATTAAAGTAATAAGTGTTCATATAAATAGTATTATTACTATATAAATAATGAAGAGGGACTGGGGTTGTAGCTTAGTGGGAGAGCACTTGCCTAGCACATATGAGGCACCGGGTTTCATCCTAAGCACCACGTAAAAATAAATAAATAAAATAAAGGCATTGTGTCCATCTATAATTTAAAAAAAACATTAAAAAAATAAAAGAATGAAGGTGCAGGGCGGGGTTGTGCATGCCTGTAATCTCAGTAACTTGGAAGACTGAGGCAGGAGGATCCCAAGTTCAATTCAACAAGACCCTGTCTCAAAATAAAATAAATAAGGGCTGGAGTTGTGGCTCAGTGGTAGAGAACTTGCCTAGCATGTGTGGGGCCCTGGGTTTGATCTTCAGCACCACATACAAGTGAACAAACAAATAAATAAAAGATCCATTTTCAACTAAAAATTATTTAATAAATAAATAAATAGATAGATATGGGCAGGGGGGATGTAGCTCAATGGTGAAGTGCCCTTGGGTTCAATCCCCAAAATAAAAACCAACCAAACAGGGGCTGGGGTTGTGGCTCGGTGGTAGAGTGCTCACCTAGCATGTGTGAGGTCCTGGGTTTGATCCTCAGCACCACATAAAAAAATAAATAAAGTAAAGGTATTGTGTCCAACTATTGCCGCAGCCCGGCTGGCTGGGCAAAATAACCGGGGGGTGACGAATAACTTGTGTACGTTGATACAGCAGGAGTAGGAGCCGTTTATTGCAGGACAGGAGCAGTATTTATACATTCCACAGAGCTTATCTAATTAGCATAAACTAGATACATCAGTCAACCAATAAGGAATCTCTACACTTAATGGCTCTCTTTTGTTACTTCTCAAACCACTCCCTCTGGCATTTTGCCAGGCACCATCCAGACTTGTTTACGAACTCTAACATTCCCCTGGCAAAATGCCAGGTGTTATTTTGACTTGTTTACAGACTCTAACAAACTATGACTAAAAAAATAAGTATTTTAAAAAACAAACAAACCAAAACCAAACCCTAAGGGAACTGTTACTGAATACCTAGTATCTAGTATGTGGTGCTGAGGATTGAATCCGGGCCCCACGCATGCCAGGCGAGCATGCTACCGCTTGAGCCACATCCCCAGCCCTCCACACACTTTTTTAAATTTATTTTTTTAGGTGTACATGGACACAACACAATGTCTTTATTTTTATGTGGTGGTGAGGATCGAACCCAGGTCCCACCCGTGCAAGTTGAGCACTCTACCACTGAGCCACAATCCCAGCCTTGTGCCACACATTTTGAATCATTAAAGTGATCAAGTGACAGATAAGAGGTTAAATGACATGCCCAAGTTGATGAACATTTACGTTGTTTCCGTTTCTTGATTTCTTGTTTATTGTGAATAGCACTGCAATGAACATGGGAATGCAGATGTCTCTTCAAATACTGATTTCATTTCCTTTGGATATATACCCAGTAGTGAGATCGCTGGATCATGTGGTAGTTCTATTTTTAAATTGCTCTTTTTTTTTTTTTTTTGGTACTGGGGATTGAACTCAGTGCCTTGTGCATGCTGGGCAAGCACTCTGCCACTGAGTTACACCCTCAACCCTATTTTTAAATTTTTGAGGAACCTCTATACTATTACCCATAATGACTGTACTAATTTACATTACCACCAGCAGTGTGTAAGTGTTCCCTTTTCTCTGCACCCTAGCCCTGATTACAGTTGTGACTTTACTTATCTTTATACCATTCTTGATTATTGACCTCCACTAGGCTGAAAACTCCATAAGGCCTAGAATGGTGTCAGTCCTTGTCACAACTATATCCCCAGTTCCTAGCATAGTGCTTGGGACATAGCAGTATCTCAGTAATATTTGTGGAATGAAGAAATGAAAAGACATTCTTTGCTTTTTCTTGAACTTCTGCCATTGCATCTGCCACCTCAAATCTGATAAACCAGCTACTTTGGCCTATTTCCATGAGGAGGAAAAGTAGGGTTGGTAAATGGAATCATATATGGGGTCAAGGACTAAATCCCAGTTAAATGTGTTATGTCTCCCAGGAATGTTTGCATTAGAGAAGTGGAAACAGTCAGACTTTAGCTATGTTAGTAAATGGGAACTAACTTGGAAATGGGGACTCTTTCAGGTGTTACTCAAATCAAACCCCAAGTCCCCAGTCCAACCTTAACTGGAGAAGAGGCCAGACTTAAGTGAAGACTAATGACTGAAAGAAGAGTCAAACTTATATTGCCAATGAGTGGCTGGGGTAATAAAGTCCATTTACTGAATCCAGTTGTCCCTCAGAATCTATGGGGGATTGGTTCCAGGACCTTTGAGAACACCAAAATCCACAGATATTCAAGTTTCTAAAATAAAATGGCATGGTGCTTTCATATCACACATCTTCCCATATAATCTAAACCATCTCTAGATATAAGTAATCTAATTAGTAATTCCAGAAACAATGCAAATGTTATATAAATAATTACTATGCTGCATTGTTTAGGGGTGAAAGGCTGTATATGTTCAATACATAGGAACATTTTTTTTCTAATATTTTTGATCTGTAGCTGATTGAATCTGCAGATGTGGAACCCACAGATGCAGTGGACAGACTGTGTTTATTAAGGACATGCTGTCCGACAGCCACTGTGCTATGAGCTGTGGAGACAGTGATAATTAGGACTGGCATGGCCTTTGCCTTTGAGTGAGAAGGCAGATAAGCAGGAAATTACAGGGCAACTTGATAAGTGTTGTGAGAATTGTAAGGATTTGGTGCTGTGGGAGTGCCGAGGAGGGGGGCGTGTCCCTCACTCGGCTGGGGGATGGAGGGGACATGCTCCTGAACCCAGACACTGGGAATAGGGACAATTCAGAGGGTAAACTTCTGGGGAGCAGTTATATATCTGTGAGATGTTTTTTTTCTGGAAATGAACAACTGTCACATATTTGAAATATATATATCCTTTTTTTTTTTTTTTT
>NW_026000283.1:10302880-10333023 GCF_001458135.2 Marmota marmota marmota
CCTCAGCCTCCTGAGCCACTGGGATTACAGGTGTGTACCACTGCGTCTGGCTCCCCAGCTCTTTTTTAAGACAATATTTTATTTAGAGAGAGGGTCTTGCTAAGTTGCTTAGGATCTTGCTAAGTTGCTGAGGCTGGCTGTGAATTTGTGGTCATCCTGTCTCACAGGAGCCTCTGAGATTATGGGTGTGCACCACCGCATGTGGCCTGACTCAGTTTCTTGAGGGCACCACTAGCCTTTTCTGAGCATGCCAGGCTGCCTTTCTCTCAGTCACCATGGAACTGAGGAGTCAGTAAAAAGGGCTGGAAATGTAGCTCAGTGATAGAGCACCCTGGGTTCAATCTCCAGTACCACACCCACAACAACAAAAGCCTGTCTGGAGTGATCTGGAGAGCAACAGGGGTCTCACAGGTGGTACTAGTTCAGGGCCAGCATGCTAAATATCAACTGCATGGCTTAGCTTGAGTTGGCCTCTTACTTGATTGACTCAAGTACCTCCTTGGGGTTTAAAAAATATAATCAGCCCAGATGGTAGTTGAGCCACGGTTTCCTTACAGAGAGGTGGGGGTGGCATCAGGGAGGTGTCATGTGTCCTCCAGAGACCTCAATGGCTGAAATGGATGTTTATCAGACCTGGGACTAAGAAGAGGCTGCAATTCTCCTCAGTCCCCTGTGGTAATTAGTGCAGTGTTTTGAAACTTCTTGGAAAAGGGAGATGCTGGCCATGGAACCGAGGGCATCACACATGCTAGGCAAGGGCTCTACCATTGAGACATACCCCCAGACCCTAGAAACTTTTTTTTTTCATGGTACGGGGTGTAAGGAAAGAAGGAAATGAAAGAAAGAGAGAGGAGCGGTGGCTCAAGGATTACACAGGTTTATTTGGGACAAACCTGCAGATGGTGATCCAGTAGAGACTGAGACCTGTCTTCTGCTTATAGCCTGGGGTAGATATTCGGAGGAGCGATTTTTGTGGTTAGGCTATTGCTAGGGGGTTGTCAGGGAGGGAGCCTTTTGGTTGTCACCTCCATTCTTTGAGGTGGTCACTGTTCCTTGTGGAACCAGGTGTTTTCAGGATTCTGGTCCCAGATAACAATTTCCTTTCTTTGCATGATAATGGAGTATTGTCTGGGGTTTATGTCAGGCTGAATCAAAGTGACTGTGAGGTGACTCTCTTTCTAAGATGGAGGATATGTTTCAAAATGGTGTTGCCTATTTCTTTAGATTTTTTTATTTGTTTTAATTAGTTATACATGACAGTAGAATGCACTTATATACTTTGATATACATAGATGGGATATAATTTCTCATTTTTCTGAGTGTACATATTGTAGAATCATATTGGTCATGCAGTCACATATATACATAAAATAATAATGGCTGTTTCATTCTACTGTCTTTCTTATCCCCACTTCCTCTGCCTTCCCCCCCATTTTACTTCCCTCTACCTAATCTAAGGTAATGCTATCCTTTTTTTTGCCTTTATACATGTACTTTGTTTTGTTTTGCATTACAATTCTTAATACACATATATACCACAATTTTTGTATCTCTGTTTGTATATAAACTATGTTGACACTCAATTCAAGTCTTCATACATGTACTTTGTATAAAACAACAACAACAAAACATGGTGTTGCCTATGTCAAATTCTACCTAACACCAGGGATTGAACCCAGGGGCACTTTACCACTGAGGTACATTCCCCAGCCTTTTTTATTTTGAGACAGGCCTTTGCTAAATTACCAAGGCTGGCCTTGAATTGCAATCCTTCTGTCTCAGCCTCCAGAATCTCTGGGATTACTCCTGCTCCTACAAACATTTTTTAATATGACCCACGCCAAGGAATGCATTTTCCATTATGATCCAGTACACACCCATTCATACACATACCCAAAACATTATCACAAAAGTCTCAATACATGTTACTACATATGATATAATTTGATGTATTCTATTTTATTAAAAAAGAATGCTTGATTTCAAAAGCCATAACTAGCTTGCAACTTATAGTTCAAAACTCACTGAATTAATGCTCTTAGATTTTAGGGGAAAAAATCTCCTAAGAACTAGCATAAAGGGGCTGGGGTTGTGGCTCAGCAGTAGAGCGCTTGCCTGCCATGTGTGAGGCCCTGGGTTCAAATTTCAGCACCACATATAAATAAATAAAATAAAGGTCCATCAACAACTTAAAAAAAATAATTCTTGGGCTGGGGATATAGCTCAGTTGGCAAAGTGCTTGCCTTTGCATGCACAAGGCCCTGGGTTCAATCCCCAGCACCACACACACACACACACACACACACACAAATCATTCTTTAAAAAAAAAAGAACTAGCGTAAATAACATATTTATCTATAGCAATAGAGAGAACAGGCAAATGGTTACCTTTGGGGAAGATTGACTGGGTGTCATCAGGAGGAAACCTTGGAGGTTAGAATTGTCTGATATCATAAATTGGGTACATATACATGAGTATATGTAAAATATGTAGAATCCATTGATATATACACTTAGGAATGTGTATTTTATTGTAATATTCTAGGAATGTCTCATGAACTCAAAGGCAAGAATGCATGTGGGTCTCTGGAAGGGACTAGAGCCAGGGACAGTAATCACTGGGATTACAGGACTGTGAATTTAGGCAGATTTGAATGAAACCTGGCTCTGCTGCTTAATAACCAGGTGACTGTGGAAAAGCAACATAAATAACTTTTTTGAGCCTCACTTTCCTTATCCCCCTCCTTTTTTTTGGGGGGGGGGCAGGATTGAACTCAGGGGCACTTGACCACTGAGCCACATCCCCAGTCCTATTTTGTATTTTATTTAGAGACAGGGTCTCACTGAGTTGCTTAGCACCTTGCTGTTCCTGAAGCTGGCTTTGAACACGTGATCCTCCTGCCTCAGTCTCCTGAGCTGCTGGGATTACAGGCGTGTGCCACCATGCCTGGCTCACTTTCTTTTTCTTTTCTTTTCTTTTTTTTTTTAAGAGAGAGTGAGTTTTTTTTTTTAATATTTATTTTTTAGTTCTCGGTGGACACAACATCTTTGTTTGTATGTGGTGCTGAGGATCGAACCCGGGCCGCACGCATGCCAGGCGAGCGCACTACCGCTTGAGCCACATCCCCAGCCCTCACTTTCTTTATCTTTAACACAGGGATAATAAATATTAAGAAGATACAAGGATAACAGGGTGCGGTGGCTCACACCTATAATCCCAGCAGCTTGGGAGACTGAGGCAGGAGGATCTCAAGTTCAAAGCCAGCCTCAGCAAATTAGCGAGGCGCTAAGCAACTCAGTGAGACCCTGTCTCTAAATAAAATACAAAATAGGGCTGAGGATGTGGCTCAGTGGTTGAGTGCACCTGGGTTCAATCCCCAGTACAAAAAAACACGATGCAAGGAACCGATGATATAAAACAACTGCTCAGCACCTTGTACCTCTGTAACTACAATTGTGTAGCCTGCAAAACCTTCCTCTTCTGTCTCTCTCTTTTTTAAGTTGGACACAATACCTTTATTTTATTTATTTATTTTAATGTGGTGCTAAGGATTGAACCCAGGGCCTCGCACGTGCTAGGTGAGCACTCTACCACTGAGCCACAACCCCAGCCCGGGTTAACAATAAATTTCTGTTGTTTTCAGTCTCTAGTGTGTAGTACTTTCCTATGGGAGCCCTAGGAACCTAATGCTGGGCACGTCACGTCCTAGTGGATGTGCAAAGGAAAGGGATTGTTCCAGAACAGGCAAACACCAAAAAATTGACCATTAAGCCCCTTGTAGAGTAGGGTCTCTGGCTATCACTCTCCTTGCAGAACAAGCCCATAAAGTTTAGTGACATAGCATCCCCAGTAAGTGGTCCTCAAGTGGATTCAATAGAAAACTGCTCTTTCCAGAACTCCGTGGCCACTTGAAATCTACTGGCAAGTGTTTATTTAGCACATTTATCCTCTCACTTCTGCCCTAGGCTTGGGGATTGCAGATAAGAGAGTGTGGGTATATGTGGGACACTGAGTTAAGGATGAAAATTTAGAAGTGAAACACCTAAGTCTTGAATAAAAAAAAAAAAAACTTAAATAGGGCATACTCTTACATAAGGTAGGCCCTGTCTTCCTTGATATCCAATTCCCCAGTAAATCCTTATCAAATAATGAACAACAACCCTTTGTAATAGGACAATTATTTACAAGACACAGTTAAGCATGGTGAACATTTCTACTGTTATTGAGGGCCATAAGTGAAGATCTGACTCTTTGGAGAGACATACTATGTTCAAGAATGGAAAGCTCAATTTCAAAGATGTCATTTGGGACATCTAGAATCCATAGTTAATGAGGTTTTAAAAAAATGTGTTTCAGACTATAAATACAGGTTTGCAACCAGGCGTGGTGGCACATGACTACAATCTCAGCAACTCAGGAGGCTTAGGCAGGGGGATAGCAAGTTTAAGGCCAGCCTCTGCAAATTTGCAAGGCTCTAAGCAATTTAATGAGACCCTATCTCAAAATAAAATATAAAAAAGGGCTGAGGATGTGGCTCAGTGGTTGAGTGCACCTGGGTTCAATCCCCAGTACAAAAAATCACGATGCAAGGAACCGATGATATAAAACAACTGCTCAGCACCTTGTACCTCTGTAACTACAATTGTGTAGCCTGCAAAACCTTCCTCTTCTGTCTCTCTCTTTTTTAAGTTGGACACAATACCTTTATTTTATTTATTTATTTTTATGTGGTGCTGAGGATTGAACCCAGGGCCTCACACATGCTAGGTGAGCACTCTACCACTGAGCCACAACCCCAGCCCGGGTTAACAATAAATTTCTGTTGTTTTCAGTCTCTAGTGTGTAGTACTTTCCTATGGGAGCCCTAGGAACCTAATGCTGGGCACGTCACGTCCTAGTGGATGTGCAAAGGAAAGGGATTGTTCCAGAACAGGCAAACACCAAAAAATTGACCATTAAGCCCCTTGTAGAGTAGGGTCTCTGGCTATCACTCTCCTTGCAGAACAAGCCCATAAAGTTTAGTGACATAGCATCCCCAGTAAGTGGTCCTCAAGTGGATTCAATAGAAAACTGCTCTTTCCAGAACTCCGTGGCCACTTGAAATCTACTGGCAAGTGTTTATTTAGCACATTTATCCTCTCACTTCTGCCCTAGGCTTGGGGATTGCAGATAAGAGAGTGTGGGTATATGTGGGACACTGAGTTAAGGATGAAAATTTAGAAGTGAAACACCTAAGTCTTGAATAAAAAAAAAAAAAACTTAAATAGGGCATACTCTTACATAAGGTAGGCCCTGTCTTCCTTGATATCCAATTCCCCAGTAAATCCTTATCAAATAATGAACAACAACCCTTTGTAATAGGACAATTATTTACAAGACACAGTTAAGCATGGTGAACATTTCTACTGTTATTGAGGGCCATAAGTGAAGATCTGACTCTTTGGAGAGACATACTATGTTCAAGAATGGAAAGCTCAATTTCAAAGATGTCATTTGGGACATCTAGAATCCATAGTTAATGAGGTTTTAAAAAAATGTGTTTCAGACTATAAATACAGGTTTGCAACCAGGCGTGGTGGCACATGACTACAATCTCAGCAACTCAGGAGGCTTAGGCAGGGGGATAGCAAGTTTAAGGCCAGCCTCTGCAAATTTGCAAGGCTCTAAGCAATTTAATGAGACCCTATCTCAAAATAAAATATAAAAAAGGGCTGAGGATGTGGCTCAGTGATAAAATACTCCTGAGNTATATATATATATATATATATATATATATATATATACACACACACATATATATATTCCTTTATAATATTTTTTATTTAGCATTTTGAGTTTACTCCATGTCAGTGTACACATAAATCTACATGTAGAGAAAGTGCTTTAGAAAGATGTATGTACGTATGTATGCCAAGTAGGGGTTACCTCTAGGGAAGGATTAAGTTTGGAGGTGGGGCTAATAAAAGGGAAATTTTGCTTTTTTTCTGCTTTTTATAAGAATGGATTCAGGTCTGTGGATATAGCTCAGTGGTAGAGCAACTGCCAACATACACAAGTGTTGAGAGCCACAGCCGAAGGGGCCCCAGCAAACTTCCAGCTGCCAGCTGATGATTGGCTCACAGCGGCCCCAGCAACTTCTAGCTGATTGGCTCCTCTTCGGTGATGCTCATTGGGCTGTTTCCCTGCCCTTTCAGACCACGGAGCTGCTCATTGGGGGACTTTTTTGGCTCTGCCCGCGACCCAGCCAATCGGCCTCAAGAGCAGGAGGATTGTGGGAGGTGGAGAGGCTTGTGTTGGAGAGAGAGGCTTGTGGGAAGCCGGTGGTGGCAGTTGGGCCTCTGAGGGTTTTTCCTGAGAGGCTGTTTTGTTTGGCGTGTGTGGTTCTAAAAATAAAGTTAGTTTCTTTTGACAAGTGGCTCCTGATTGTGCCCAGCCAGACTTCGGCACACAAGGCTCTGGGTTCATCCCCAGTACCCCTGACATACAACAAATGGATTATTCATGCATTAGCTGGGTGCATACCTATAATCCCAGTGATTCAGAGGCTGAGGTAGGACGATCACAAGTTTGAGGCCAGTCTCAGCAATTTAGCAAGACCCTGTCTCAAAATAAAAATAAAAAAGGGCTGAGGATATAGTTTAGTGGTAAAGCACCCCTGGGTTCAATCTCCAGTACCGTACACACTCACACACAAACACAAAAGAATGGATTCATGTATTATTTGTGCAGTTAGTAACAAATTTATATTTTAAAACTTAAACTTTAATACTGATTTATTCAATGTTCCCACCCTATCATGTATGTACCCTTTGCATCTGCATTCATTCAATTTATTCTTTCATTCTGTTATTATTGAGCACTTACTACATGCATGGCATTGTGTTGGATGTTAAGGGTATATGAGACACTAAAAATATGGTGTGGTTTGATTGCCATCTTTATATTTATAGAAGAATGACAGGGCAATCCTTTCAAAGTAACACAATTACCATATGATGTATAAGATCAGACACTAAAAAATACTTTAAGAGCAAAATATTTCCCAGGCCCAAAGCAGAAAGAATAAGAAATCAATTATACCATAACTGAAAGTTATAAGCTCTAGAAAGAATGTATCCAGCTGTGGGAGGCTGAGGCAGGAGGCTTGTGAGTTCAAAGCCAGCCTCAGCAAAAGTGAGGCACTAAGCAACTCAGTGAGATCCTGTCTCTAAATAAAAAAAAAAAATACAACATAGGGCCAGGGATGTGGCTCAGTGGTCGAGTGCCCCTGAGTTCAATCTTTGGTACCAAAAAGAAAAAAACATACAGGCTGGGAATATAGCTCAGTTGGTAAAGTGCTTGCCTCATATGCACAAGGCCCTGGGTTCAATCCCCAGCACCACACAACATGAGACCCAGACATATAGGAAACTGAGAGAAAAAGGGTTGCCATGGCCCACCCAGTGCAGTGGAGTCTGGGGGTCTCCCTCAGTTTTTTGAAATGTCTGAAATTACCTTTTCCAGGCATATGTCTGAATCTCATATCCTGCTCCCATCCCAGGAGTGGAACAAAGAAAAGTCAGACCCTTACCAGCAGTTCTATAGCTAGAGAGGCTTAGCAAGATGAGTCAAGAGCAAGTTCAAACTGAAATGCGTCAGGGAAAGGCTGTAAATTAAGCCTCAAGGAGACTGAGGGCAAATGCTAAATAAAAAAGGGCTGAGGATGTAGTTCAGTGGTAAAGCACCCCTGGGTTCAATCTCCAGTACCATACACACTCACACACAAACCCAAAAGACACCAGACCATAAATGGGTACATAACTGGGTCATGGATCTGAGAGTTTATTGTTAGCCAGAGACACAGTCAGGTGAGGGTAAATCGTATATAAGCAAGGAGGTCCAGGGCAATGGCATCTAGCAATATTGGGGTAGATTCCTAGGGTACTAAGTGAGTTGGGCTTTTTCAAAGGTTGTGTTTGGTCTGGGCTGTAGGTCACTGGTAGAGCACCTGCCTAACAGACTCAAAGTCCTGGGTCCAATCCCCAGCACTGCAAATAAATCAATAATAAAGATAAAGACTGTATTCAAGGCCAACAGTTTATCACTGCAGTGGAGATGATGTATCACTCTTCTTGCTTTGCTGTCTTCAGATATTAGAGTCATCCAGCTAAGCCCTTTGCTCTGGTTCTATGGTCACTAAGCAACCTCTTGATTAAACATGGCTACCCACATTTGGCCTACTGGGGCATGGATGGGCTGGCTGGCCAGCAATTATAAGAGTCCTTCTCTCTCTTCAATCTTTTCTGATTGTAATGTTTTTTTTCAAAATGAAATATATTTGATTATTCTCTCTTATTAGAAAAGTAATATATGCTAATTACAGAAACTATAGAAAAGCAAAAAAGGGACATAAAGATTACTCATAATTCCACAGCCCAGAACATTAGTTCAGATCCTTTTTATATGTATACTTATCTGCAACACACATATATGATCATAAGCATATTTGCCTTTAGTATTCTATATTTTTCTGAGTTTGGTTTAAGACTTATTTAATTAATCAAGTGATACATGAGTTTACATTGAACCCAGGGGTGCTTAAGTACTGAGACATATCCCCAGCCCTTTTTATTTATATATTTATTTGTATTTTTTTGGTACTGGGGATTGAACCCAGAGGTACCTAACCACTGAGCCACATCTCCAGCTCCTTTTATTTTTTATTTTGAGACAGAGTCTAACTAAGTTTCTCAGGGCCTCATTAAGTTGCTGAGACTGGCTTTGAACTCAGAATCCTCTTGCCTGAGCCTCCAAGATGCTGGGATTACAGGCATGTGCCACTGTGCCCAGCTGTGAGTACTTTTTCATGAAGTATTTTAATACCAGATAGTATGATATAGAATAAAATGTGAAAGACCCAAAAGTAACTCACGGGAAGAGGGATATATATATATATATATACACACACACACACACATATTTAATTGTCAATGGATCTTTATTTTATTTATATGCAGTGCTGAGAATTGAACCCAGTGCCTCACACGTGCTAGGCAGGTGCTCTACCACTGAGCCACAACCCCAGCCCACAAAAAGAATTTTGTATTTATCCTTATACTTCTAAGAATTCAGATAGCTATATTATACACTATTAAAATAGGTAACCCAGAATCCTATCATCATACTTTTTTATGTGTGTGGTGTTGGGGATCAAACCCAGGACCTCATACATGTCAGGCAAGCACTCTACCACTGAGCCACAACCCCAGTCCCCCACTGTACTTTTTAGTAACTATTTTTACTCAAGCTTCTATCATGAGTGGATTATCATGTCAATAAATATAATTTACATTATCATTTTTAATGGACACACAGTGTTCTATTGTGTGACTGCACTATGATATATTTAAATAATACCTTATTGTTGAACATTTAAGTTGTTTCTAACCCTCTCCAATTACAAATAGTGCTTCCATAAACATCCTCCTGGGTATACCATTATGCACATGAGTGATTATTTTCTTGGAATAAATTCTCAGGGGTAGAATTGTGGGATCAAACAGTGTGAACATTTGAAGGTCCAATTGGCCTCCACAAAGGACATATCAATCTACACACCCACCACCTGGAATATGAGAGTGCTCATTTTCTTCAATCTTTGCCCATGCTGGATATTTTCAGTCTTTTTAATCTTTGCCAATCTATGGGTACAATGATAGGTCATTGCTGCTTTAATTAGCATTTAAATTGCTCCTGATGTTTATTCATTTATTTAACAAATATAATTCAGAACCTTCTGTGTGCCAAACATTGTATTAGGCATAGACATATAATGGTGAACAAAAATATTACAGATGTTGATCTTATGAAAGAGATAGACAGTAATGAAATGATACCATAAATGAAAGTAAAACTTTTACTGTGATTAAAGACCATGAAGGAGAAGTGTAAAGAGCTCTGAGAGCATAAAATGGGGGGACCTTGGGCCATCGAGGAAGGTTTCCCTAGGGAAGTAATGATTAAGCTGGTAACCAAACAGAGAGTTGGTACCATCAGGTGAAGCAGGGAAGGAAACATTCTGTTGGAGGAGCAGCATGTGCAAAGACCCTGTGGTAGGAGGAAGCATGGTGAGGCATTTGAAAGCAGGCCAGTATACGCAGAGAACAGAGAATGAGGTAGAAAGTTCAGAGAGGTAGACAGGGGCCAGGAAACTCAGGGCTGGCCATATGGCTTAAGGATTTTGGTCTTTATCTTAAGTGCCAAAGAAAATTCTTAAAGAGTTTTTAAAGCAGGGAAATTAAATGATCTGACTTGAAGTATGTAAAAAATCACTGTTGTAACAATGTAGAAAGCAGATTGGAAAGGGATGAGTGGATGCAAAGAGATCATCCAAGAGGGCACTAGTTGAGGTGAGTGGTGATGGGGGCTTGGAGCACTGTGGTATTCTTGTAGATGGAGACTGATATAGATGCTGGTAGAACCAGAACAGATACTGTGGAACTAGGAATCAATTAAAAATAATTGACTAGTTATCACCAAGTCCTGCCTATTTCCATTCTGATTCTCTCTCTTCCTCTCCCTTACTCTCTCCTTTTTTTCCCTCTCTCCCTTTTTCCCCCTACTACTCAGGGACACTCTACCACTGATCTACACCCCCAACCTGCCCTTTTTAAAATTCTTATTTTGAGACAGGTCTTGCTAAATTGCTAAGGCTGGCCTTGAATTTACCATCCTCCTGCCTCAGCCTCCAGAGTCTCTGGATTACAGGTGTGCACCACCTGAATCTTTCTTGAATGGATTCCATAAATCCTATTCCATCTCAGGCTCTCCTCTCCTACCTGGACATTGGTCACTTCTGTGGCCTCCAGATTTTCCTCCTTCAGTTTCTTTTCTGGACCTGATACCACAGAGATTTTTTCTTTTACATTTTATATCTTCTTATATTTTTCTTTTTTTTTTCCTTTTTTTAGAGAATTAAAAAAAATATATATATATATATTAGTTTTTGGCAGACACAACATCTTTGTTTGTATGTGGTGCTGAGGATCGAACCTGGGCTGCACGAATGCCAGGCGAGCGCGCTACCGCTTGAGCCACATCCCCAGCCCTAAGATATTTTTCTTTCAGTGGTGGGGATGGAACCCAGAGTCTTGTGCATACTAGGCAAACATTTCTACTACTGAGTCACACCTTCAGCCCTATTCTTTTTTGTTTTGTTTTGTTTTTGAAGAATAATATTCCAGCAAGTCATGGTGGTGCGCACCTGTAATCCCAGTAGCTCAGGAGGCTGAAGCAGGAGGATTGCTAATTCAAAGCCAGCCTCGGCAACTTAGCAAGGACCTAAGCAACTCAGTGAGACCCTGTCTCTCTATAAAATATAAAAAAGGGCTGGGAATGTGGCTCAGTGGTAAGCACCCCTGGGTTCAATCCCTGGTACTAAAAAAAAAAAAAAAAAAAAAAAAAAAGAATAATACTTCATTTTATGTATATATCATATTTATTTATCCATTCATCCACTGATGAACATTTAGGTGCTTCTTCCTTTTGGTTGTTATGCTTAATGCTGCTGTGAGCATAAATGTACAAGTTACTGTATGTACGAATATATATACTGCACCATTATATATATTGCCATTAGCTATGAATGAGTGTTCAAATATCTCTGCCTTCTTACCAATACTTGTGCCTTTCTTTATCTAAGCCATCCTATTAGATGTGAAGTGGTATTTCATTATGGTTTTGATTTGCATTTCCCTGATGGCTACAGATATTGAACATCTTTTCATAAGCGTATTGGCTCTTTGCCTATCTTCTTTTTAAATTGGTGAGGTTTTGTCTGAGGCAGGGTCTCACTACATTTTCCAGGATAGTCTTGAACTCCTAACCTCAACTGATCCTCCCTGGGTTTAATTTCAAGAACCACACTCACAGAAAAAAAAAATTAAGCTTTGTTAGGATGAGGATATTCTTTTCTATTCCTAGTTTATTGGGTGTTTTTTTTTTTAATCAGGAAGAGATGTTGAATTTTGTCAAATGCTTTTTCTGCATCTATTAAAATGATCATTTGTTTTTTTAAAAAATTCTGTTAATATGCTGTATTACATTATTATTGACTTTCAAGTATTAAACCAACCTTACATTCCCAAGATAAATTCCACTTTTTCAAAGAGAATATAAGATCTTGCCATATTAAATTTGCTAGTATTTTGCTAAAGATTTTTAACGTCTGTATTCATGAGAGATGTTGTTTTTATCTTCTTATTATATCTTTGGTTTTGGGATCAAATACTTTATTAATGTGGTATATTACATTAATTGACTTTCATGTGTTGAACTATCTTTATACCTCAGGAACAAATCTCACTTGGTCATAATGTATAATCCTTTTAATATGCTGTTGAATTCAGTTGTTAGTACACTGTTTTATGGAAGATTTTTTGCATCAATATCTATAAAGAATATTTGTCTGCACTTTTCTTGTAGTGTCTTTTTCTGGCTTTGGCATTAGGATAATTCTGGCCTCACAGAATGAGTCTGGAAGTATTTCCTCCTTCTCTGTCTTTTGGAAGAATTTTAGAAATATTGGTGTTAATTGCTTTTTTTTTTTTTTTTTGGTACCAGAGATTGAACCCAGTGGTCCCTAACCACTTAGTAACATTCCCCAGCCCTTTTTATTTTGAAATGGTCTTGCTCAGTTGCTTGGGGCCTCACTACGTTGCTGAGGCTGACTTTGAACTTGTGATCCTTCTGCCTCAGCCTCCAGAATTGCTGGGATTACAGGTGTGCACCACTGTGACTGGACTAATTCCTCTTTAAATGTTTGGTATAATTCAACAGTGATACCATCTTGTCCTCAGCTTTTTTTGTTGTTGGAAATTTTTGGATTACTAACTCAAAATCTTATTATACATCTCTTCAGATTCCTATTTTTTCTTAAGTAAATTTCTATAGTTTTGTGTCTCTCTAGGAATTTTTCCATGTCATTTAAATTATCTAATTTGTTGACATACAGTGTTTCATAATACAGTTGTTTATACTACTTTCTTTCTTTTTTTGGTGCTGGGGATTGAACCCAGGGCCTTGTGCTTTCGAGACAAGCACTCTACCAACTGAGCTATTCCCCCAGCCCCTATACTACTTTCTTGTCATCTCTTTTATTTCTGTAAAGTTTGCAGTAGTTTCTCCTCTTTCATTCTTCTTGTTTGTTTGTGGTGCAGGGGGATCCAACCCTGGGCCTCATGCATGCTAGGCATAGCACTCTACTACTGAGCCACATCCCCAGCCCCTTTCATTCTTGATTTTAGTAATTTGAGTGATTTCTCTTTTCTCATAGTCAGCCTAACTAAATATCAGTTTAGTTGATTATTTCAAAGGATCAACTTTTGGTTTGATTGATTTTTTTCTATTGTCTTTCTGTTCTCTATGTGAGAAATAGAAAGTCCGATGAGGAATTTTCAGAATATAGTATTCAGCCTTAATGAGATCCAATTGTATGCATTTCAATTATAGCCCTTCTCTGTTGCCTGCCCTAATTTTAAAATTGGTCAATCACATAGATTGTATCCCTGAATCCTCCAATCAGGGAGAAGGGCTATAATACGTTAGGTATATAAACCGTCAGAGTGCCTGCCTATGTTCACTTGCTAGCCAAGTTCTGAAGCATGCCCTTCTGTCAGAAGTAAATGCCTTGCCCACCCACCTTTCAGCACGTGTTCAATTTCTTGTGGCACTTTGGTATTTCTAACAACTGTTTCAGCTACGTATTTTCCTCTAAACACTGCTTTAGCTTTATTCCTTAAGATTTTGGTATGTTGAGACATCATTTTAATTCATCATAAGACCTTTTTCTAATTTATCTTGTGATTTCTTCCTTGGCCCCTTATATGTGTATATTGTTTAATTTTTACATATTTGTGAATTTCTCAAGAATTTTCTCTTATCTATCTCTAATTTCACTTCATTATAGTTGGAGTACATACTTTGTATGATTTTAATTCTTTTATATTTATTGAGGTTTGTTTTGTGGCCTACCATATGGCCTATCTTGTAGAATGTCCCATGACCACTTGAGAAAAATGTGTTTTCTCCTATTGTTAGATGAAGTGTTCTATAGATGTCTGTTAGGTCTAATTAGTTCATAACTTTGCTTTATGTTTCCTGCATAAAAACCCTTTACCTACTCATCTATTCTCTTTGGAGGGTTTATTGTTAGGCACACATAGAGATATTTTCAGCATCCATGTTTGATTGTGTCCTTCATCTGGATATGTCAGATTCTCATGTTTCACCGGCTGGAAAAGTCTCCTCAATATGAAATTCAAGGTAATGATCTGGCTATTGGCAATTAAAAGTCTCCTCAAGATAAGAACTTTAAAAAGTTCTAAACATGAAGCTGAGCATGGTGGCATCCACCATAATCCCAGAGGTTTTGGGGGCTGAGGCAGGAGGATTGAAAGTTCAAAAGCCAGCCTCAACTTAGTGAGGCCCTAAGCAATTTAGCAAGACCCTGTCTCAAAATAAAAAATAAAAAGGACTGGGGATGTGGCTCAGTAGTCAAGTGCCCCTGGGTTCAATCCCTGGTACAAAAAAAAAAAAGTGTTAAATATGGAAAAGTTCCCTTGCTCTGCATGGGACATCTGCATGGAAAGGGAAACAAGATTTGTTTGTTTATTTATTTATTTGATTACAAGTGGAGTTGAGAAGCTCTTTGTGTATTTCTTTTCAGTACTAGGAACTGAAACCAGGGCAGTCTACCATTGAGCTACATCCCTAGTCCTTTATCCTTTTTTAAAATTTTGAGACAGGGTCTTGCTAAGTTGCTGAGGCTGACCTTGAACTTGAGATCCTCCTACCTCAGCCTCCCCAAATTGCTGACATTACAGGTATGTGCCACCACTCCTGGCTCTATTTAAATAATGTATTCAAGCTAAGAGAAATTTGGTGAGCTGAGCTGTCATTGCCTCATATCTTATACCTCATACCATGAACTTTACAAGTCTGATTTATCACATGGTGTGATGTAGAAAGCAATGATGGTTATGAATTTTCTCTGCATTCATGCTTTAACCATGACCAGTTTATGAGCTATTTATAGGAGATTGATACCAGGTATGGAAATAGACTGAGTTGTCATCTCCAATCAAAGACATTTCGAAATAAAACAGTCCCTAAAGACAATTTGTTAGAACTCCAGTGATTCACAAGATTGTATTTTCTTATAGATGTGACAATACATCTGAATACATTGAATTCAAAACTGCAGGGGGCAAACAAAAGCTCTTTATTCATTCGAGGAAATTCAGGCTCCAACTGGACATGTGGATTGGACAGATGGTGACTGCAAACCTACCATTTTCCATTGCTGAGTTCAATGCATGCATGGATTTTGAAGAATCCTGAACTGTATTTGATAGAAAATAAGGCAGAATTGCAGGATTCCTTTCCCTGGATGCAGGGGGAGAGGAGTGCAGAGGAAGGTTTACACCACAGGGTCCTGAGAGCCCAGGGACAGAGGAAAGTGTTTCTCAACTTAGGTTAGACGTGTAGAGCCAGGAACCTTTAAGCCAAAAAGCCCAGAGCAATAACAATGAGCTTTGGTCTGGGGGGGCCATTATTGGCAGAGACCGGGTACCCTGAATGTCCTGTAGAAAATGGTAGAGTGTAGAAGGCCCCGCTGAGTATAAGGTACAGTGATGGCATGATCTGAAGAGGTTCATAGGTTTTTTTAATGGTATACATAATTTTTATTGTAATAAAATATGCATAACATGAAGCTTGCCATTTTCACTTTTTTTTTGTACCAGAGATTGAATCCAGGGGTGTCTAACCTCTAAGCAATGTCCCCAGCCCCTTTTTATATTTTTATGACAGGGTCTCACTGAGTTGTTTGGATCTCACTAAATTGCTGAGGCTGACCTTGAACTCATGGTCCTCTTGCCTCAGTCTCCCAAGCTGCTGGGATTACACCACTGTGTACCCAGAAAAAGGGTGATTACACCTTTTTTCTTTTAATACAACTGTTTTATTGAGATATAATTCACATGTCATGCAATCCACCTTGTTCATACTTTTGTTGCTGTTGCTTTTTTGTTTTTTGTGGTACTGAAGATTGAACCTAGGGTGTCACATGTGCTAGGCAAGTGTGAACTACACTCCCAGTCCTCTTTTTTTTCTTTTTTGGGACTGGGGGTTGAACCCAGGGGCATTTTACCGCTGAGCTATAATTTCAGTCCTCTTTATGTTTTATTTTGATACAGGGTCTCAAGTTGTTTAGGGCCTTACTAAATTGCTGAGACTGGCCTTTAACTTGGGATCCTCCTGCCTCAGTCTCCTGAGTTGATGGGATTACAGGCATGCGCCACTATGTCTGGCACATTCATAGGTTCCGATGAGTATAAACAATATTTCATTTTCATCAACAAAGTATATTTTAAAGACATTTTTATGATTGCCTTGAGAGTGTAAACCTTTCACTTATTTCTGTCCTTTCTTATATGAAATGATCAAACCCTGTATCTGTCTGAAACCCTATATCTGTCTGGCAACATTCTGCTCCATGAACTGGATCTACCAAGAGGTATACCATCCCTAGAGTTTTACAGATGAACATTATCCAAACCTCTCTGGCTGGATGGCCAAGTTCTAGACAAGGTTAGGGACTTCCTGATGCAGGTGAAAGTGCCTGGTCTTTCTTCAAACTGGTAAAATTCAAACTGCCATCACAAGTCTGTCTCTGGAATTCTCATGATACAGACCCAGACTGAATAGCTCCTGCTGTCCCTGTTCATTTTGGTAAATACCAGTGTTCTTTTTTTCTTTTTCTTTTTGTACCAGAGATTGAACCCAGAGGCACTTAATCACTGAGCCACATCCCCAGCCCTTTTTGTTTTTATTTAGAGACAGGTTCTTCCTAAGTTGCTTAGGACCTCACTAAGTTGCTGAGGAGGGCTTTGAACTTGAAATCCTCCTGCCTCAGCCTCCTGAACTGCTGGGATTACTGTGCCTGGATAGTTTGCAGATATTCTATTATAAATACTGAGAATCTTGACCTCTGCCCTCAACTGAATGGAAAGTCATAGGACCTCTCATGGAGGTGGGCCATGAGACTACTCAGAGTAAAGTTCAAATCTTTCTTAAGAAGCAGATTTGACATTTTACCAGCTTGTCAAAAAGTGAGTTGCAGTCGGGCGAGGTGGAACATGCCTGTAATCCTAGGAGGATTGAGAGTTCAAAGCCAGCCTCAGCAAAAGCGAGGTGCTAAGCAACTATAGGGCTGGGGATGTGGCTCAGTGGTCGAGTGCCCCTGAGTTCAATCCCGGGTACCCCCACCCCAACAAATGTGAGTCCCCAGGTTCCACAATACAGAGCATAACATTAACCAGTCATTTGAAAGGTCATAGAAAAATCTCACTACTATTCCAGCACCATAAAGGCCACATAAGGACCCCTTAAAGGAGTTGAGTGGTACTTCCTGTACAAAAGCAAACTTAGATGAAGGGTGTTTATCTTAACTAACAACATCCCATCTGCACTTGAGGCAAGGCATTTCTGCCTTCCTTAATTTTTAGAGATCTCTTAAAAAGTCCCCCTGCCCCATGCTGCATGGGAAAGTAAGTGTTCTTAATTTGCAAACCTGCCCCTCTCACCCCACCTTCACATCCATGCCCACCCTCAGTATTTGTCTCCAACTCAAGTTAATGGATTCACAGCACTGGAACGCACCCCTGTCTTTTTTGATTGTGTGCCATTTCCAAAACCAATTAGGGTTACTAGTGCTTTATTCTTAGACTTCATTCAGATAATTCATCAATTTCTTTTGCCTATTTTACCAGTGCCTCCTACTGTCACTCAGGTCTCAACTTAGCTATCATCACATCTGTAAAGCCTTACTTAATTACCTGAGTCTGAAGTAGGTATCCATTCCCAAGGGTCCCAAAACATGCTTATTTATTTATTTATTCATTCATTCATTTATTTATCCTGGGGATTGAACCCAATGGCACTTTACCTCTGAGTCACATCCCAGCCTTTTTAAAAAAATATTTATCCCTTAGTTATACACAATACCTTTATTTTGTTTATTTGTTTTTATGTGGTGCTGAGGATCAAACCCAGGGCCTCGCACTTGCTAGGCGAGCGCTCTACCGCTGAGACACAAGCCCAGCCCCATCCTCAGCCTTATTTTTAAAAAAAAAAAAAGATTTTTTAAATGTTGATAGACCTTTATTTTATTCATTTATTTACACGCAGTGCCAAGGATTGAACCAGGTGCCTCACACATGCTAGGCAAGTGCTCTACCACTGAGCCACAACCACAGCTTCCCAGCCCTTTTTGTTTATTTATTTATTTATTTAAATTTTGAGACAGGGTCTTGCTAAGTTGGCCTCGAACTTGTGATCCTCCTATCAGCCTCCCATGTCGCTAGGATCACAGAAATGCATCACTGAGCCAGGCTGCATCTTCTCTTTATCACTCAGTACTCTAATAGCCTGTGAGTGTTTCTGAATCCGACTCCTGCCCCAACTCTAAGTTCCATAACAATACTTATTCACTGCTCCATCTCCAATGCCATGTGCAGTGTTCAGCATATAGAAGGTGCTCTGTAAACCTTTATCAGGTAAATGAGAGGCTGAGGCTGTAGCTCAGTGGTAAAGCATTTGCCTAGCATGTGTGAGGCCCTAGGTTTGATTCCCTAGCAACACACACACAAAAGTAAATGAACAAGTGAATTAATCCTCCTTACTTATCTACCCCTCCAAGCCATGGCTGCATCCTTGACTTATTCCCTCAGCTGGAGATTGACACTATAGAATGGCTGATTTTAAGAAACATGACTTCCCCGTGAGTCTGCTTGGTTGAATTAGCAGCTGCAAGTCAATACGCCCCCAGGTAATGGAACCTACTTTATAAAGTTATTTAATATTGACCAGTTGAATTACAGAAAATATGTGTCAAAGTCAATGGTTACAATTTTATCTTAATTACTTCTAACAAGAGCAAAATACCATGACTTATTATCTTTTGTAGGCCCTCCCTGGCAGGTAATGATAAAGCCATGTCACCATCTTACTAATGGTGCCTGAATTGTTTTGCCAAGGCAGGGAGGATATCTGTGCAGCTGATTGAAACATGGATTCGAATCATTGGAATAGAAGTTTGAAAAGGAGACAGGCCCTTTGTAAGTGCTTTCTGTTATACTGTGATATTAGTGAAAAAATGAGGTTAGGGGTATTAGTTGCTCACCAAGAGACCTCACAGTGTGTTTACTAAGATCTACATTCAATTCTTCATCTTTGCAATTTAAAACCCCTTGGCCTCAGAAAGCTAATACATGCTAGCCAAATTGACATTAATCAGAGCGCCAATTTAGTTAATTTGCAATAAAATGCAGAACACCAAGGACAAAAATCATAAAGAGAAATATTGATATATTTGAGTGTATAAATATTTTAAATCTCTTTATACAAAATTCACCACAAATAAAATTAATAAGAAAAGATTGACATCCATATGTAAAGATCTCATATGAATGAACAAGAGAAAGGTAAGTGTTTCAATATAAAAGGGGGCAAAGGAAATTCATAAAAGGAAAAACAAATTGGCCAATAACTGAACACGCCAGTCCTTTTTTCTGCTGTCAGTGGTGTGCTAGAGCCTGCTTTCAGGGCTTCAAATGTCATATTGATAGCTCGAAATCAGTTGTGGTGAGAGTGTTTATGCTATGGAAATCAGCACATGATGTATAGCAGGGTTATTATTTGTTTTTTTTCTTCTTGGAGACCTGGTTGTTAAACATTTACCATAACCCGGTGTGATGGCACACTACTGTAACCCCAGTGACTCAGGAGGCTGAGGCAAGAGGATCACAAGTTAAAGGCAAGCTTCAGCAACTTAAGCATTTACTGGCATACTACTCCATGTGCTCAATCACTGCCTCTCACCTGGATCCTTTTAAAAAATATGTACATATATACATATGTACACATGTATATGTATATGTATATATGTATACTGGGGATTGAACCCAGTGGTACTTTACCACTGAGCTACATTCCCAGAACATATGTACATATATATGCACATATATATACATATATACATACATATTTTAGTTGTATATGAACACATACCTTTATTTATTTATTTATTTATTTATTTATTTATTTATTTATAGTGCTGAGGATCAAACCCAGTACCTCACACATGCCAGGCAAGTGCTCTATCACTGAGCCACAACCTGGCCCTCTCACCTGGATCTTTTCCAAGTACACTTAAACATACTCATGTCTTCTCTGCATCATTAAATAGCCCCAATCCCTACATCCTTCTCCAGTAACCATACATACCCCTTTTGTTTTCCTTCATAGACAAACTTCTTCAAAGAACTGGTATACTTGCTGAATCCAATGATGGATTTCCCAATCATTCTTCAACACATTTAAACAATTTTTGGCCACTGTCACTTTCCTAAAACAGCTTTTGCTGAGCTGAATGACCTCTACAAACCTTAAATTCTATGAACACTTTTATTTCCTCAACCTCTTTTTTTTTTTCAGTGCAGGGAAGGAACTCAGGGCTTTACACACACTAGCAAGTGCTCTACCACTAAGCTGCACTGCCAGCCTTCCTTGACCTCTTGACAATGCTCAGTTCTGTTGACCATTGCCATGTTTTTTTGGGGGGGGAACTGGGGACTGAACTCAGGGGCACTCAACCACTGAGCCAAATCCCCAGCCCTATTTTGTATTTTATTTAGAGACAGGGTCTCACTCAGTTGCTTAGTGCCTCGCTTTTGCTGAGGCTGGTTTTGAACTGACAATCTTCCTGTCTCAGCCTCCCTAGCTGCTGGGATTACAGGCATGGGCCACCGCACCCAGCTGTTGACCATTATCATCTTGAAATCTTCTCGTCCTTGAGCTTCAAAATGCATGAATCTGCTTGTTCTCCAGTTTCCCTGGCTTTTCCCATTTTCCACCTCCAAATGTTTGTATTTTATTTATTTTTAAAAATGTGGTGCTGTGCTGGGGATATAGCTCAGTTGGTAGAGTGCTTGCCTTGTATGCACAAGGCACTGGGTTCAATCCCCAGCACCACACAAAAAAGAGCAGAATCAATATTTACAAAGCAAGCACCCATGTAACTACCTCCAAGTCAAGAAAGAGAAAATTAGTATTTACTATGTATACCAGATTTTGGATACTGCCTAATGACAGATTTGTATTTGACTTTTATTTATTTTTATGTGGTGCTGAGGATTGAACCCAGGGCCTCACACATGCTAGATGAGCACTCTACCACTGAGCCACAACCCCAGCCCCTGTATTTGACTTTTTGTATGTATATAAACCATACTTTATTTTTCTATACACACACATATGCAGAAACCATACTTTATATCTCTTTATGCATCCCATAGTGTCTAGTGCAGTGTCCTAGATATGATAGTTGATCAGTACACTTTACATGATTGTACTAAATGACTCTTGGGAAGACTGCTGTGGGCCAATTTTGGCAAACAAGAAGTATTTGAGGAAATACAAAATTATATTGTCTAAATCAATTGTACAACCCAGGTATAAGAATAACTAGTAGATCATGATGTGGGTGGGAAGTCAAACCTTCTCTTGAGTTCTGGCTCTTGCCCAATGTATTATAGCCTAGAACTATTTTGGTGTCCTCCTAACTAGTCTGCCTGCCTCCTTGCCTTTATTCAATAAGTTCTTCATGGGGCGCCTCAATGATCTGCATAAATCTCACTGTGTGATGCCACCACTCAATAACCATTCATGTAATGGTTTTCCAGTTTGCTTTTTAAATATTTTTTTAGATGTTGATGGACCTTTATTTTATTTATTTATTTTTATGTGGTGCTGGGGATCGAACCCAGGGCTTCACGCATGCTAGGCGAGCGCTCTACCACTGAGCTACAATGCCAGCCTCTGGCTTTCCAGTTTTGAGGTACCTCAGCACCAACTGGAGAGCTTGTTACAAACCCATATTTATTCTGCTCTGTAGAGATCCTGATTCAGCAGTTCCAAAGTTAGTTTCAGGTCTCTATATCTATAAGAAGAACCATAGATGATTCTTTTTTTAAACAAACTTTTTCTTATACCTTTATTTTATTTATTTATTTTTATGTGGTGCTGAGGATTGAACCCAGGGCCTCGCACGTGCTAGGCGAGCCCTCTGCCACTGAGCCACAACTTCAGCCCCCATAGATGATTCTTCTAAAGAAATTTTTTTTAGTTGTAGATGGATACAATACCTTTATTTTATTTATTTTTATGTGGTGCTGAGGATGCAACCCAGGGCCTCACACATGCCAGGCAAGCACTTTACCATTGAGCTACGACTGCAGCCCCAGGTGATTCTTTTTTAAAAATTAAAATTAAAAATTTAAAGTGAAGGGCTGGGGATGTGGCTCAAGTGGTAGCGTGCTCACCTAGCATGTATGAGGCACTGGGTTCTATTCTCAGCACCACATAAAAAAATAAAATAAAGATATTGTGTCCACCTAAAACTAAAAAAAATAAAATATTTAAAAAAATTTAAAGTGAAAATATGAAAAGTATACATATTAGTGGACGTTAGACAATTTTCTGTTACTATAGCAGATATTTTTAAGATAATCAAGTTATAAATAGGAAAGGTTTATTTTGGTTCACAGTTTGGGAGGTTTCAGTCCATGATCAGTCATTCTCTTTCTTTTGGGCCTGTGATGAGGCAGCACATTATGGTCAGAATGTGTGGTAGATCAAAATTGTTCACCTCATGGTGAGCCAGGAAGCAGAGAGAAAGAGGAAGAGACCAGGGTCCCACAATCCCCTTTCAGAGCATTTCCCCAATGACATAAAGGCCTCCCACTAGGACACACCTCTTAAAGTTTCGACCACCTCCTAACAGCATCAAACTGGGAACCCAGCCTTTAACACATTGGATTTTGTGGGACACTTAAGATCCAAAGTAGAGCTGGGTGCAGTGGTACACACTTGTAATCCCAGCAGCTTCTGAGGCTGCAACAGGAGGATCTCGAGTTCAAAGCCAGCCTCAGCAATGGCAAGGCACTAAGCAACTCAGGGAGACCCTGTCTCTAAATAAAATACAAAATAGGGCTGGGGATGTGGCTCAGTGGTTAAGTGCCCATGAGTTCAATCTCTGGTACCTAAAAAAAGAAAAAAAGGAAAAAGATTCCAACTATAGCAATGGATGCCATGTGATTTTTTTTTTAGATAGAGTCTCACCATGTTGTCTAGACTGTCCTCAAACTTGCCTTTCTCCTGCCTCAGCCTCCCAAGTAGCTGGAAGTTCAGGCCTGCACCTGAATATCTGGTCCATGTGATATTTTGATCCATGTATACATTGTATAACATTCATATCCAGGGAAACATATCTAACTCCTCAAACATTTACCATTTCATTATGGTGAAAACATTTAAGATCCTTTTGTCTATCTTTTTTATTTTTCCTTTTTTTTTTGTACTGGGGATCTAATCCTGAGGTACTTTACCACTGAGCTATATTCCTAGCCTTTGTAAATTCTTTTTTTGAGACAGGGTCTAACTAAATTGCTTGGGACCTAGGTCATTAAGGCTGGCCTCAAACTTTTGATCTTCCTGACTCAGCCTCCTGAGTTGCTGGGATTACATTATGTACCATCATACCTGGCTTCTCTCCTTCTAAAGCCACTGTAATCCAATGGGGAGGGGGGGGGTTACCTAAGAATAATCACCTTCCAAAGGCCACATCTTAAACACCATAGTTGGATTACATTTATACCCTGTCAATACCTTACAATGGCAACTATATTTCAACATGAGTTTTTGGAGGGGACAAACCACAATCAAACCACAACAAATAGTGTCCTGAGTCCCAAGTCCTAACTGCTTTAATCATCCTCTGCTCCAGTCTTTTTCCAAGGAGGAGTCAGAGTGACCTTTTTTTTAAAAAAAATATTTATTTTAGTTGTAGATGGACACAATACTTTTATTTTATTTTATTTTTATGTGGTGCTGAGGATCAAACCTAGTGCCTCACATGTGTCAGGCAAGCACTCTACCACCCAGCTACAACCCAGCCCCAGGATGACCTTTCAAAATTGCAAATATGTTCATGTCACTCCCCTGCTCAAAACTCTTTAGCGGCTCTTCACCATCTAAGGGACAGTTTCTCTGTTTCAGGTGGCACAGCATCTGGATATCATGGTGCTCTTTCCTGAATGCTATGAAATAATTGATATATTAAATTGCTCCATATGAAATAAAACACTTTTCAAAAGAACACTTCTGCTAGCAGAAAAATATGTCTACATTATGTGTGTGCAATATAAAATCATAGCCACAAGCACAGATGTCCATGAAAAACTAAACTGTTGAATTAAGCATGATCAGTACTGGAATTGTCTGTTTAATATTCATTTGCTACTTGTTCATTCGTTTTGTTGCTTGCTAGCAGATAAGCAGGAGCATCTGTCAAAGATTTAGGAAAAATTTATGGTTAAAAAAAGTTAAAATTGAGAAATTTCCACCCATTAAGTAATTTTTTTTTTTCACTGTGAGCATCCCATTTGCACCGGGCACAGATCCAGGCACTGACTGAGTAGGCATTGTGCCTGGAGAGCACAGCTTGAAAACCCCTACTCTGAAGCAAAAAGCCTAAGCAAGTTACCATGATCAACATGACCCTTCTAGATCTGGCTCCATCTTATCTTTCAGTCTCATTTATAACCACTATCTCCTCCTCTTACCATTCCCTATGTCTGAGACTCAGAATTCCCTAAATGTTCTCTGCGTTTTTTCCCCCTTTGCTATACTGGGGGTGGGACCCAGTGCCTCATTGCATGCTAGGCAAGCGTTCTATCACTGAGCCACATCCCCAGCCCTGCCCTTGTGTTCTGTGACCTTACACATGCTGTTTTCTCCACTCTCTCTAGATTGTGGAATAAACCACTCCTTCTTTGAGACTCAGTCAGAATGGCTCTTCCCTTACCTCTGACGGTTTCTTCCTCCCTAGGGTTTTACTCCTGATTGATTATCACTTATCACACTACTAGTTATTTATGGAGCTATCAGGCAACTGGCTTGGGAGCTCCTTAAGGTCGAAGTAGGGGTTCTCATCACCCATTCTTTCTTGGTATTTAGCACAGTCACTAATGTGTAGTTGAGATTCAGTGAATATTTGTGGAATGAATGTAAAATTGGAAAGGAGGCAAAGTTTATCTTCAGACTCCTTCTAGCTCCCAACAGAGGTCCCCTCTACTCCTGTTTGGCACCCCTTCCCCGACCCTAAGCACTCCATATTCTAATGCCGCCCATAGCAGCAATCCATCAGGATCTGCCATTGCAGGCAATGGCCCAGACTTCCAACTTTCCCCTTGATCTACCAAACCTTACCAGTCCTGTGTCCTATCCAACTAGGGCTAGATTTTCAGACAAACCAGTGATTCTGAAACTTTAGAATAAACCAGAATTTCCTGGAGGTCTTATTAAAACACAGATCTCTGGGTCCCAGTCATTGAAATTCTGATTGATTCAGTAAGTCTGGTGGTGGTGGGGGGTGAGGGTTGGGGTGGAGGAAATGCTGAGAATTTGCATTTCTTTTTCTTTTCTATTTTTTTGGGGGGGGCTATGGTTAACCAGGATTGAACCCAGGGGTGCTTAACCACTGAGCCACATCCCCAGCACTTTTTTTTATATTTTATTTAGAGACAGGATCTCACTAAATTGCTTAGGGTCTCGCTAAATTGTTGAGGCTGGCTTTGACTTTGTGATCCTCCTGTCTCAGCCTCCTGAGCTGCTGGGATTACAGGCATGCACCACTGTACCTGGCGAGAATATGCATTTCTTATAATTTTCTAGATGCTGTTATGCTGCTAGGCATAGACCACAGTTTGAGAACCACTGGGATAAACTAACTAAAACCAAGGGCAGCAGGTGATAATGCACAAAGGAATCCTTAGTTTATTTTGGCTCAGCTCACTAACTGAGTTTCATCCCCCACCCCCACTGGTGCTGGGAATGGAACCCACAGCCAATCAGTGATATCCAGATTTAGTTATTCCCAGATCATTTCCTTCTCAGCTTTGCTTTTTCTTCCTCCTCCAACTTTCTGATCTTTTCATTGTTCTCTGGGCTTCTCCGTTTCAGGCCAACTCTACTGTCCCACATGTCTTTCTCCTTTTATAAAGTCACAGTTTTAGGACGGAGGCTTTTCCTGAGCTCTTAGCTTCCTTTCACTGCCCTCTTCTCCCTCCCTGTCCCCCTCATCCTATCCGCTGTTAGTACCCCACCACCTCAACAGTTAGTGTGACCTTTCTAAAGCTTGGCTCCAATTAGGCCCCAGACCTGTCTAGCAGGGGTAGCCATTTCCCCTCCCAGGCGGGGGGATTCTGGCTCCACAAACAACTTTAGCTTGCTAATGGCAGTCACCTGCTGGCTCTGAGGAAGTTGCCGCTTGCTCCGATTTCCTTAGGGACAGTGAAAATATTGAAAGTGTCTGATTTACATGCTTCCGTCCATCCATTCCTCACTCAACAAATATTGATTGAACACCTGCCAGACAATGTGCTGGGCCCCACAAAACACCTCAAAGATGTACACTTGTTTATGGCAGTGCCAGAGAGTCTAAAAATACCTTTTCACAAAGGGGAGTTTTTGCCCCACTCATCAACTGGGACAGATAGTCAAGGAGGAAAATCCACCAACTAACCACTCATGAGAACTCTTGTCCCCTTAGTCTTTCTTTCTCCCTTGTAGCTGGGGAGGTGACCCTCGACCAAAGATTGGGAAGCATGGACCCAAAGAGTTCCCAAATCTCTTTGTGGAAATGAGTGTTATAATTCATACCTTTCAGTCATTGGTCTACTGCATTGGGTGAGGTAAGGTATGCACAGCCCAGAACACAAAGAGCTAAAGCCTCTCTACACACTGACATACACAGGCTACACTACTGCCACACAAATACACACACACACACATATTTGGTTATAGATGGACACAATACCTTTATTTTATTTATATGGTTCTGAGGATTGAATCTAGTGCCTCACACATGCTAGGCAAGCACTCTACCACTGAGCCACAGCCCCAAACCCCACACAAGCTTTTATTTATTTATTTTGCACCAGGGATTGAACCCAAAGGTACTTAAACACTGAGCAACATCCCTGGCCCATTTTATTTAGAGACAGGGTCTTGTTAAGTTGCTTAGGGCCTCACTAACTTGCTGAGGCTGGCTTTGAACTCGTGATCCTCCTTCCTCAACATCCTGAGCCACTGGAATTACAGGCATGTGCTGACACCTGGTTCACACAAGCCTTCATATACATACCAGCACAAATCAAAAATACACACTGACACAATTGAAATACACAAATGTACCAACTTACATACACATTTGCATATGCCCACACCTACCCTCTCACATAGTAGACCTACACCAACAAATACACACATATATGAATAAGCACATCCCAACACACACACATTGATACACAGATGAACACAGACACAGCTGACACTGACAAAGCACATCAATACATATACTGACATATACAAATGCACACCTACTCACACATCAACACCAACACACATATCGTTCCACACCACATGGAAACTGGGAGGCCCAGGAAGCCCTTGCATAGCAGACAGCCAGTCTTGGAGGAACCAAATATATATATGTGTGTGTGTGTGTGTGTGTGTGTTATTGATTGACCTTTATTTATTTATATGTAGTGCTGAGAATCAAATCCAGTGTTTCACACATGCTAAGCAAGTGCTCTACCACTGAGCCACAACCCCAACCCCCAGTTTTGAAGGAGACTTCAATAATACATTTGGGGGCTGGGGTTGTGGCTCAGTGGTAGAGTGCTTGCCTAGCAAGCACTAGGTTCAATCCTCAGCACTACATAAAAATAAATAAATAAAATAAAGTTATTATGTCCATCTACAACTAAAAATTAATTTTAAAAAATACATTTGGATCCAGTCTGCCAGATCCAGACTTTGGCAAGGTTCTGATCATCTCTAGCGACACATGGATTGAGTGGGGCACCTAGGATTCTGTGTTTTGGTGTCTCCAGTTCTTGGAGGGAAAGTACCAGGCTTCAGTAGGCTGGGAGTGCAAAGGAGCTCAGGGCACAGTGTTCAGCACTGTTAGGAGGCAGGGCAGGCAGAATACCAAGGAAGTGCCACAGCTCAGTGGCCACTTCCAGCTCTGCCCTCCCAATAGTAGCTCTCCTCCCACCCCCAACCAAACCCCAGGCCCAGACAGAACTAGTGGCCTGCGGTCCTTTCCCATTTACTTACACACCAGCTTTTGCCAGGGAAGACTCCTCTCCCTAATAGTTGCCCAGCTTGGAAGCAGCCAGTCACCTCTGACTTCCCACCCGCATCTGGTTGGGGTGCAAGCCTTACAGCAGTTCCTCAAATTTAGCTCTGCTCCCTGGTATCTATCACAGGCATCCCAATCTAGGGCCAAGCCCCATCCCCCAGGCCCTACCTCTGTGCTCCAGAGGGTCTCTGAGACTCCATCTGCCCCTTTTCCTTGTCACCACCATCTGTGGTCCTGTGCCATCTGTCTTACAGAACTTCCCTGTACTAGTCCCTGATTGTGCCAAGCTCTTCTCTTTAGGCCACTCTCGGGTCTCCAGAACAATGATGGAGCACAGTGGGCAGCTCCTGGATATTTGGCTTATATATAGTATCCCTGCTGCCACCTCCTTGTGTGTCTCTTCTTTCTTCCATCCCCTTTGCTTCACTTTTGAATGTTCTTCTGACTGTTCAGAAAACACTTAATCCAGTACCTTATGGATGTCAGGCCCTGCACTAAGCACTGGGGATGCATTTTGCAGATTTGTTGTTGCAGAGGTATAGGAAGTACATAAAGAGCTCTGAGAGAGTGTGAGAGCACTACCCAGTGGAATCAAGTGCCAGGAAAGCTCTTCCTGGGCCACTCCATTTCCTTGCCTCCCTTCCTTCTCCTACATCTCCACTTCTGAGTCGGTTCCCTTCTTCCTCTCCCTGAATCCATCGACTCTTCTTTCTCCTACCTCTCAGCTGCATGAGACTTGAGTGTCTTCAGGGTTATCTCCGCACTGCACAGGGCCCCCTGGTATACAGGGTTTCCTCCACTAGGCCTGCCCTCCATCCTGGGTCACTTTTTGAGATCAGGGATCCCATCTTTTTGAGGAGTGAAGTACAGTGTCCTGCCTTCCTGGGCTTTGGGCATGCCAAATTTGCCCCGGTTCTCGGGTCACAGGGAGCTAGCAAGGGGCCAATCACAGGAGAGACGGAAGGACTTCAGGGCTGGAGAGATGCAGAATCAAGGGAGAGGAACCCGCAGTGGCAGCTGGCCAGGAGGAAAAGGAGTGAAGGCAGGCAGAGTCCCCGCCTTCGGGGATTTTACCCCCTACACAACGTCGGCCACGTTGTCTCAGGATAAATTAGAATTAAAGGGGGAATCAGGGACAGAGCGACTAGGGAAATCTTCCCTTCACCTGCCCCTCCAGCCCACGCCACAGAGTTAGGGATCTTCTGCTCCTCCTGTGAGACTCCTTTGTGGCCCCTGACACAAGAAGCTTGGGTACTTTAATAAGCCTCTTCTTAAGCGTCTGGATAGAGCTGGGTGGGAAAGAGAGGCGTGAGGTCCATTGGTATTAAGCACCCAGGTAGGTGGTGAGCTCGGATCCACGAAACTACAACCCCCGAGGCTTGGGAACCCCAGGGGAGGAGGGGTGCCTCAGGACCCTGGGCTCAGACTCCACAAGTCACAGCTCAGTTGCCGGGCCGCAGTGCGGCTGCCCCTAACCGCCCCCTCTCTGGGCTCCAATGTGGAGCTGCAGGTGCCGCAGCCACCCTTCCCTCAGCCTCAGCAAAGGTCCTGGGTCATGGAGGGGGGTGGACGATAGTGGAGCATTGAGACTCGAGCGGCCGGCGCTCCCATCCAAGCACCCTGGGATCTCTGTGCAGAGCAAGAGGGGAGACAGGGGGCCAGGAGGAGGGAGAGGAGGATTGCGGAGCTCAGCTGCTGTGCTGAGCGCCGGAGGGGGGAGGGGCGGGGCTCCCTTCCAGTCTCCAGGGTCTGGGGACTAGGGGATGTAAGGGAGAGCAGGGGGGTGTGACAATTCAGCAGAGGTCGGGACGTACCACGGAGCCCAGTGGCGGGGGG
>NW_026000283.1:10333413-10384767 GCF_001458135.2 Marmota marmota marmota
TGGCTGGAGTAGGGTTTCTCCATATGCATTACATTTGTGACTGCGTCTGTGTGTGTATCGGTGTGTGCGCGTGTGTGTGCACGCGCGCGCCCTCGTGCCTTCCCTGGGCAGGCGGCAGTGGCGCCCGGGGTTCTGTCTGTGACCCCAGATGAGTCTGCCTGTTTCTGTGAGTGTGCTCACCTCTATGGTGTGCGTCCATGCGTCCAGAATGCCTCAGTGTCTGCTTGCTCTGTGTGCCTCTGGGTTCCACTTCTGCGTCTGTGTGGGGTGCAGTTCGCTGGCCTGTAGGTGGCTGGCTGCGTATTTTGGCATGTTTCTCAGCGGTCCTCTGGGGGTCTGTCTCGGGTGCCTGTTCAGTATAACTGGGCTTGTGTGCCCAAACCTGTGGAGCTGGCTTCTTTCTGTGGGGACTCAGGAAAATAAATGTGAGACTTGCAAAAGCAGTATCGGCTCTCTTTTTGTTGGCAACCAACTCTGGGAAAAGAAAAAAAAAAGTCTTCATTTAAAAAACTGAAGTTTTCCATCTTGGGATGTGCAGAGAAATCATTGAAGTGACCTGAGGCTCCATGTTTGTTTTAGACCAGAAGTTTGGTTGTGCAAGGAGATGTTTCCATTTGAGAGGAACAACCTAGTTTTTCTATTCATCCATGGGTATCTAGGATTTTAAGAAGCCCATCAGCACCCTGAGTTGAGGCAGGGCAATGATGTAGAGGTAGGTCAAATCCCATGACACTAAATATCACATGATGAAAATATCTAAGCCACATAAAATGTTGTTAAACCTTGTAGTTTACTTATTTAGGGAAATATTCCACACAATGCAGTTCTAGTGCAAAACAAAACAAAAAACAAAAGAAACCACCAGCCTCCAGGTGTGTGGTGTAATTGAAATTGATTTGTTTTTAAAATCTGAATCTAGAATGTGATGGAATAAATTTATTCCACCTCTATCTCAGTTTGGAAGGTCAGGATCATTTCTTTGGAACCTCTCTTACCCCCTGAACACCCCCAGAATAGAGCTCTTTATGCAGTCATGGTGTGGAAGATTGAGGAGTAGATAGAAGACAGTGCTCTGTGATGATGGGATTTGATGGAATTCTCTTTTCCACAAAACTGGCACTGTGATATTTATTGCTTTAGTGTTTTGAGGGCACCTAGAGTGCTTTTCTGCCCCTTGTTACATGCATTTTAGAGATGGCATAGTTTAAGTAGAGGAAGTAGCTTCCTGGATTATGCTCGCTCCATCCACAGTGACCAAAAAATGACACTAATGATTTTTTTTTCTTGTCAGATAATGAATTTGCATCGACCCTTCCATACATTCTTACCAGTCTCCCTTACCTGCAAAGGGGAACATTCCAGAAGGTTGTTTCACCTCAGGCACAACTCAGGCACTCCAGAGATCCTCTTTGTTTTGCAGATGAAGTGGGTAGGGGGTAGTTTACAGTCCCTTGCTTTGCTTTGCTTTGCATGGCTCCACTTTGCTCTGGCTGGTCTTGCCATACTGTAAGCTGGAGGACATAATTCTATGCCAGCTTCTGAAGCTGAAAGAGCAGCCCAAGCACTTGAGACCTTGTTATCGTGATAAATGGGTTTCTGGGAAAACTGACGTCACTCTCCATGCCTCCCTCCCCCCAAGCCAGTGAAGCTCTTATTTATGTGTCATTTGTCTCTCTGCTCCCTTTGTGTTTGCAAGAAGTTGAAATTCACAAGGGAAGATGGAATTAATCAAGAGACCTTAGGCTACTGGTTGTTGCTGGTTTCTTCCATGTGTGTATAGGATGAAAAGACTAGAGAATAAGCCTAAGCCTAAGTGTGGTTAGCTTAGGAGTTCTTTTTTAATAGCCTTGAGACATGGTACCATGTGAGTAGTGTCCTGGTGAATGTGCATGTGTGTGTGTGTGTGTGTGTGTGTGTGTGTGTATGTGTTTGGGTGTCCTTTCCAGGGTCAGTTGAGGGTCATTGTGATTAAACAGGCTGGAGAGTTGTTGTTGGATAGTACCTTTATTTGGCCAAGCATGCAACTTGGAAGTTCAATTCTTGTGTGCATAATTCAATTCCATCCCATTTGAATGAACACCACAAAGGATTCTGTGTGACAGCGCTATTTCTCTGCTGTGTCCATGAATATTTATTTGTATGACTACTGTGTCTAATATGATGGGTGGCCCTTGTTAACTATACCCCCTCCAAAAAAGGTGGTAGGCTACCAAAAAAGGTAGCTTCCTGTCTAATTAGAGAGACAAATTGTGGATACTGAGATAATGAGAGCATTATAAAAGATCCTTGAGGTGCTCCACCTCCACCTCCTGCCTGAGGTGGCTTGGGCTGCTATTAATATACACTCTGAGAGGTCACATGACTTGTCCAGGGTAATCTAACAAGACACAGTGCAGGTTCCAAAAGCAGCATCTCCTACCTTGTATACTGAGTTATTTCTTTCAGGGTTGCATTAGGGGTGGGCGCTGTAGGTACTGACCACAGAAGAATAGTCTGGTTGATTCTCACTGGAACCAATCCCACAATGTGAACAATGTTGCTTTTCCCAGTGACAATCTGGGTAAAGGTCTTTCTCCTCAATGAAAGAATTTGTAGGGCCTAACTTTGCCCTACAAAATTACCTCGGTTGGCCTAGGGTAACTGTCCCAGAATAACTGCCCACCAATGAGGAGGAGGTTGCTGCTGCATTCTGGTTTTGCTATCAGGTGGCAGTTACCTTTTGATTCTCCTTGAAGCTTCCTGCCTCAGCCATCCCTACTCACCAAAGGTAATATTGTTCTTCGAGCAGGAAAAACAGGACCCCAACATTCACCTATAGCTCTACTAGGGATATAGCAGTGAAGAAAGTTCACATGGCTCCAAATATTAAAAATTGTTCAATATAAGTTGAAGGCCAATGGGAAATCACTATACCATTTTCCAACTTTTCTGTGTGTTTGAAATTTTCCAAAATAAAAAATTGGGGGACCATTATAGTGCCTCCCAAATGCACATAGCCTCTTTCCCTCGAGAGTTCACATCTAGTGGTAGAGGTAGACACAAATCTCTATATAAAGGGCTGGGGATGTGGCTCAAGCGGTAGCGCGCTCACCTGGCGTGCGTGCGGCCCGGGTTCGATCCTCAGCACCACATACAAACAAAGATGTTGTGTCCGCCGAAAACTAAAAAATAAATATTAAAAAAAAAAGAAAAAAAAAAGAAATCAAAATCCTGCCAGGCCTTCTCTTCCCCCTCTTCTCCCTGTACCCCTCAGTACCCTCACAGGGGTCAGAGAAGAGTATACTTGAGTGATCTGAAGACTGATGTTAAAGATTCTCAGCTTAAATCCAAGATAGCACAGTCACGGGTTGTGTGGGTTTTCTTTTTTTTCCCCCCTCTCTCCATATTGCTTTAAATAAAAATCTTGGAGCCACCAGCCATGTAATGATGGATTATTTTAAGTAACAACTGGAGGGGGGGGCAGAATAAATTAGAAACACAGACCCTTCCTCCTCAGTTTGGCAGGAGGAGGCTTCTGCTGCCAGGATTTGAAATCGTGGGTTTCTCAACTGCCTGCACAGAGGAAGGAGGCCACATGCTCAGGAGGGTGAGAAATAATGTTATCCTCTCCTCCAGTGTCTTCTCATTAGAGACAACCATCTGCTGAATTGTGCACTATTCTCTCAGCTGGCCCTGGAGTTGGGACATCCCTTCGACCAGGAAAAGATTTGCAGGCCTTCTCAGGGACAGGCCTCAGGGTTCCGATTTCCCCTGCCAGGGCTCTCTCTGACCCCTAAAGAAGGCCTTGGGGTAACAGGAGCAGAACTCTGCTTTCACGGCCCTGATGGGGTGTGAGATAGTGTTTGAGGTGTTCGGTTTCCTTTCACAGCAGAGGCCCCCAGCTCTGAACACTGATGCTGAAGCAGGAACTGGGTTTTTTTTTTCAGATCCCCATTAAACTAGACCAGATGGAGGCAGAGGCAATTCAGGCTCCCCCGAGGGTAGTTGGGCATTCACCCAGAGGCCTATGGGTAAATCTTTTCTTTTCTTTCTTCCTTTCTTTTTTTTTTTTTAATGGATTGGAGGTAACAATATCCAGAACACCTAGAAAACTGGAAACTGCCTGGCTTGAAAGGAATCTGTCTAGTTTTTGTGAGACAGTTGACTGCCATGGGCAGGGGTTACCTCTGGCCTGAGGTGGAGATATTTTACCTAGACAATGGCTTGTTGAGTTAGGTAGGCTCCTTAGTCCTGGGGCTCTTCAGTGGAGCTGGGCAGCTGGCCAGGTTGAATGTTAGACTGGAGTCAGAAGAGAGGAAACAGAGAAAAGTCGGGGAGACAGCGGAGAGGAGGGGAATAGGCTCTTCATGGCAGGGACTGCCTCAGTTGCCTTCTGTGGGCCAGGACCACCTGGGTCATGTTCCTTGACCTTTCTCACTCTTGACAAATACCAAACCACAAACCCCCAAGTCCTGGAATTTTAGCAGCAGAAAGAAATACATCTGCCACTTAAGTCAGCTTTTCCATTTGAGAGTGGCAGTCTGCTTGACAGGGGTCTGGATCCTAGCACCACTTGCTGCCACTAAATCACTCTGTGACTCGGGACCAGTCATTTCCTCTCTCTGAGTCTCTGTTTCCCCTTTCATAAAAAGAGTGGGTTGGAGTAGGTGATCTTTAAGGGCGTTTCCAGTCCTGACGTTGTATGTACGGTTTGGTTCTTATGTTTCCTAGTTCTCAAGCCTAATTTCTTTTAGGTTTTTGCTTCCTTCTGCTTCCAAATGAGGTGGCAGAAATGAACTCCACCCCTTCCCTGCTTTGACTCCTTGAGCTGGGTGGGGGAGAGAATTGAATTGTGCAGAAGGTGAGTCTATGCTTTTAGCTCAGCAGGGTCTCTGTAAGTAGAATAGGAACAACTTTTTGGATATTGTCTGTCCATGTAGGTATATATAGCTATTGTCTACCAATAAAGGTACATGACAGCTGAATGTTTGTCTGTGGAATCCCACTTTAAATGCACTAGAAGAGCTGGCTATTTAATGGAATCCTGCTGTGGATCCTTTTATAGAATGAAAAGCCACTCTGGAATTTATCTTGTGTATTAAATCGGTTTCATCTATTGGCTTTGCCAAAAATGGGCCTTCCCCCCTGTGTGGTAAGGATGGACTCTCCTTACGCTTCCCCAGCGTCCCATAAGCTGCTCCCCCACTGAAGGGCATTTCTGAGGCCCGTTAGGGCCAGCTGCCAGCTTTTGCAGGCCTTGTTTCTTCTTGCTATGTCCCCCAAATTCCGTCTCCCAGTACAGGGCATTGAAACTTCTGTTTCCTCTTAACCTGGCTTAATCACCACAAGGGACATCCTAGTATTTGAAGTATTGAGTGCATTGGAAATTTTTACTTCTTAAAAAAAATCTGGGGCTGGGGATATAGCTCAGTTGGTAGAGCGCTTGCTTCACATGCACAAGGCCCTGGGTTCAATCCCTAGCACCACCAAAAAAAAAAAAAATCTGGGAATTTATTGGTGCTTTTGTGGTTCTTATGATAACATTGGAGGCAGCAGATGGAGCTGAGAGCCACCTGATTGTTTTATCAGGACATTTCACTACACATTTTAGGATACATTTTTTTAATATTTATTTTTTAGTTTTCGGCGGACACAACATCTTTGTTGGTATGTGGTGCTGAGGATCGAACCCGGGCCGCACGCATGCCAGACGAGCGCGCTACTGCTTGAGCCACATCCCCAGCCCCTAGGATATATGTTTTGACTTCTGATTTACACGAATCTTTACAATTATAAATTGTACTGTAAAATAATAAGTTACATCTATTATGTGTAATAATAAGTTAGTATTAGAAGAATAACAGGGTTTTATTGTATCATTGGTAAAATAAATGTCCTATATGCAGTAAAACTTCCTGAGAGCTAAATGTTCTGCTTAACCAAATATTCTGGTTGTCTATCTTTTTAGTTGTAGTTGAAGGTTTTTCTAGAATATCTGAGGCCACTTCCTGCCTGGGAAAGTATCATCATAGAATCTTTTTTTTTAATAACTTTATTTTATTTATTTTTATGTGGTGCTGAGGATCGAACCCAGGGCGTCACATGCACTAGGCAAGCGCTGTACCACTGAGCTACAACTGCAGCTCTCATCATAGACTCTTTAAAAAAAAAACCCCAAACAACATTTTTCCAGACTATAAAACTAAAGCATGCATTTTATAGAAAATTTGGAAAAGATCAAACAACAACATCACATATAAGCCTTCTACTCAGAAGTAACCAGTGTCATCGCAGTTTCCCTTGACCACTGGGATGCTCCTGTGTGTGTTGGTGTTTTGTTTTGCTTTACTTTGATAAACGGCATTTGGTGAGGATTTCTTTGTGTTATTAACTATCTTTAGAAAATATTTTTTCAATTGTTTAATATTTCATCATGTCATTGAATTGATGATTTTTTTGTTTGTTTGTTTTGGTACCAGGGATTTGAACCCAGGGACGCTTAACTACTGAGCCACATCCCCAGCTCTTTTTTTGCATTTTATTTAAAGACAGTCTCACTGAGTTACTTAGGGCCTCTCTTAGTTGCTGAGGCTGGCTTTGAATTCACGATCCTCCTGCCTCAGCCTCCTGAGAGACTGGGATTACCAGTGTGTGCTACCACGCCTGGCCCATTTTTATTTTTTTGTGACAGGGTCTCACTAAATTGCTTAGGGCCTGGCTAAATTACCGAGGCCGAACTCAAACTTGCAAACCTCCTGCTTCAGCTTCCTGAGCTACTGGGATGAATTGGTTTTGAAGGGCTTGGAGATTTGCATTGTAGGTTAGTATTCAAGGCCAGAGATGGTGATGGAAAAAAGGAAGGTGTGAGAGATTGGATCCACCACTAAGCGACTGTTGAGGCTACTGAAGAAAATCCACCTCCATATTTCTGCCCCTCACTAGCATTTGGATGGACAAGGCCAGAGGAAAAAGTTTAAGGAAAACCCCATCATGGGTAATGAGTTCCAAACATTTCACTCTCATTCGTCCTTCAGGAGGACAGCTACTAACTTAAACGTTGAGACAGGAAATTCTCTATCGACACAGATGGATCCTTCCTTCCCAGAAGCCTCAAATACTGCTTGCTTACTCTACCACTAATGTTGGAAGAGAGGCAGTGGGGAGTGGGGGACAGCAATTGCCTACTTGGGTACTTTTGGGACTCTTTATTTTCAGAATAACAGCAATGGGAGAAAGATGCACAGCTGGAAACACCATAGCTTGTTCTTCTTAATATGAATCTTACGAATATTCAATTAAAAAATGAAATTGGTGTGCCCTCAGGGGAGGAGGTAGAAGGGAACAAGAGCAGCGTTTCTGTCTGTGATATGAAATGTGGTATAACGTATTTCAAAACCGCAGGTGACTGCAGATGAGGAAAAAACAGGAAATGTAATTGGGGAGGGGAGTGGGGGCTTCTCCAATTCTCATGAGCACTCTTTTATTTTTGCCTTCCTTTTACTTCCTCTCAGACTTTCTGCATCCTAATTACCTCTGTTGCAAAGCCCAGTGAGCAAGAACTCTTCTTTCTTTTATTAAAAATGCTTTTAAATTATACAGGTAATGTGTGAATAAATTTGTGGTATAAAAGAATCAAACACTGCAAAAGCATGCTGACGACCCCCCTGACTAGGCCCCTGCTTCCATTTTCCTCCCCTGAGCTAGCCACTGTGTTTTTGGTTTGGCAGTTGTTTTTTCAGTTTCTGTAAATGTGCTCCTATACATTTATGTGAAAAGACACATATATAGGCTTCTTGTGAATATAGAGGTTCATCCTGTGCTTCTTGTTCTGTTTCTATCTCAAAATATGTCTTGGAAGCTGGGTGTGGTGGCGCACGCCTGTAATCCCAGAAGCTTAGGAGGTTGAGGCAGGAGGATCACGAGTTCAAAGCCAGTCTCAGCAAAAGCAAGGCTCTGAGCAACTCAGTGAGACCCTGTCTTTAAATAAAATACAAAATAGGGCTGGGGATGTGGTTCAGTGGTTGAGTGCCCCTGAGTTCAATCCCTGGTATCTATCTATCTATCTATCTATCTACCTATCTATCTTGGAGATATTCACATCAGTACATATGAACTACCACATTCCTCTTTTTTAACTTTTAAAATGAATATTTATTGTACAAATTAATGGGTTTCACTGTGACATTTCCATATATTGCATTCCTCTTACTGGCTGCAGAATGTTCCAGAATATGCATGTATCATAATTTAGTTAAATATTTTCCCATTGTCATTTAGGGTTTTTTTTTTCCTATTAGTTTTTTTTTAGTATTATATGCAGGGCTGTAATGAATTTTCTTGTGCAGAGATCTTTGCATAGATATGTGAGTTTCTGCAGAATAGAATCTAAGAGGAGGTTTTAAGGTTAGGGAGATGTGCAGTTTATAGTTTGGTGATTATGACCTTTTTGGCATCTCGGTTCAATCCTTGAACATGGCATCACCTGCTATTCAAGATGACAACTTGAGGGTTTAGTATCAGACGTGCTGGGCCAAGTTGCTAGTTTCATCTCCTCTAGTGTACATTGTAGTCAAGGGAGCATTCAATTAACTGCAATCAAAGTAATCAGGACCTCAATTAATTAGGCCACCTTAAGGAGAAAGAGGAAAGAGATATCAGGTTTAGTGAGAGAGGAGGAAAGAAACTTCCAGGGGCTTTCCAGGGGTAAATGTTCATTCCAGTCCAATGTCCTGTCTTTTTTACCTCCACATATTTAGTTCTGAACAATGAAGACAAATATTCACAATGATGACCTTGACATAGTATAAGATTCATCAAAGCAAGAGTGCATGGTGCTCATTAGACAGGATTTCCTAAAATAGGAACTACACAAATACATTTTTGAAGCTTAACTACAGGGTTTGAGGAAAAAAAAAAAAACTTTTCTGCTTGAGGACCAAAAAACCACATTAACCAGGTCCCATGTCCCCTAGTCCCCAGGCTCTTCAGTTAATTTAGGAGTAATGGACACTGGGCAAAAGATACAGAAGAAATAAGGATTCTAAAAGTCACCAGTAACCTTCGCAAAATCCGAATCAATGAAGTAATTCTTCTTGACTTTCTCTTTGGCTTCTGGCAACAGACAACTATTGGATCATCTTACTTTTCTGATCATTTTCTTCTCGTTGCAGAATCCTCTTCATCTTTCCATTTCTTACTCATGAACATTTCTTGTACTCAGTCTTTAGCTCTTTGATTCCTGTACTTCTCTCAGAGAGCACATCCAGTGTTATACCTCTCACTCCTAAATTTATGACTCAGTACTGAATGCTCTCTGAGCCTACAATCCCATATTGCTAACTACTTATTGGATTGCTTTTCATGGATATCTTACCATAAAAATCAAAATGATCTTATTTTCCTTAACACATAACATGTTTTTCCAAATCCAAGAGAAAAGACAAACACCCCATTTTTGAAATGGGCAAAGAAATGACTAGGTAATTCACATACACAAATTCACATACATAGTTGAACAATGAAAACATGTTCACCCTCACTAATACAATGCAAATGAAACAACACAATGCTATTTTTCAGTGATTCAATTCACAATGGTTAAAAAGCCTGTGAAACTCGGTGCTTGTGGGTAAACACTCACATATTAGAGGTAGAAATATAAATTTTGTACTATTCTCTATTCAATAATGTATCAACATTCACCAAAGTCTTTAAAATGTGTGAACCTTTTGATCTAGTAGGCTTCGATTCTAGGACATGATCAGAGATATATGCAAACCTGGAAGAACCAGTGTTATTATATTGAAAACTTGAGTATATACTAAGTGTCCAGCAATAGAAGATTGGTTAAGAAAATATGAAAAATTCCCGCACTGGAATGCTATATGACCAATAAAAACAATTTTTTAGAAGCATGTTTAATTACTAAAAAAATCCATACTATATTAAGCAAGGTAATAAAAAGGGTATGAGTTCAGGTAATGAAAAGGAATATACAGCAGTATTCCTATTTTATTAAAAAAAACAAAGGCATACAAAAGGCAAGCATAGTGGTGCACACCCATAATCCCAGCGTTTTGGGAAGCTGAGGTAGGAGGATCACAAGTTCAGAGTCAGCCTCAGCAACTTAGGGAGACCTTAAACAACTTAGCAAGATCATGTGTCAAGATAAAAAATAGAAAGAGTTGGGGATGTGGCTCAGTGGTTAAGTGCCCCTGCGTTTAATCCCTGGTACTCCCCTCCCCCACAAAAAGGCATACAGATTGGAGGAAAATACATAATATTAAGTGATGATCTCTGGAGAGTGATTTTTGTGGGTGATTTTTATTTTCTTCTTTATGATTTCTGCAATGAACATTGATTACTATTATCAAACATAAAACTTGTAAGTAGCTGAGCATAGTGGCATGTACCTGTGATCCCAGCGGCTCAGGAGGCTGAGGTAGGAGGATCACGAGTTCAAAGCCAGCCTTGGCATAATCAAGGTGCTAATAAGCAACTCAGTGAGACCCTGTCTCTAAATAAAATACAAAATAGGGCTGGGGATGTGGCTCTGTGGTCAAGTACCCCTGAGTTCAATCCCTGGGCCCTAAACAACAGCAGCAACAACAACAACAATAACAACAACAACAAAAAAAAAACCTGTAAGTAGATTTTTTTTTTAGTAAAAGCTTTTTGAAAACAGAATCTTAGACATTCCCACTAACCAAGTTCTCTTTCCTGGCCTTTCTCTGTCCTTGCTGGTATCAATCAAGGTTTAGATCTTGAAGTCAGCTTTGATTGTTTTCGCATTCCTTCTGCCCAGCCACTTATTAAGTCTCATCCCTCCTTTAGGGCATCTCTCAAATTTGTTCCTTTTTTGTGGATGTGGTGCTGGGGATGGAACCAGGGCCTCATACATGCTAAGCACACATTCTACCACTGACCTGTACCCCCGGCCTCTTTCTTGAGTCCCAAGTCAAATCAGTTCACTTCAACCAGCATTTATTGTCACAGTACTTGGACGTCACTCTGCCTGTTCAACATTATTGGAGCCCTATTCCAGTGTGTATCCCTGCCCTAGTCTCCTGTTCCTCCAATTAGTCAAAGCACCCTGTAGCTGGAGTGATCTTTCATAAGCCCTACTTTTATCATGGCCCTCCCTGCTTAAACATACTCAAAATTCCCCAAGTCCCTTTGCCTAGGGAATACAGCTCATACTTTTTATTTTGCTATTCGGGACTCTTTATTTACAGCACTGTGCTGGGTGGGAGATAATGGTGGACACATGGGAGGAGCTTGGCAAGTTTTTTTTAATACCTTTATTATTTATTTATTTATATGTGGTGCTGAGGATCGAACCCAGTTCCTCACACATGCTAGGCAAGCACTCTACCACTGAGCCACAATCCCAGCCCCTTGGTAAGTTTTTGACAATAAAATATATCAAAGAATAAGGGGGGGAGCTTTCCCCACTGCTCTCCACTGTCTTTTGTTTGAGAATCCCTTTCCTCTTCTTTTGGCACTTGGATCCAGGGTTTTGGAGCACTTGACATTTCTGGTGCTGAATTTGGAGACAGGAAGAGGCAGCCAGAGACGATAAAATATGGCTCAGGAAACCTCAACTCTTAAGTCCATCCCAATTTCCAAGGCCTGCTATGTAGGAGGCTCCGTGGAGGAAGCATATTGCTTCTTAAATCCCTTCTTCCCTGCAGTGTTGAGGACTAAGAACTAAGTCTGGGGATCTTACATCTTACTGTTGGCTTTAATTAAAATGGAGAAGGGGAAACAGAAAGAGGTGAATGTAGAACAAAGCCCTGCGTGATGTGGGTCCTTCATGAAACACAGCTGTCTTCAGGTGCCTTTCTGGGGCACAGAATACACCAACCTGACTGAATGATGGCATATGGTCGACTGTCAAGAATGCTCCACTGGGAGTGTGTGGGGTGAGTTGTGTGAGGATAATGAACTCACCAGATGGCAGTAACCGGCACTAGCTCTTGAAGGATCTGATGACACCAATGGAAGTGGGATCCCGAGCTGGGTGAAGGGCTGTCTGGGAGCCAGTTCTGATGACGACTGAGAGGCTCCTCCACCATCACAGCCCATTCCTTTCAGTGTGAAGCATGTGCTTATTATGGACCTAGTATGATAGCAGATCCAGCCAGTGTAAGAGCTTAGTGAAGACTGGAATGCTGGGGTAGGCCTCCTGGCACTAACCATGCCCTTTGGGATTGCTCTTGGCATCTTTCTGGTTACGGAAAGCCTGGTGCAGCCCCACCCAACACAAATGCTGACTCTTCCCATAGCCCATCATTCTTTGGAGCTTGCTGTCTCCAACTTCCCTTCTCCTCCTTTCTCCCCATTTCTTTCCCTCCTCTCCACTGTGGCCATTGGCAGTTGGCACTCCATTCAGGCCCTTTCTGTCCTTCACTCAGGCTCCTTGGAAACCTGCCTTAGTTTGAGGCACTTCCTGTTTGGTAAAGCCATTAACTAACTGTAAGCAGCTTTGGGCCTTGCAGGTGAAGCAAAGGCCCTCTGCTTTCCAGGGCTGGGAGTGGCTTGGCTGACTCTTGTGGAGTCAAGGGAACCAGAGGGAACCTGGAGGCAGCTTCCTCTAGCTAGAGGGAGCCAGGGTGTTTTATGTCAGTATTGGTCAGCCCAGGATCCAAGGATGCCCTGGTCATTGCACTGTGAGGTTATCCTTGGATAACTGCTGTTGACTGAGCGGTTACCATGTGCTAGGGACCATACTAAGTGCTCGAAGAGCATTTTCCTATATAACCTGCACATCAGCTACTAGTTTCTGATTTTATTTTATTTTGGTGTACTGGGGAATGAACTCGGGGCACTTTACCACTGAGCCACATCCCCAGCCATATTTTGTATTTTATTTAGAGATAGGGTATTCCTGAGTTTCTCAGCACCTTGCTTTTCCTGAGGCTGGCTTTGAACTTGCGATCTTCCTGCCTCAGCCTCCTGAGCTGCTGGGATTACAGGCGTGTGCCACTGTTCCTGGCTCTAGTTTCTGATTTTATCATGGGGAAACTTTGAGAAGTTAAATAACTTGTCAGAGGCCTCATAGCCAGAAGGTGGCCGACATAGGGCTCTAACTCAAACCTGTCTGATTTCAAAGTCTACGCCCCTTAACCTCTATGCTATGCTGCTTTTATAGGTTCTGGAGAGAGGATTAATTGCTATCTAAGGTTTTGGGGATATTTACTGACTACTTATGCATGTACTAAGCTCATTGCATGTATTAATTAGCATATCTGCATCTCCCAGTCACCTTTAAGATAGGACATATTGTCTCATATGACAGTTGTGGAAAGAAACCAAGTCTCATTGAGGTTACCCAGCTCATAAGCAATTGATTGCAGATTTAACCCAAGTCTGAGAACTTTGGGTGCCAGTGTTCTCTTCCCCTGACCCTACCTTCCCACTCCTGAAAACCCCCCTCTGTAGTTTGCTCTACAAAAGGGGTTGCGGAACTATGGTGATATTCAGCATTGAGCCTAGAAGATGCCTGGGTTCTTGAATACATGACAGGCCATTTTGCTTTGAGGCAGGGAGTACCTGAAAGGACTGAAACCAGGGACCTGGATGGTTATTACTTCCTATCATGGAGAGCATTTGGATGGAGAACTGAGACCCAGATTAATTTTAAGCACATTTTGATTTTTCTCCCTCCTTCCCCTCCCAAATTAGGGTGAAGGTTGCCGAACCGTCCCCCTGGCTGGACATGTGGGGTTTGACAGCTTGCCTGATCAGCTGGTGAATAAGTCAGTCAGCCAGGGCTTCTGCTTCAACATCCTGTGCGTGGGTGAGTATTTCCATTGCAGGAAATTCTATTACAGAATATGGATCCTTAATGGCTGGATGTGGCTTTGCAGGTAATTAGGTTAAATAGTGTGTCATTCAGATCTAGTTGCAAGAGCGTTCCTCTCCCTCCATCCGGCCTTCTTCTCTTATCCATCTGCTTATTTTTGTAAGCAGCCAACTGTAATTACTATGTTTTTCCTTGGCTGGACCAGAATCTGGGGCCATATTTTGGGGGAAACGGAGCTGCGTGAGACCCAGTGGAAATTTTGTAAGGGGGCTGGCTGGCTCCGTTCCTGCTGTCAAGTTCATTTTGACTGCAGAAGACAAGAACCAGGACAGAATGGGGAGGGAGGTGATGGCTGAGGAAAGAAAGAGGCCACCTGCCTACCAGCTGCAGGCAGTGGGTTGAGTCTGTTGGTTCCTTCTGCAGCTTCTCTGTGCTCAGTACAATCTGAGCTCAAGTGCAGGCTCGCATAGCTGCGGGCAAGGTCTTCTGTATCTCTGTCTAGACCTTTAATCTCAACTGTGGGAGCTGCATCTTAGTGTCCCCTCCATATGCTAATCAAGGCACAAAGGGAATTCAGTAATGTTTGTGAAATGAATGGATGGATGAGTTAACTCCATAGCAGCCATTCATTATAGTTCTCAAATAGTTTCTCAGATTAGTTCTTTTGGACCTTACTCTGCAAAGTGAGCAAAGCAAGTAGTGTTTGTATTTTCATGGAACACATGGAGACCCAGAAACTTGGGGAGGATAAAGTGTTTATCTGAGACAACAGAGAAAAAGTGGTTGAGCCATAATATGGATCCATCCCTTATCCCTCCCATTGCTCCTCTAACTGTTGCCAGCCACATCTCTTGAGAACAGGAAAGCACTTTGGAAACCATTGAACACCAATCAAACAAACAAAAGGGACAATAGTTTCTTGATATTCTTAAAAAAATCCCAAATTTGCAAACACAATTGTAGACTATAATTTTCACCCCACAGTGCAGGAAAGTATACCTGCATATTTTCAGTGACTTCCTTAATGATTGTATAAATACCATAATAAAGTCAGTTTTCACACTGGCTGGAACACTCAAACAATTTCGTTAATTGCCTTTTCTTAGTTTTGTATGGAGTGTCTAGGGAACTCGTTCATGTTGTAGATCTGAACCAACACTGAACTGGATATTTTACTCTTTAATGTATTTAAATTTTTTTTTCTCACTAAGTTCATTCTTTTTCCTTGGGCTCTTTATTTTTGCTTCCAATCTGGCCCCAGCCATCTTTTTTTTTTTTTTTTGGTACTGGGGATTGAGCTCAGGGGCACTAGATCACTAAGCCACATCCCCAACCCTATTTTTTTTTTTTTTTTGTATTTTATTTAGAGGCAGGGTCTCACTGAGTGGCTTAGCACCTCACCTTTGCTGAGGCTGGCTTTGAACTTGTGTTCCTCCTGCCTCAGCCTCCCAAGCTGCTGGGATTACAGGTGTGCACCACTGTGCCCAGCCCCAGCACTCTTTTTTCAGGTCACTTTCTGTAAGAATCGCTGCATACTCAAGGACAAATAGAGAACAGCAAAGCCACTTCTGCATCTGAATGACAGGCAGTTAGCTAGGCTCACTCACTTGCTGAATGACTCATTACCACATAGCAGCTTTGGAACCTATGAGATGAAAATATGTGCTTCGTGGAATTATATATCGGGATTTAGGGTCCAGACCGAGGTTATTAACTCTTTAAATGCTGAAAGTCTAACTTATGGGTATATTTAGGTGAGGTCAGGAGAGGGAACAAAATAAATAAAAGTCACAGTGATTGGCATCAAGAGCAAATGCTATCACATTCAATATTAGCACTGCCAAATCTTTATTTAACTAACAAGAGCTCCAATCTTTAGCAGATGATGGACAACTTACTTCACATAATATTGGATTATCAAAATATTTCAGCACAGACGTATCAGATTCCCTTGGCATTTCTCCCAGAGCTCCATATGACCTGTGCTGAGAGATGAGAAGTGAAATGACAGACCCACCATAAGCAACCTTTCAACTAAGCAGTTGGGTGGTCTAGTAAAGCCTTGGGAGGGAGGCCATGTGAATCAGAATGGTTCTTTTTGGCAGAAGTGTAGGGAAATTTGACATGTGGATCACAGCTCCCCTGGGGCTCAGAGGAAGAGGCAGCCAAGCTCAAGACAAAGTGAGTGGGAGAAATAGTACCACCCCCCCCCTTCTGTTTCCTACCTAGACATTGTACAGCTACAACTGCTTCAGTATGTACCTGCTGGGATGGAATCGCTCAAGTGCTGGGATGGTCCCTTCAAGAGGGGAAGGGTGGGAAAGAGGACCCTATCACCTGTAAGGAGTCTCAGGATATGGCTGCCCCAGTATTTCCTATTAGACCTGTAGGTGCAACCATTGGATAGAACAGCTTTGACTGGGTTAATTTCATTCTTCATCCCTGACCCAAAAAAGCCTACGACTCATGCATCTTACTCTCTTGCTGTGCTTATAACCCTGTCATTGCTCAGAGAACCCACAATTTGGACCAAGGTCATAAGTGGCTTAGAGTGGCTCTGAGGCTGCAGTCTCAGCCAGCTATAGTGCTGAGTCCTGCCACTGACTTGGCTAAGAGTCCATAGCTTGGCTGTTGAAGGTGATCTTTCCTCTTGCTTGGGGTGACTGTTGGGTTTACTTCCTTAACGACTGCTATAAAATGATTCATAGAATATGGTCCCCTAAACTATTTTCCTTTCTTTTCTGATAGAGCATTCTCACTATAAAATTATGGTAGTGCTACCTTTGATTATTAACTGAGATCTAGGATATTGTTCACATTATCATTTACTTTGGTGTTGAGCTCTGATTGTAGCCCTATATCCAGCAGAGTAGGCATCCTACATACATATGTGCATATATGTGTGCATATGCATGTGTATATATTGAGATTGAGAGGGCGAGTATTTTTTTGAATCCAGAGCCTAATTTTTATGTCAGGCTACCAATTAATGGCTCCCACAATTATTATTTTGGGCTAGAAACATGGACATGAGAATAATATGACTCCTCTCCAATAGATTTGCTAGGGTTGACAATAATTACTTAGTGGGGTGAAGGTCCCCTCTCCCTACCAAAATTATATACAAATCCCTTGGCTTTGGAAATCTTGAGGATCCCATGATTGTAGATAGAGTACAAGGGCCTTAGAAGAACCACTAGAGCCAGCAAAACAAATGTTCTGGGGCCCATTGCTTTGCACTGCTGGGAAAGGGCCCCAAAGAGATTCATCCATCTAAATGAGCAACAGTAATGGCTGTGAGGAATACAAAGGGTCATAATGATAATATTTACTTTGAAGCTGCTCAGGATTCCAGGCTCAACTGGGTTCTGTCGGACTTGGAAAAAACATACACAAGAGAAGCAGAATTCCAGCTTGCTACAGGAGGAGGGAAAGGGCAGCTAGCATTCTACCTAAGTCAGTGGCCAGTTGTTTCATTCCTGTGTCTCTGGAAAGACATTTGCTCACCTAACAGACTGGCTGCAGTGGTCAACTTTTTTTTTTCTTTTTTGCAATGCTGGGGATTAAACCTAGTGAGCTACATCTCTAGCCCAGCAATGATCAACTTCTTTTTTAAAATTTTTGTACTGAGAATTGAACTACTGAGCCACATCTCCAACCCTTTTTAATATTTTATTTAGAGTCAGGGCCTCTCTGAGTTGCTTGAGTTGCTAAGTCACTGAGACTGGCTTTGAATTTGCCATCCACCTGCCTCAGCCTCCCAAGTCGCTGGAATTACAGGTGTGTGCCACTGTGCCCGGCAATGATCAACTTCTAACAGGCTATTGCAGGGGAAAACATGATGTGGTTTATAGCATCTGTTGATGTTCTTGGTGTTATTACTCCCACCATACCTGATTTTAAGCTACCAACACGACATCACTGCATGTGAGTTTGGGAAAAGATTCAGGAAGCCAGAAGAGCTGGCTTTAACACACCACAGTCTGCCAGGACTCTACAAGATCAGGAAGGAGAAAAGGGCAAGGTCATAAAGCCAGGCATGGCCTTGTCCCTGTCCATAGGCTCCTCTGGCCAACTGGAGTTCCTGAAGCATTTCCTTTTGGACACCTCCCTACTGAACCCAGAGACATTTCTCTTGGTTTAGTCCAACATTCAGAGCTGGAAGCAACTGCAGCTCCATTACAGCAGGGATCGAGGCTATCTTGTTCATTGCTGTAAAACCGTGCCTGGCTTCTATTAGAGGCTTTTAAAATACTTGTCAAATGACTAAATGAACAAACATATTATGCCTTTGGGCCTCATTAGAATATATTGGTTAAAAGCATAGGCTCCAGCGTCAGTCTGCCTAGATGCAAATTCTGGCTCTGCTACTTATTAGTTTGTGACCTTGGACTGTTAATTCCTCCGCATTGTATAGGAAAATAAGATGTGGAGGGGTGGCTGAGAAACTGTAGCTGGTGAGTGGCTTGGCTAATCCATCTGTTAATTGAGGATAAATTGTAGTAGCTTGGGGCTGGAGGTGTAGCTCAGTGGTAAAGCACTTGCCTAGCATGCAAGAAGTCCTGAGTTTGATCTCCAGCACTGAAAAAAAAGAAAAAAGAAAAAAAAATATATAATCTACCTTAAAGACTTGTTGGGAGGAATAAATAAGAAAATATATGGAAGCTGGGGACATAGCTTAGTGGCAGAGCTCTTGCCTGGCATGTGCGAGACTTAGGATTCTATCCTGAGCAATGCAAAAAAGAAAAGAGAATATATGTATTTATTTACAGAAGTGCTTGGCACAGAGTAAGTGCACCATAAACAATAGCTATTATTGTCACTCCAAACTTCTCCTTTTATAGGAAAAGAGACTGGGACTCAGAGAGAGGAAAGGGCCGAGCCAGCTCAGGTCACATGGTAATTTAGTGATAACCTGGATGGGACCTTTCATTTCATAACATGCAGGACTTAATTGCACAAGGTGCCAGAGGGTGCAGATATTAACAGCAACTGAGGAAAGGGGCTAAACTTTTCTTTATCACAGTGGCTTTTAACCAAGGGTGGGGAGATCAACATCAGACTGTCTCAGGGAATATAATTTGAAAAAGCATGTTTCATACTACATGCTTTAAATTAATTTATCAAATTAATTTATTTAAAAAAACTGTTGTTTCTAGAATACTATCTACATTAAGCAACATGAGACAAAATCTTCTTGAATGATGGATACAAGTTAAAAAGGGTTAATAGAGGCTGGGGTTGTGGCTCAGTGGTAGAGTGCTTGCCTAGTATGCGTGAGGCATTGGATTTGATCCTCAGTACCACATAAATATAAAATGAAGATATTGTGTCAACATAAAACTAAAAACTAAAAATATTAATAAACCCTACTATCTACTGTGAGATGCTCTGGGAGGGCTAGGGAAGGAGGGGGCAATGGACCCCTCAGGACTCCTCAGGTTTCCTTCTGGAATTTAACTGCCAAAATCTCATCTTCCTGCAGGGGCTTGGAATCTGCTGACCTGATCCCAGTTAGCAACCTTCCCAATACTGGGCCCAGGGCTTCCATGGGAGGGGACTATATCCTAGGCTCAGCCTGGGTCTGTGCCAGCCACTGAGGGAGAGCCTCCCTCCACCCCCAGGCTCTGATGGTGACCTGGAAGAGAGTACTTGATAGTCACAAAGAGAGCTGGCTTGATTTTCTGCCCTCTTTTCATCTGCATTTATTGTGATTCCCTAGACACCCATGAGTTCTTTTCTTCCAGACCTTCATTGTTTGGTATCTAATTTTCACAACGCTTCTGTGCTGGCAGGCATCTGGGTGGTCATCTCCCTGCTGATCTTCCCTGCTGCCTGCCCTGCCCTGCCCTGCCCTGCCTGGCCCCCATCTCTCCAGCTGTGTAAACAGGGTGGGTCCCTCGTGCTGCAGAGGCCAGGAGTAGGTACTCTTGTGAGTACAGGAAGATTTCTCTTTGAGAATTCTTGGGATGTGGGAGCCAGCCAGCCCACCATGGGTGCTAGGGAGACGGGACCTATCATTGTCTAGGAGCTGCAGAGCATTCAGCAAGGAGCTCATGGGACAGAAGAGGGGGTGGGAGAGGGGTGGACATGGAAAATTCATTAGGCAGGTACAAAGATAGGCTAAAATGTACCTCAAACCTCAGTCCCCAGAGGGGAGGGAACTTAGAATGAGGCAGCCACCCTTTCGTTCCCACCTCAGAGGTGCTGGCCTCATTTCCGGTTGAGCTACATCCATACATTGGATAGCGTGGGAGTGCTATTTTCTGCTGCTTGCCCAATTCTGCTGCCTCCCATGGCAAAGACCCCACCTTCCCAATTTTCCTTGGGGCCTCAAAACTAACCTGTTCCTTTAGGGGAGGAAAACAAAGGGGCCTCTTTTTGGAGAGTCTTTGATGCTAATGGGTATAGCAGAGACCCTGCCTGGAAACATGATCAGTGTGAGCAGCTTTTTCTGCACCCCTGGCAATCCACCATATTAGTCAGACCTGGCTATGAAATTGGGCTGGGGATCCGATAACTAGGCTGAATTGAATGTTCTTGTTCTATCTTTCTTTCCGCCATCCCCATTGAAAGCTTGCATCATAGACACTTTTAAAAGCACCTCCTGCATTTCATAGCTTATTATTCAGCAAAGATGCAAAGCTAGACACACCCAGAGGGTGGAGAGGAGATGGAGCATTTTTGGTTTCCAATCATGCAGCTCTAACCCAAGCCCAGGACGTCTTGCAAATGTGTGCTGTTGGTCCCAAGGGGAGATCTGCCAGGCCAGAATGTGCCCAGTATAAACTCGCTTCAGACTGTGAGGAGAAGTCAGAGCTCGCCCTCCCCCAGGTTGGGGAGGTAGATGGAAAGAAGTGGGACGATGCTAGCAAAGTAATAGGGTGGTGTTAGGTGTTCAAAGGGCACTTCCAGTAATTAAATACTGGCTTTTATTCCTGGGATTCCTGAATTGTTTGGGGTGAGGTGGGGGAACAAAATACAGTCTGGATCCATGGAGATTATAAGTGGTTTTAGTGCTTAACCCTGCTTATGGCTTCATATCAGATTCCTGCCTAAACCCCATTTTACCAACTTCCCCCACAGCTTATGGCTTCTTGTGATGTCTCATTCCCTAAAGGTGTCTTGGCTTGAGGTAGCAGCTTGATATCCCCCAGTCTCCCAGGAGTAACCTTTCTGCACCTTTACCAGTCTGCCATAGCCCTTCCCCCTTCATCTCCCTAGTGTGAAATTCAAGACTTTTGGAATTCCAATGGCTTAATTTGTTAGTATCCCACAGACTGTTAGTTAAAGAAATAAGTGGCTGGTTTATTTGATATTTAAGGAGAATAATAATTTGTGGCCTGTGAAGTTCCCTCTCCATTAGCTAAAAATTGTCTTACTGAAAGCTCAACCTGGCTGGGAGGATGGTAAAGCCAAGGAAAGATCCACAGTCTCCCCACCCCACCGGGAGACACATCCAGGACACCCACAGAGCTCTGGGCCTCTCTGGGAGATGAGGCAGACAGAGTCTGGGCAGGGAGGATATTTGTTTGACAAGGTATTGTGTTCCTTTAAAAAAAAATTAAAATAATCTTTTAGTTTTTATTATAAAAACAATAGCTGGGAGCTGTGGTGCATGCCTGTCATCCCAACAATTTGGGAGGCTGAGACAGGAGGATTGCCAGTTTGATGCCAGCCTGGACAGTTTAGCAAGACTCTGTCTCAAAATTAAAAACAAAAGGGCTGGGGGAATAGTTCTCTGGTAGAATGACCTGGGTTCAATCTCCAGTACCAAAAGAAAAAAAAATTTACACATGTTCCACTTAGACAACTTGGAAAATACAGAAAAGCATAAAGAAATGAAAACCACACATAATCCCACCACCTGGAGAAAACCATAGGTAAGAGTAAGAGTCTATTGTATTTCTGTCCAGCCCTTTTCTAGGGATAACAATCTCTCTCCATCTGTGCCTATGGCATTACTTTTTCTGATTATAAAATATATACTTAAGATAAAAATTTCAAATAACAGGAAAAAAGAATAAAATGAAAATTCCCCCAATTCCACTATTGTGAAATGACTATTCTTGTTATGGGGCACATTCCTTTAGGTCTTTTTGATGTAACTGAGCTCATACAGTCTATGTACTTCTATTTATTGTTCACTTGCTATTTTGTCATGTTTATTTCCCATGTTAATAAGTAGATATTTGCATAATCACTGTGTGAATGGACCCTAATTTATTCTTTCAATTTTCAGGAGAGACAGGTTTGGGCAAGTCCACCCTCATGGATACCCTGTTCAATACCAAGTTTGAGGGGGAGCCAGCCACCCACACGCAGCCTGGTGTCCAGCTCCAGTCCAATACCTACGACCTCCAAGAGAGCAATGTGGGGCTGAAGCTCACAATTGTTAGCACAGTAGGCTTTGGGGACCAGATCAACAAGGAAGACAGGTAAGGAAGGCAGTGAGTGGGGTGGGAAGGTTGGTGGGGGTGAGGCACAAGGAGGAACGTCTTGGGCGTCTTGGAGAAAGCATACATGCTGGGGCCCAGCCTCTTTCAGAATGGAGTGGGCAGATGGCAGGCCCCTCACAAGCACTGCCCCTGTCCACGGTCCTTATCTATAGTAACTGTTCCACTCCATATGCTTTGCCAAAGGAAGAATGTTTTCCCAGTGTATGGGGTGGAGTTCTCGATGCCATTTAGCAAACATTTATGGAGCTCCTACCTTGTGCCAGGTACCGCTGTGCTCTGACAATCTGAAAAGGAATAACTTTGTCTCTGCCCTTGAGGTGCACATGGGCAAGACCAGTTTTAAGCAAATAATTTCCATGCAGAATGGTATGTTCTGTAAAGGACAGGGTACAGAGAGGTAAAGGACAAGTTTCAGTGAGACCACAAAGGTGAGAACAGTTCCATGTGGGAAGGTCAGGCAACAGAGGATGTGCTCCCTCTTCTGTCTCTTGAAGGAGAAACTGCTTTGCCAGACAAGCAAGGATTGGGGGAGAAGGGCATTCCAGGCCGAGGTAACTTTGTGCAAAGGTAAAGTGATGCAGAGGATTCTTATATATTCTAGGGAACTGCAGCTTGCTCTGTTTGGCTAGACAGAGGCAAAGTAACTGTGAAGCTGATGAAGCTTAAGCTTCACAGCCCTCACATCACAGGCCCCTTCCAAGGCCCTGTGACTAATTTTTACTCATAGGGTTGTATTATTATTCTTGGAGGGCCCTTTAAATTGTGTAAACATAGGGCCCTTCAAACCCTGGGTCTGCCCTTGGGCTACCAGTTTGGAGTGAACTAGAGAAAAATAGGGGAAATGAACCTGAAGAAGAAAGTGGGTGCCAGATCCCAAAGGGAGTTATAGAAAGTACAAATGTGGTGCCATAGATTTTTTAAAGTATATTTTTATTTATAGATGTACACAATACTTTTTATTTATTTTTATGTGGCGCTGAGGATTGAACCCAGTGCCTCATATGTGCTAAGCAAGCACTGTGCCACTGAGCTACAGCCATAGCCCCTGTTGCAAGCTTTTAAGAAGTAGATTGAGCCAGGTGTGGTGGCACACACTAGTAATCCTAGTGGCTCAGAAGGATCATGAATTCAAAGTCAGCCTTAGCAACAGCAAGGAGCTAAGCAACTCAGTGAGACCCTGTCTCTAAATAAAATACAAAATAGGGCTGGGGATGTGGCTCAGTGGTCCAGTGGTTAAGTGCCCCTGGGTTTAATCCCCAGTATCAAAAAAAAAGAGAGAAGTAGAATGATGTAGTCTGATTGGCCTTTGAAACAAGTCCCTTGGGATAATATGAAGAAATATTAGGGGACTGTTGTACCAATGAGTTTGAGGCAAAGGGGAAATAGTTGCTGAGGTAGGGAACAGGAGAAAGATTTGATAAACATTGAATAGGTAAAATTAAAGGAACTTGATAGAAATTTGATGTGGGGTTGTGAAGGGAAAAGAAGAATTTAGAATGAGGCCTGAATTTCTGGCTTTGGAGACTAGATAAATGGTGGTGGTATTCATAAGATAGGGAAGATTAGAGAGCCAGGTTTTAAGATAATTAGTTATATATTCAGTTTAGACATGTTCAGTTTGACCTTTCTGTGGAATATCCAGATACATTATAGCCTTCAGTGTTAAGCAGTATACAGAGTTGGAGGTCCAAAGAGAGTCTAGGCTGGAAATATAGATTTGGCTTACCAGGGTGTATGTGTTACGTTCCAACAGTAGACATGTGTAAGATTGCCCGGAAATCAGAGTGGAGCTAGAAGGATGCTGGGCTAAAGACTAAAAAATCCTTAGGAGTTTCAGTTTTTACAGATAAAGGAAAAGACCCTGAAAGGGGGCAAAACAGGAGAGGTAGGAGGAGAGCTGGGTGAGAATGAACGATTCGAGAATGTGTGTGAGTGAGGGGTGGGGTGACACTTAGTGATGAGGGCTAGGGTCTGGTAGAGGGTATGGGTTGGGCACCATCTGGTTTTAACCAGAAGTCATGTGGCTATCACATGTGCTCATCTCAGAAAAGATAATTTATCATTTTGAGTAGTACCTGCTCATCTTTTGAGGATTCTCTTGCTTCTTAGGTGAACTGTATCTTAAATTCTCCTGTTTCTCCCTTAAAGCTACAACAGCCATACTCCTGTCCTTACACTGAATAAATAGACATAGCTTCTTAAAATTGGAGTGAATTCTGTTTTGCATTTAAAATTCTAAAAGAAGGACACATCTGTTTTTTTACAGGCTTGTTTATTGTGCATTAATCTTCTTTGGTTGAGAATAAATTAGACCCAGAGGGAAAGGGGATATTTGGGTCACAATCTTGAGTGCTTAATCTCAGGGCAGATTTTTTAGGAACTCCTTAATTAAACTCTTTCCTTCCTTCCTTCTTTTTTTTTTGGTGGGGAGGGGGTTAGGGATGCTCAGCTACTGAGCTACATACTCAGCCCATTTTATTTTTTTTATTTTGAGACAGGTCCTCATTAAGTTGCTGAGGCTAGCCTTAGACTTGCAATCCTCCTGCCTCAGCCTCCTGAGTTGCTGTGATTACAGTCATGCACCATGTCACCCAGCTCAATTAAATTTCTCACAGTTCTTTCAGTTACATGTGTATCTAACAGTGGACAATGCCTTAATAATGATGGCTTAAAAGGGCTGAATGGATACTGCCCCTTAGAGGCTAATATCCTTTCATTATATTTTTTAAAAATTCTTATTTTCCCTGATTATAAATATGATACATACTCATAAAAATCAAACTAAACAAAATCAAGTATGTAGAAATGAAAAGCTTCCCTGAATTTGGGGAAGCAGGGTGGAAAGAGTTACAGGGATTTGTAATAAAAAGCAGTGTTTTGTACATGCCACCAGGGCCATTTTAGCACAGATATGTCAGTGCAGCTGCATTGAAACAGTGCATCAGAATGCCCTGCTTTATCCAGGGTACATGCTTAAGATGGGAAGAGCAGCAACTAAGACTGGATCCTTGGAAAGCTACCATTTAAAGAATGCTGGAACCACACACAGTGGTGCACGCCTGTAATTCCAGCTACTCTGGAGGTTGAGGCAGGAAGATCCCAAGTTTGAATTGTGGCAATTTGGCAAGACCCTATCTCCAAATAAAAGAATCAGTGGTAGAGAGCCCCTGGGTTTAATCCCCAGTACCCCCCACCCCCAAAATGGTGGAGACTGCAAAGATAGGCTGGAGATGGGGTGCCTAGGAACTTACTAGGCTTTGCTGTCAGACAGACCTGGGTTCAAATCCCCTATTGTCATATTACCCAAGGACCTGGAGCAAGGAACTTAAATTTATAGTCTCAGTTTTCAAATCACCTGTAAAGTGGGGATGATGATGATAATAATCCTTACCTTAGAGGGCTATGATGAAGCATGCTTGACATGTATGGCATAAAAAATACTTAAACAGTGCCTGACTCTGAGTAACTACCTATGAACACAGGTATTGTTAAGATCATGATTTTTTTTGGTAGTACTGGGGATTGATTCCAGAGGTGCTTTACTACTAAGCTACATCCTCAGCCCTTTTTATTTATTTATTTATTTTATAATTTTTTTTTTAGAGAGAGAGAGAGAGAATTTTTTAATATTTATTTTTTTAGTTTTCAGCGGACACAACATCTTTGTTTGTATGTGGTGCTGAGGATCGAACCCGGGCCGCACGCATGCCAGGCGAGCGTGCTACTGCTTGAGCCACATCCCCAGCCCCCCATTTTATTTTTTATTTGGAGATAAGGTCTTCCTAAGTTGCTGAAGCTGGCTTCAAACTTGTGATCCTCCTCTCAGCCTCCCAAGTTGCTGGGATTATAGGTATGTGCTACTGCACTCAGTTCTGACCATGATTTTTATTGATAGAGGAATGGAGGGGGGTATTATGTAGCATATGGGAGAGAATTATTAACCAGGAAAATAAGAACCAAAGAGTTTTCTTATTTTGATAATATGAAAAGTTTGGCAATATGAAGGTCATTAGTACATGTAGCAGTAATCATTCCAGGGGAATTGTAGATATAAGCTAGATTTCCATGATTGCTGAGTGAAAGTGAAGTAAGGATATGAAGACATCAGGATAGCAAAAAGAAGAATAGAACAAAAAATTGAGTCCAAGATCAGATCCATATTTACATGGAAATTTAGTATATGTAAGTAAGCAGGCAAAGAATGGACTATTAAAAAAAATGATGCAGGGAAAACAGGTCATCTATTTAGAAAAAAACAAAATGAGACCCTCTCACACAAACATTATCCACAAAAATAGATTCCTGTTGGACTAAAAACAAATTCTAAAAATGTAGGGAGAAAAAAAAGTAAGGAGAAAATGTCGGAGAATATTTTTATAACTTTGAGGGTAGAGAAGTCTTTTCCAGGCATGATACAAAACCCAAAAGTCATAGAAGAAAAGACAAATGTAAATTCATTAAAAAAATACTTTTCGTTATTTTTTAATTATTATTATTTTTTTAGTACTGGGGATTGAGCCCAGGGACTTTTAAACACTGAGCCCCATCCTCAGTTCTTTTTATTTTTATTTTAAGACAGGGTCTCACTAAGTTGCTTAGGGCCTTGCTAGCTGAGGCTGATCTGAGTTCCTTCTGCCTCAGCCTCCTGAGCTGCTGGGATTATACTCAGGGAATCACACATGCTAGGCAAGTGCTTTACCAGTGAACCACATCCCCAGCCTAGTACTTTTATATATCATAAATAAAATTAAAAACAAGCTAGAGATGGGGCAAAAATATTTGCAACCCACATAATAACACAAATAATTTTTCTAAAATGTAAAAGGAACTTATACAATTCAATGAGAAACAAACTATTAATTGACAAAGGGAAATACAAATGACCAATCAACAGGTAAAATGATGCTCATTCAATTTCCCCAGTGATTTAGGGAAATGCAAAATAAAACAATGACATTTTTTTATCCATCAGATTTGCAAAAATAAAAGATGGCATAACATCCCCTATCAAAAAGTAATTTCATTCATGTTTGTGGGAGTGTAAATTGATGCAGAATTTTTGGAGGGCAAATTTGGCAGTATGTATTAAAATTAAAAATGTGAATAATTTATGACCCAACAATTCCACTTTTAAGTGTACAGAAGAACAATTGCACAGGTTCATTAGAAGCATACAAAAAGGATGTTCACTGCAGCATTGGTGACCAGGTTTAAAGAAAACTTAAAGATTCTAATTTCCATCAATAGTGCAATTAAATGAACTATATAGTTCAGCCATATTATGGGATTGTCAACTTTTTTTTTTTGTAGTAGGGGTTGAACTCAGGGGCACTCAACCACAGAGCCACAACCTCAGCCTTATTTTGTAATTTATTTAGAGACAACATCTCTAGGAGTTGCTTAGCGCCTCCCCATTGCTGAGTCTGGCTTTGAACTCGGGGATCCTCCTGCCTGAGACTCCCTAGTCTCTGGGATTACAGGCATGTATCACCACGCCCAACCAAACTATGAGATTGTATTTGGCAGTTTAAAAGAATGAGGTAGATCCTATGTACTCACATGGGTAGAGCTCCAGGTCAAACAACCCACACATCTCTTTTTTTTTTTTTCAGGTACTGGGGATTGAACTCAGGGGCACTGGAACACTGAGCCACATCCCCAGCCCTTTTTTGTAATTTATTATGAGACAGGGTCTCACTGAGTTGCTTAGGGCCTTGCTAAGATGCTGAGGCTGGCTTTGAACTCACAATCATCCTGCCTCAGCCTTCCAAGCCTCTGGGATTACAGGCATGTGCCACTGCGCCCAGCTCTTTCTTTTTCTTTTTTTGTACCAGTGATTGAACCCAGATGTTCTTAACCACTGAGCCACATCCCTAGCCATTTTGATTTTTATTTGAGACAGGATCTCACCAAATTTCTTAGGGCCTTGCTAAGTTGCTTTGAACTCGTGATCCTCCTGGCTTAGCCTCCTGAGCTGCTGGGATTACAGTTGTGCACCACTGCACCTAGCTACATCTCTCTTTTTCTGTATTTAAATGCATAGAAAAGGTCTGGAAGGATAATCAACAGACTGAAAACAGTGATTACTCCGAGGCAGGGAGAACATATACATGTATCGCTTGCATAATTAAAAATAAATTAAAAAGAATGAAGTTTTCCAAAAGGAAACAGATAAAGTGGGTGTAGACTGTTCATTTAAAAAGCTTGTCTGAGCTGGAAAAAAAGAGGAGATAAGGCAGTGTGTAGGAGACAGGGAGGTGAGGGGTGACTCCTGAGAGTGGAAGAGATGATGAGTGCTTAAGCAGGAACAGAAACTTTGAGGATTTGAGGGAAAACATCCACAAGACTTAGTAATAACCAAGTTGGTGTGGAGGATCTAGTTCAGTTTATCAATTACTAAATGTTTGCTACCTGCCAGGTATACTATAAGGTGCCAGGTATACTATAAGGTGCCAGAGATGGGAAGAAATAAGGCAGTCTGTAGTCAAGGAGCTTGAGGCTCAGTGGGAGGGATAAATATGCATAATGTCGTTTGTATAGTAACAAAGGAAATGTGGAGGGCGACTGTGGGAAGAGAAAGGGCAGCAACTGGCCAAGCCTGGTGGTGGGATTATTTGGTGTGGGTGGCTGGGAGGAGAGAGCAGGTGATCAGGAAAGGCTGAGTTAAGTCTTAAAGTCTTGCAGGATGAGTACAGATAACCAACTGGCATACATTGGGTATTTGGTACATATTTGTTGAGTGGATGAATGAAAGAAATATACATTGGTGGGGAAAAAAAAAGAGAATACCAAAGGTATTAGCCAGGCACACGCCTGTAATCTCAGTGGCCCAGGAGGCTGAGACAGGAGGATTGTGAGTTCAAAGCCAGCCTTAGTAATTTAGCAAGGCCCTAAGCAACTTAGTGAGACCCTGTCTCATAATAAAATACGAAATAGGGCTGGGGATGTGGCTCAGTGGTTGAGTGCCTCTGAGTTCAACACCTGGTACCAAAACAAACAAAAAAACCCTAAAACAAAAATACTCCCCAAACTGAGAGTATCCATTGTCTGTGTTAACTAGCATGCTGCTGTGGATAGAAAACACTCTACAATGTCTTGAGGGGTGAATGAGACATTTCAAAAAAATTGAGTTGGTTGTTCTTTCAGGAAATTTCCACTAAATATTTATTAAGTACCTATTGTATGCCAGACAGACCCTGTGCTAGGTACAGAAGACAAACTTGATGACATGGGGGAGGAATTGGAGAGGCTCTGTATAAATTGCAGATTCTGATCCTTTGGGTCTGGATTGAGGTCCCATGAGTCTACATTTCTAACCAGCTCTCCATTGATGTGGGTGTTGCTAGCCCAAAGACCATGTTCTGAGTGGCAAAGGTATAGACAATTTTTTTTTGAATCATGGTATAGGAGTTTCATAAGGCCCAGTGGAGTCTGTTTGGAAGGAGCAGAACTCCAGGAAAAGGAGTCCACTGCAGATAGCAGAATAGGGATGTATGTAGAGGAAAGAACAAAAGCGTGCAAGAGTGGGGAGAGGGTGAATTGGCTGTTGTCACTTTTGGCACTGTTCCAGTAGATCAGACCATGTGGTCTCTTGGCTTTCGTGTCTAAGATGGTTGTGTCGGAGTACAGTGTCTGTGACCAGGCCATCAGGGGCAACTTTGATAGTTGTGTTTGCAGAGGACATGGGCACAAGGGAGAAGGAAGAGATTTAATATTCCATGTCTAGGAAATATGATAGGAAGATGGTAATGATTGAGGCCATGGGAATAAGTAAGACTACCCAGGGACATCGTGCATATAATAATATGTAGGAGGACAGCAGAAGATAAAATCTCAGGCCAAGAATTTAGCCAAGGCAAGTGAGAAAGAATAGATATAGATGTAAGAAGAGGCAATGATATCAGTGAAGTTGAGGGACAGTATTTTAATAAAAAACATTTAAGAAGGATCAATATTACCAAGAAAGAGACAGGAGGATTGTGAGTTCAAAGCTAGCCTTAGTAACTTAGCAAGGCCCTAAGCAACTTAGTGAGACCCTGTCTCATAATAAAATACAAAATAGGGCAAGAAAGGTGACAATTGAAAAATATTGAGAGGTAACTTAAAAGGAGGAAAAGTTTGAGAGCTGGGTGTGGTGGCACACACCTGTAATCTCAGTGGCTCCGGAGGCTGAGGCAGGAGGATTTCAAGTTCAAAGCCAGCCTCAGCAAGAGCAAGGCACTAAACAACTCTGCGAGACCTTGTCTCAAAATAAAATACAAAAAAGTGCTGGGGATGTGGCTCAGTGGTTAAACACCCCTGGGTTCAATCCCTAGTTACCCTCCACCCAAAGAGGAGGAAAAGTTTGTTTTGGCTCATGGTTTCAGAAATTTCCGTCTGTTAGTTTTGTTGCTTTGGGGCCTGTGGTGAGGCAGAACATCACAGCCCAAAGTGCATGGTGGAGAAAAGCTGATTACCTCATGGTGGCCAGGAAGCAAAGAGAGAGAGGAAGGGATTCCCAACATCCCCTTCAAGGGCACACTCCTATGACCTAACTTCTTTCCCCTAAGCCCCACTGCCTACTGGTTTCATTACATCCCCAAAGTGTCACAGGCTGGCACTCATACCTTTAGCAAAAGGGCCTTTGGGGTCATTTAAGAATCAAACAGCCAGGTGTGGTGGTGCATGCCTATAATCCCAGCAGCTCTCAAGGCTGAGGCAGGAGGATATCAAGTTCAAACCCAGCCTCAGCAAAAGGGAGGTTCTAAGCAACTCAGCGAGACCATGGTCTCCATAAATAAAATACAAAATAGGGCTGGGGATGTGGCTCAGGGGTCGAGTGCCCTTGAGTTCAATCCTTGGTACCCCCCTCCAAAAAATAGAAAAAGGAAAAGATTCAAACCATAACAAACGGAATATTTAGGCAGACAACTGAAAAGATTTAAACAAATGGTAGTTCTATAGGTAGCCAATTTCAAAATAAACAATCCAGAAAGCTTTAGACTTATAAATCAACAATAACCACTTAGAAAGCATTATGGAACAGAAGACCCGATTCACAGAGAAAAAAATTCCTTACTATACCCTACCCACAAGACCATACATAATGTGGCTCCTGCCACCTTTCTTGGCTTTATCTCCTACTATTCTTTCCTGCTGTTGTCAGGTGAATTTCACATAACAAAATTAACGATTCAAGTGAATAATCCATTGCCATTTAATGCATTGACAACCATCATCACTATGTATTGTGCAGCCACCAGCTCTATCTAGTTCCAAAACCTTTTCCGCACCCTGAAAGGAAACTCATTAATCAGTAATTCCCTATCCCCATCTGCCTCAGCCCCTGCTAACTACTATTCGATTTCCTGTCTTTATGAAATTGACTAGTCTAGGTGCCTCATACAAGTGGAGTCTTACAGTATTTTTCCTTGTGTCTGGTTATTTCATTTAGCATAATGTCTTTAAGGTTCATCCATGTGATAGCGTTATTAGATTTTTTTGTATGGCTGGTGATGACCTGTTATGTGAATAGTTATATGAGAGAGCCATGGAAAGATCCAGAAGAAGAGCATTCCAAGTAGAAGGAATAACAAATGTCATCTTTATAGCTCAAGTATCACATCCTCAGAGGAGTCTTCCTTGGTCACTGTATTTATTTATTTATAAATATTTTTATTATTTTAAAAATATTTTTTAGTTGTTAATGGACTTTATTGTCTTTATTTTTATGTGGTGCTGAGGATAAAACCCAGTGCCTCACATGTGCTAGGTGAGCACACTACCACTGAGCCACAACCCCAGCCCCACCTTTATTTTATTATACTTATTTTTTTATGCAGTGCTGAGGATCGAACCCAGTGCCTCACAAGTGCTAGGCAAGCACTCTACTGCTGAGACACAACCCCAGCTCTGGTCACTGTATTTAAAATAGCCAAACCTCCAGTTGCTTTTTATTTCAATGTCAGATTTTAGTGTGTTCGTATAGCATTTCACTATCTGAAATGAATAAGAAATATTGTCTAGATCAGAGGCTTTTTTGTACCCTTGGTCCTTTTAGTAATCTGGTATGGCCTTTGGGCTCATTCTCAAACTAAGAATTTTAAATGCTTAAAGTATATCAGTTGTATTGAACAAACAGTTACCAAACTATATTGAAATGATGATTTAGTAACCCATGTGTTTCTTTATTAATTTCTGAAATAATATCTATATACAGCCTTATTGGTTATCAGAACTGAGGAGTTGTGATGAATATAAATGCTATCTTAAGGTACTTGCAACCACTGGAATAGGAATTATAAACAGTGATTTCTACTGGTTATGAAATCACAGATACTGCAAAATATTACTGCAGATTGTTACCTACATTTAGTTAGACATTAGTGATAAGATGTATTTTCTTTTTTATATTTATTTATCTTTTTAGTTGTAGTTAGACACAATACCTTTATTTTATCTATTCATATGTGGTGCTGAGGATCGAACTGAGGGCTCTGCACATGCTAGGTGAGTGCTCTACTGCTGAGCCACAACCCCAGCCCATAAAATGTATTTTTCTTCCTATCCAAGTTCATGGATCCTCTAAATTCTAGCCATAGACCCTTGGAGGCTGGGGGACCCCAGGTTAAGAACTCATTTTTTTTTTTTTTTTTTGTACCCGGGATTGAACTCAGGAGCANTTTTTTTTTTTTTTTTTTGGTACCAGGGATTGAACTCAGGAGCACTGGATCACTGAGCCACATCCTCAGCCCTATTTTGTATTTTATTTAGAGACAGGATCTCTCACCGAGTTGCTTAGGGTCTCACTTTTTGCTGAGGCTGGTTTTGAACTCATTATCCTCCTGCCTCAGCCTCCCCAGCCTCTGGGATCACAAGCGTGAGCCACCACACCTGTTAGAACTCATGTTTTATAAGGGAAAATATGAAGTGTAGTGATGAGGAGAGGCAGAGTCTGTTGGAGCTGGGTTTTGTTGGAAGTGGAAGAGATCATAGATCAGGAAATAAAGAGCTAGAAGAAAGATGCTCTCTCTGTTCATCCATGAAACTTGAGTGTGGGACATGTAGAAATGTCCAATTGAGAAGGATATGAGAAAAGTGTCATTTTTGAAAGACTGTCAGCTACCACTTAGAGGAAGGAAGTAGTTGATGAGGAGTTTGCCTATGGGAATAAGGATTTTGTTAACCATGGCAATGAGCACAGGGAAGCGTGGGGCAGAGATGACCACCTTGGGAAGATGAGCCACTGGGGGTGGGTTTGAGGGAGTGCAGAGCGGTTGGTGGAACCTTTACTATATTCCAGATAGTAGGCTAGACACTGAGGATGCAAAGATAATTAAGACAAAGATGAATCACCCATGTCAGATTCCTTTAAACCAAATCCTGGTGGTTGATTGGTTGGTTGGGCTGGTCTGATCCATGTACCTTTTCATAATCTGAGAGCCAGAAGCAATGGTTGTAAGATGGGCACAGGATATCACTAGAGATTCATGGGGGGAAAAGCTAAAAAAAAAATCCTACTCTTTTTCTTTCCTCTGTTTCCTTTTATGAAGGAAAAGATGCTGTAAAAAAAAAAGAAAGAATGAGAAAAAAAGGTTATGTAATTGAGAAAAAGATGAAGCAGTGCCATGATCAGATAATTCAGACCAGCCAATCATCTAAAAATGAGATAAGCCTAGGGAATGCATCCTTCATCCTCACTTGAAATTCTCCTGGAATCTTCTAAGGATCTCTGCTGCCAAGAGATCCTTTGATGCTATTACCCTTCAGAACTGTGTTGGCTCAGAGGGATCAAAGGAAGAAAGCAAAGACTATATTTTTAGATTTTTTTTCTTTGCAGCTTCAGAGATACCCTGCACCTGTATCTCTTCTCTATATGTAGCTCTCAGAATCTAGGATTCTGTGATTCTTTTTTAAACACTGTTTTCCCCTTCTCTATTAGGGGGCTCTTTCAAAAAGGCTTAGGTTAGAGGCTGCTGCAGGTGGGAGGCATTGGTTGGACCCAGCTCCTCCTCTGATCATGTTCCCTTCTGGCAATGGTATCTGCAAACTCCCTGCCCTGGGCCCAGGGAATGTACCTCTTCTTCCCTGAAGGGAAAAAGAGGCAGTGCCCAAACAGGGCAGTTGAGAAGATGGACATGGCTGAAACTATGCTGACCTAAATAGAGCAGAAAGAGGCTATTGGGATGGCAGGGATGGCCAGGCAGGGCTTGGAGAAGGGAGAGAGGGAAGCTTCCAAGGAAGCTCGGGGCAGGGACCAATGGAGGACTAACTATTGTTTAAGAACCCATGATGAGCCTGTAATCCCAGCTACTCTGGAAGCTGAGGATTGCAAGTTCGAGGACAGCCTGAAAATTTTAACGAGACCCTGTATCAAAATTTAAAAAGGAGCTGGGGATTCAGCTCAGTAGTAGAGCACTTGCCTAGCATGCACAAAGCCCTGGATTCAATCCTGAGTAGAGGAGGGGGATCTTGATGAGACATAGTGGTCACCTAGAGGTGCTGTGCATGGAGAATCAATGAGCTGGGCCATGCATAGACAGTGTGTGCATATTGAGGGGGGGGGTCTCTTTACTAAATTTTGTCTGAATACTTAGATTCGTGTGTGTGGTATTGAACCCAGGGCCTGGCACATGCTAGGCAAGCACTCTATACTGAGCTACACCCCCAGCCCTGAATACTTAAATTTAAAAATCACAACTATGGAGGAATTGAAAACTGGATCTGGGAGCTGAGTGGGGTATTTCATTTAACCTAGCAAAAATGAGCAAAAATCCCACAATGTTCTGACAGAATTTCCCAGCAGGGGATGGAGGAGAAGCCTTGTGGATTCAGCTCTCACAATAGGCACAGTGAGGGGAGACGCAGGAAGCAGACATGGGCCCAGCATGGAGGAAAAGCAACCCACTCATGGAATCCACTAGTGGGTTCCCATTGCCTCAGGACCACGGAAGAGAGAGGAAGTGTCCTGCACAGACCCTGCCCTTCATGAGGACACAGATGAGCTGAAAGAACACAAATCCTTGTGAAGTAATGGCAAGCAATCCAGTACCATTGTTTTTTCTTTTTGTGTATGGGGACTGAACTCAGAGGCACTCGACCACTGAGCCACATCCCCAGCCCTGTTTTGTATTTTATTTAGAGACAGCATCTCACTGAGTTGCTTAGCACCTCATTGTTGCTGAGGCTGGTGTTGAACTGGTGATCCTCCTGCCTCAGCCTCCTGAGCTGCTGGGATTACAGACGTGCACCACCGCACATGGTAGTACCATGGTTTTATAAAGCTATTGGGTCACAGAAGGGGTTTCTAGCATAGATGGGGAAGTCTGTAGGACAGAGATAGGCATTAAACTGAGCCCTGAGGTGTAGGATGGGAGGATTGGGATGAGGAGAGAGAAACAAACCTTCCAGAGTGAAGGCGTACAGGTGGGCATAAATTGAGCTTATGCAGGGACCAAGGTGGCCAGGCTGACAGGATTGGAAGCCCACTGAAGAGAGATGAAGAAATCCAACTAGATGAGGGAGAGTCAGATTACAGAGTTCTTTTACATTTCTAAAAGAGATAGTGTCTGTTTTAGTCAGCTTTTTTGCTGCTGTGACTAAAAGATCTGACCAGAACAATCGTAGAGGAGGAAAAGTTTACAGAGGGGCTCATGGTTTCAGAAGTCTCCATACAAGAGGGCTGGCTCCATTCCTCGGGGCTCTAGGTGAGGCAGAGCATCATAGCAGAAGAGTGAGTGGAGGGAAGCGGCTCACGTGATGATCAGCAAGCAGAGGGAGAGAAAGACTGCACTCTCCAGATATAAAATATATACCCCATAGTCATGCCCCCAATTCCCGCCTCCCCCAGCCACACCCCACCTGCTTCCAGTTACCATTCAGTTGATCCCATTAGGGATTAATTCACTGATTAGGTTAAGGCTATAACCCAATCATTTCTCCTCCAAACCTTCTTGCATTATCTCACACATGAGCTTTTAGGGGACACCTCACATCCAAACCATAACAGTGTCAAATCCAAGTTTTTGAAGGGGTCTAGCTATTTCCTTGCTCTCTCTAGCTACAAGCCTATCGTGGAATTCATTGATGCGCAGTTTGAGGCCTACCTGCAGGAGGAGCTGAAGATCCGAAGAGTGCTGCACACCTACCACGACTCCCGAATCCACGCCTGCTTGTACTTCATCGCCCCCACAGGTCATTCTCTGAAGTCTCTGGACCTAGTGACGATGAAGAAGCTGGACAGTAAGGTATGGAGGCAGGTGGAAGGCTGGGCAAGCTGGACTCACTCATACCCATCTCTTTACGCAGTAGATGTTGAATTCCAGGAGAGGTTTTATGGAATCATTATCCTCTCCCTTGTTCTCTGTTCCTCCATAAAATGATGTTATCGGCCTAACTCCTATGTCAAATGCTTTGTCATCCGGGTTCCCATCACCAGGGGCCAGTTTGTCCTGAGCTGTCTTTCTGCCCTAATTTCTCTTGGAAATCAGGATCAATGCAAGGGAAATGGCTCTCCAGGTCCAGAGGCAAAGGCTTTGGCCATGAAACAGTGTTTTTTCATTGTCCCAGAATTAACCAGCTTATGTTTGAATTAAATATGCAAATTTGATTTGAAAGGTAATATTGTAATAGCAGACTTTTTATTTTCAGTGCTGGGGAATCAAACCCAGGGTGCATTCTAGGCAAGTATGTTACCACTGAGCTAAATGTCAACCACCCCCCCCTTTTTTTTTATTTTGAGGCAGGTTCTTGCTACATTGCCCAGGCTGGCCTGGAACTTTTGATCTCTCTGCCTTAGCCTCCTGAGTTGCTGGTATTAGATATGTACCACCACGCCTGGACTGTTATCCCATTTCATAGAAGAGGCTCAGAGTTCAAGTGACTTACCTGTTGTCATATAGCTAGCTACTGGAAGAGTCTACATTTGAATCCAGATCTGTGGTACTGTTTTATATTGCCTTTGTGCCTAGAAAGATGGCCATGGCAGGGCTGGGGTTGTAGCTCAGTGGTAGAGTGCTTTGCTAGCATGTATGTGGGCCTGGGTTTGATTCCCAGCACCACATAAAACTAAATAAACAAAGGTATTGTGTCCATCTACAACTAAAAATATAGAAAAAAAAAAGAAAGAAAGATGGCCATCCCCTTTTTTCTTATCTTTTCTTTTTCAGGCATGCATTTCTTTTTTCTTTTCTTTTTTTTTGGGGGGGGCACCAGGGATTGAATTCAGGGGTGCTTAACCACTGAACCACATCCCCAGCCCATTTTTATATTTTATTTTGAGACAGGGTTTCACTAAGTTGCTTAGGGCTTTGCTAAGTTGCTGAAACTGGCTTTGAACTTGTGATCCTCCTGCCTGAGCCTCCTGAGCTGCTGGGATTACAGGTGTATGACACCACATCTGGCTTCAGGCATGCTAGGTTTTTTCCTAATATTTAGTGTGTGCCAGATACTATGATGAGTTTTTTATGTGTATTATTTTATCTTTCTGATAATCTAGCATGGTGGGTACTACTTATTCCCATTTTAGAAATGAGAAAACTGAGGCATAGAGGCAGCAAGTAGCTTGCTCAAGGTCAGACAACTTGTAATGGGATTTTGACCTCGCTCTCTGACTCTAAAGTATTTTATTTTACCAAAATATAATTTACATATAGTCTTTTGGTAACATATGTACTAAAAAAACTGAATTTCAGCTATAATCAGAATAGGAGCAATTTTTTTTTTCATTTTTCATAGCAGTGAGCTCACTGCTCATGAATAATAGGCTGCTCTGGAAATGTCACTGTGCCGGGTATGCCCCTGTGTAGGGCAGCAGTGAACCATGTGGCTGGCAGCCTGGTAGGTGGGCTGTATTAAGTAAGCAGTTTCTGACATATGTTTATAGTGTTTTGATGGGGACTTGGCAAAAAGTGACAAGGCCGATGCTCTGTCTGCTGTTCCACCTTGGCAAGGGCTTTGACACCCTTCTTCCATCAGAAACTTCAAAGAAGGTGCCTCCATGGTCCAATCTTTCTTTGGTCCAGCATCTGAAGCTCTGTGTGGTACTAGCCTTCTGAGTTACTCCTAAGCCAAAGTGCAAAGGAGACAGGATTTCTCTTCCATATCATATCTAGAACTCCCAGATTCCCTATTTAGAGCCCAGGCTCTGAGCAGTACTCATGCTGTCCCACTGGTATCTGCTGGCAGGAACGACTACACTCTTTTTTTTTTTTTTTGTACCAGGAATTGAACCCAGGGGCACTTAACCACTGAGCCACATTCCCGGCCCTTTTCATTTTTTATTTTGAGACAAAGTCTCGCTAAGTTGCTTAGGGTCTCGTTAAGTTGCTGAGGCTGGCTTTGGGCTCCTGCCAGTAAGAGAGCCAGGTGTGCAACCTCACTGAGCACTGCCCTTGCCTCCCTTACCTGCCATCTTCCATGTGGTTCCCATTTGGGTCCATAGCTGGCTGTGGCTAACCTAGTCTGGATGGATTGGGACAATTTACCATTAGCAAGGTGTGGTCACCCCCCCTTTGTCAATCATAGATTCTCAACTGTCATCTTTCCAATTATCCCAGCAGTGACCTTGATACCAAGATATCCCAGAGCTCAACTTGGACCTGAGCTGGTTGACTTTTATGGACTTGGGAATAAGGCCAAACTTGGATTTGAATCCCAGTTCTGCTATCTACCTCTCTGTGACTTTGGACAGGTCACTTAACCTCTATGCTTCAATTTCTCACTGGTAAAATAGTCATAATAATACCCCTTAGGGGGTTATTGTCAGTATGAATTGTCTTAATCCATGTAAACACTTAGTTCAGTCTCCAGCACATAGTAAATACTCGTTATTGTTTAATATGTTGTTTTTTAAAAAATATATATTTAGTTGTCAATGGACCTTTATTTTATTTATTTATTTTTATGTGGTGCTGAGGTTGAACTCAGCGCCCCACACATGCTAGGTAAGCACTCTACCATTGAGCCCCAGCCCAGCCCAGTATACAGCAGTGGCTTTTCCTGGACCAATGGGTGATCTGCTCTCTCTGGCAGCTGGTAGAAGGTCATGTGGCTATCAGTTGGCAATTACCATTCCACTTTGTTTCTTCTTTCCCTAGGTGAACATCATCCCCATCATTGCCAAATCAGATGCCATTTCTAAGAGCGAGCTAACAAAGTTCAAAATCAAAATCACCAGTGAACTTGTCAGCAACGGGGTCCAGATCTATCAATTCCCCACAGATGATGAATCGGTGGCGGAGATCAACGGAACCATGAATGTGAGTTGGATCTCAGGGGTTCAACTTTCTTTTGTGCTCTATTATTATTACTTTACAAAATAACAGAAAAAATAACAGTGAAGTACCCTGACTAGCCATCTTAGTATAGTCAACCCTTGATGACCTGAGTCTCAGATATTTATGAGAAAATCCAGAAACGAGTCAGCTTCTTTCTCCTAGTGGTGGCTGCTGCAAAACCTCAGAGATTCAGTGATTAACAGCCAGTCTGAGAGAAAGGAAAAGGCTGACTCCGGGTGGAGCATGGAGCGTGGAGCAGGGAATTCAGACCTCTTAGCTCATCTTCACGATGCCACTCTGGTCTAGGCCAGGCAGCCCCTGTGAGACTGCAGGAAAGGCAGTCTTTGTCTCTGACCAAGACAATGCATGCAGGAAAAAAAAAAAAAGCTGAAAAAGTTAGCTAGCTTCAGAGACTCAGGGATAATCTGTACTCAGATAATCAAGCCTTCTGTCCCTGGGAAGAAGAATGATATACAGCCTCCAATTTTGCTGGTGACTAGGAAGATGTTATTTTTAAGTATCAGGGTTATGCTTTGCTTTATTAAGTGTGAATGAATAATAAAAAAAAGATCTGTCCTCTTTTCTCTCCTCCCCCACTTCCCCCTACGAGAGGAATGAGTAATAAAGGCAGAGAGTCAAACAGCTCCTCATGCTTCTTTACAATGTGTTGATGCTGTTGCTGTGAAAGCTTCAATGTTGTGATTTTAAGAAGACAGCTAATAGCTTTCTGAAAGCCTCTGCTTTGGGAACAGATTTCTTTTTCTCTATTGAGAGGCATCAGTTTTTCCTAGTGACATAATGCCTGGGGATAGCCAAATTCAGGAAAACCTTGTAATAAAAACCATTTTTAGAAAACTTTCCTGCTGCCACTGCCCTCTAAGTTATCATTACAGCATCAGCTGCCACCTTCTATGAATTGGCCAACAAATTAGCATAGCAGGGCTGCGAGTCATTGTCTCGCTTGACTTCCTGTCCATCAGTGTACCCGAGATAGGTTTGTTATTAAAAGGCCCTCATCATCTTTGACAAATGTGGCTCAAGGATAAGGCTATGTGGATTGTGGTAGGTGGAGCTGTGTCCTCTGTGACCTGATGTAGGCATGGAAAAAATTGAAAAGATTAGTGCTTGTCCTCGCAAGCAGTCAGGGTGTTTTGATGGAAACTAGGTTCTGTTATGATGAGAAAACCTGAACAGGTGGCTAGCCTGCAGAAAAATAGGAGCCTGGAGAGAAGTATTGTCTGGGTGTCATTGGTGCTGGTGTCTGGAAGCATGTAGTCACCTCAGGACAACGGCTCCCATGGGTGTCTTCCAAATTCTGATTGATTCCCTAAGTCACCAAGGAGCCTTCAGACTTATGGTTTGCTTTGCTGAGAACAAATAGGGCCTATAATTTCTCACCAATCTCAAGGTATCACACAAAACCATATCTAACTACATTATAGGTTAGTGGATTAGGAATGACAATCATCCTGGGACCTAAAGCTCAGCTCTGGCCCTCTGCTTGAGCCTAGGGCAGGTTCAACCTCAAGGTTGGAAAATTCCTATGCTATGAAGCAGCAGTTCTAAATCAGGCTTTTTTTTTTTTTTTTGGGGCGATGCTGTGGATGGAACCCAGGGCCTTGTGCATACTAGGCAAGCAGTCTACCACTGAGCTATTCCCTCAGCCCTCAACCAAGCTTTTATGGCTGTGAATAGGTTATGGGTCCCCTGGTATTCATAACAGCCTAGTGTTAGCCAGTGTTTCACTCTGAAAAACGAATTTGAATAGATTCAGGGTTGTTCCTATAACAACTACTCATCATTCACCCCCTGGCATTCCACCATGCTTTTTTTGAGTGGGAAAGAGAAGGGTTGCTTCTCGCTAGTATGCCTGGAATGGGCATGCCCCTGGGAGGGGTCTACATGGGACTCCCTATGCTGGGGTAGGGGAGAAACAGGAAGGAATCACCACTACAAAATACATACACTGGATTGCTTAGCCTGCCTGCCCCTGGAGCAACCATGTCAAAAGTCCCCAGAGTCTTTGGACAAGCCATTTGTGTTTGAAGCTACATCATCGCAGTCCTGGGCTTGGCATTTGAATTCTGGGTTTCACTCCAGCCCCACAGTGTCAGCCACCACAGCCAATTCTCCTGGGGAGTGAGTGGATTGGAAGAAATGGAGGAAACCTCTTCTTTAAGTGGAGAATATCTTACAGTTGTTCTGTTGCTTACCACTGGGGATTTTTATTGGCTCCCCCTTGCCTTTTTGGTGGCCCTAGAAAGCCTTATTTCATATTGAGAGGACAAAAAAAGGGAGAGAGAGATCTCATTGCATGCTACTTTCAACCTGTGCTCTGATCTCCCTCAAGGTTCGATACTTTCATATTAAAAATTGCTGTAGGGCTGAGGGTATAGCTCAGTTGGTAGAGTGCTTGCCTTGCATGTATAAGGCCCTGAGTTCAATCCCCAGCACTGCCAAAATAAAATGGCTGTAATGTTTAAACTTAATGTTCTTTGTTTTTTTTAGGAGAGAAAGGGGGGGGGGGTTGATATATTTTTTTTTAAGTTTTTGGTGGACACAACATCTTTACTTTATTTTATTTTTTATGTGGTGCTGAGGATCAACCCAGCGCCCCTCGCATGCCTTGCGAGCACGCTACCGCTTGAGCCACATCCCCAGCCCCAAATGTAATGTTCTTTGTTTTTTAAAAAATATTTTTAGTTATAGATGAACACAATACCTTTATTTATTTTATCTATCTATCTATCTATCTATCTATCTATCTATCTATCTATCGTGCTGAGGATCAAACCCAGTGCATCACAGGTGCTAGGCAAGTGCTCTGCCGCTGAGCCCCAGCCCACTTAATGTCCTTTGAATGGCTCAAACCATGGCCAGGTACCAAGCAATGGGCCTAGTTTGGGGGCTAAATTCAGTTAATTGACCATTTTTGAGGTCTTAGGTTTGGTTTCCACAAAGGCATTTGACATTTAGCCCCAGCAAGAGCAAATGACTGACCAATGGGGTCACAGGGAGATCTACAGGCACAAGCCCATCCCTTTTGAGACAGCGGTGGTATTTCCATTGTTTGCATGCACTTTTTCAGGAGTCATCAAGAGTTGACTTGAGAACAAATTAAGCAATGTTCTAGTTTAGCTGCCAGCCTGCAATGGGGGCAAGCATAACCAGCTACACATCAAGGAAACGCTGTCCACTCAGGGAGGAAGCCAGTTGAGATTATACAAAAGCCTGATGTTATTTCTTGGGGCTAAAGAGAACATTCATGTATTCTTTCAAACATAATAAATGTGGTGGAATTAGAATAAAATAAGTCATGCCAGGTGGATCATCAAACACTTTAAAATATACCAAAGGTAGCCATGTGACTATAGGGGCAGCAATGTGGTTTGATGGTGTCCCCTGAAAAACTTGTGTTGCCCATGTGATAGTTTTAAGAGATGGGTGACTCAGGAAATTGAAGTGGAAGGATTGCAAAGTTCAAGGCCAGCCTCAGCAACTTAGCAAGATCCAATCTCAAAAATTTTTTAAAAAGGGAGTGGGGGTGTGGCTCAGTGGTAAAGTGTTTGCCTAGCATGCATGAGGCCCTGGTTCAGTCCTTGGCACCAAAAAAAAAATTTTTTTTTAAAGACTGTGTTAAAAGCTCAGTGTTAAAGCACCCCTAGGTTCAATCCTCAATACTGCATACTGCAGAAAAGAAGAAGAGGGAGATGTGGCCTTTAAGAAGTGATTAGGCTAGAGGGGCTGTTCCCTCATTAGTGTTCGATGTGGCATTCAGCTAGTGTATCCTTCGACTTTCTGCCATGTGAGGATACAACAATAAGGCCTTCATCAGACAACTATACCAGCCAGTGCAAGTTTCTGCTCTTTATAAATTACCCAGTCTTAGGTATTTTGTTGTAGCAGCACAAAACAGACTAAGACAATGAATCTGGGAATAGTCTCCAAAGGGGAGGCTTTAGGCTATCTCTTGGAGCTCTGTGTTTGGGAGATCTGACATCTGGGGTCACCGCATCAGAGGTCTGGTGACAGTGTTACACAGGCTCCTGAGCCTGTCTGTGAGTCAGCAGCAGCATTGCCTTGCTGCTATTGGAGTCTCTTGCTGGGTCCACACATAAAAACCGTTACCTGTCAGTCACCTGCAGGAACCTGAAAAAAAAAAAAAAGGAGGATGAGGGCTGGGGCTGTGGCTCAGTGGTAGAGCGCCTCCCTCGCGTGTGTGAGGCACTGGGTTCGATCCTTATTGCCACATAAAAATAAATATTGTGTCCATCTACAACTAAAAAAATATTTAAAAAAAGGAGAATGAGAAAGTTCAGCTACAGATTTGGGTCCCGTTGGTAGGATCTGGAGTTTGATTGGGGGATTCATCTTCTCCCCACCCTGCTTGACTCCGTCCTGGTTATCATAGCCATCTGTCTCTCAAGAGCAGCAGGGCAGAAAGTCACAGTCTGGTCCCCCATGATTTCCTGCCTGTCATGGTTAGCTGATTTCCAGCAGATGCTATGTAGCCAGGAGGCAGAGCACAGGCCACCCTGGGTGTCTGGGGGAGGCTGACAGCCAAAGTGTGGTGGCCTCACTGATTCCTGGGAAGACCTGGGCATGGGGGTTTGGGGCTTGGGTGACTTGTTTAACCTCTCTGTATCCCAGTTCCCACTGATCAAAAATTAAGTTTATAATTGTGACCCAGCATTCAGAAATTATCTCACATATACTTAATCAAAACAGTGTTTAAAAAAATACTTGGTTTTAGTTGTAGGTGTACACAATATCTTTATTTTATTTACTTATTTATTTTTATGTGGTGCTGAGGATCGAACCAGTGCCTCACATGTGTGAGGCAAGCACTCTACCGCTGAGCCACAACCTCAGCCCCTCAAAAGAGTCTTTGATGCCAGTTGTAAAGGAGTGGGGGTGGTTGGGAGGCCTTGGAATTCAGTTTGGTGGAGGCTGTGTGTTTGTGAGCAGGCAGGGAGTTATAGGAATCAAACGACGGCAGTTTGGGGAAGAGGGGAAATAATTGACCCTGTCATTCTGACTGACAATGTCTCTTGATTAAAAATAACAGGCTCAAGGGAAGGATGACATTTTCTATGCCTGTATTTTCTTCTTGGGTTTTTTTTCCTCCTTCCTTCTTGAGCCCAGAGAAGTGCCTCTCCTTTCACATACCTTCCTCCTCAATCACTTAGACCTGAGAGCCCAGGATGAGGGACACAATGTGATTTCTCTTTCTCACCTCCTCCCTTGGTCTAGCCCTCTGCAATCACTGCCCCTTGGCAACTTTGTCATTTTGTTGAAGCTCCTAACATTTCTGGATCCCTGAATAGGGGTGAACTGTGTCCAGCTGGCCCCCCTCCCCCATAAAGCCAGCTGGTACAGGTTGGAGATGCTCAGACCATTGGGATAGCATTTTCAGGAATTCAGTGCTCCCCAAATGCCCCAGGTGTCTCATGCCCAATTACTCTATTGCTACACTGTTTTCCTAATTAGTTTTTTTCCTCCCAATACTGGGGATTGAACCCGAGGGCACTTAACCACTGAGCCACATCCTCAGCCCTTTTTTATATTTTATTTAGAGACAGGTCTCACTGAGTTTCTTAGGGCCTCACTAAGTTTCTAAGGCTGGGTTTCTGGGTTTGAACTTGGCGATCATCCTGCCTCAGCCTCCAGAGCCACTGGGATTATAGGCGTGCACCACTGCACCCGGCCTCCTAAGTGGTTTTCCCAGTAAATTTTTTTTTTTTTTAAGAAAGAGAGAGAGAGAGAGAGAGAGAGAGAGAATGAATTTTAATATTTATTTTTTTTTAGTTTTCGGTGGACACAACATCTTTGTTTGTATGTGGTGCTGAGCATCGAACCCAGGCCGCACGCATGCCAGGCGAGCGCGCTACTGCTTGAGCCACATCCACAGCCCCTCCAGTAAAATTTTAAGCACATCTTTTTTCTTTTTCTTTCTTTTTCTGGGCAGCGTTGGGGATCAAACCCAGGGTCTTGTGTAACACCCCTAGTCCATTCTTGCCTATCTTTTGTTATATTTGTTCCTTGATATCTTACATTATTGTTGCTGAAATATTTTCCACCACCAGCCCACATCCACCTTCCATATCCATGACTTCCTCTTTCCATCTTTCCTGTGTCCCTATTTCAGGAACAGTCAGTGGAGTGGGAAGGGGCTAGGGAGTAGCTGAGATAGGCAGCTGAGAGAGGGACAGGGTGAGGGAAGAGCAGCTTCAACAGCTGGCTGAGCACCTTGGGGAATGTGTGGCTGTTGTGGAGCTGAGCTCTTAGTGAGATCCTGTGTTTTCCTGCTTTGAAGAACATCCTCAGGGTCAAGAGCTAGAAAAGAGTGGAAATGAAGGATTGGCTATAAGATCAGCATGCAGATTAAACAATTGAGTAATAGATTGGCTGTGGATCTCCCAGAATTGAACTGCCTCTTATAATCTGCCCTAGCACAACTAGTTTACTCCAGGTTTAGAGCTCTTACCTCATAAGTGGGAGCAAGCAGCAAGTCAGCAAGGGGTAGGCTTTGAAGCTAGAGAGAGTTTCAGTTAGGTTTTGCATCACTGTGTCCAAAAGTCCTGGCAAGAACAATGTAGAGGAAAAGTTTAGTTTGGCTGGCTCATGGTTTTAGAGGTTCAGTTTATGGTGGGCCAACTCCATGGCTCTGGGCCTGAGGTGAGGCAGAACACCATGGAGGAAGGGTGTGGCAGGGGAAAGTAGCTCAGGATATGGCAACCAGGAAGCAGAAAGACAGAATGTATACTCCAAAGGTACATCCCCAGTGACCTACTTCCTCCAGCCACACCCTACCTGCCTATAGTTACCATCCAGTTAATCCACGGATCAGGCCACCTCTCATAATCTAATCATTTCATCTGTGAACAAAAGCACTGTCTCACACATGAGATTTTGGGGACATCGCATATCTAAACCATAACATCTGGGCTCCACCTTTAGCTGTTCCCTTAATATTGTGTGCCTGCCAGCAAGTCAGCCCTCTGGGCCTCAGTTTTCTCATCCATAAGATGGGAGCAATAAGACTACCTACCTCATACTGTGAAATGCCAAGCACCTGATACATAGTGCATAGAGTTTAATATATTGCTCTGGCTAATACTAGTTTTATAGCAGCTAACACTGTTAGAATAATTGCTACTACTACCTGTGCTGCTTTTTTTTTTTTTAAGTACTGGGATTGAACCCAGGGGTGCTTTACCACTGAGTTACATCCCCAGTTCTTTATTTATATTTATATCTGGAGGCAGGATCTCAGTAAGTTGCTGAAGCTGGCCTCAAACTTGCGATCCTCCTGCCTCAGCTTCCCAAGTTGCTGGGATTATAGGCATGTGCCACCACGGCCGGCTCAACATTTTGTTGTCTGTAAGGCCCAGCACATAGTAGCAGCACAGTAAACATTTGTAGAACAAATAGGCAAAAATATCTGAGACCACAGCCTGTTTTTGACAGGAGCCTAAGAAAGCTTGCTCCAGTGGGCCCTTTACCTTTTGGTGTAAAGCCCTTTTGGGTAAAGCCATGCCTGGTCTCACCTGGTTTGTAAACAACAGCTATTCAGATGTTCCATCTGGCTAAGGATGACTCCTACAAGCTGGTCAGCTCCCTTGGAATGGGGCATCCTGAGTGTTTCCCAGGCCCCACGCTGGGACAGCTCCCTCTTCTCTGACCACAAAGACTCCTTGCTAGCCAGCCCTGATTCTCATCTCCCCTGCATACTCTGAGCTCATATCCCTGATCCTACTTTGCCTTCTTTCCTTTCCCCTATTCCTGCAACCTGACCATCACCACTCAAGAAACACTAAATCACCTACTATTTGCAGGGGCCCAGATCATACATTTGAGCTCTTGGTCATATATTACCTTTGCTCATCCCTGGGGCTGAACAGATCCCAGTGTCCTGTTTTCCAATCTTGAAGAAAGAACTTGGTGGACTCAACAGAGAGGGTTCGGACATTTTATTACATGTTCCTTGGCAATGGCAGGCCAGGATACAATGGAGAAACTGCCCTGTGCCTATAAGCAGAGGGAATTTGTAGGATAGGCTGCATGCCTACTAGGCAGTGGACTTCTTCAGATGTTTTATGAGTGTATTCTTTTACTTTACAACCAAGGTCACTCTGCTTTGATCCTCATCTAAAGACTGGAGCCAAGGGGACGTGGCCAGTTTCCTCTCTGTTTCCTTCATTATCATATTCTTTAGAGTCCTTCTTATCTCACATCTCACTGTGTGGAATTACAAGCTTTCCTATGCACTGATTAGTGTTTACCTCAGCAGTCTTCTATGATTTTAGGTATGTCATTTGGCCTTCCCCCACAAGATTTTAAGCTTCCAGTGGTTGAGGGAGTGTGTTGTCCACTTTTTCTTCTTTTTAATATTTTTTAGCTGTTGATAGACCTTTATTGATTTATATGCAGTGCTGAGAATCGAACCCAGTGCCTCACACATGCCAGGCAAGTGCGTTACCACTGAGCCCCAGCCTCAGCCCATCTACTTCTTTGCTTACCTTGTAACACTTAAAAGAGAAGCCAGCAGTTGTGAGCATGTGGGTGAATACTTGGTGACTTGCCTTCTAGGCTCAAGGGATCAGTGTGAGCTCTTGGTCCAGGGAAGGATGGGAGGAAGGACAGTATACCTCTGTCAGCTTTGTGGTTTCAGGATGTAATCTCTTCTGGGGGCTCTCACTCTGTGGGAGCGGGGACAACCAGTGAAACCAGCCCCTGTAGTTCTCCCTTATCTTGTCTATCCACACCCAGCCTCCTTTTCCTGCTCACCCACCTTCCAAAGTCTCTTTTTCCTACAGCAACTGAAAGTGAAGAGCTTATTGTTATGGTTTGGATATGAGATGGCCCCCAAAGGCTCCTGTGTTAATGCATGAATGTTCAGGGGTAAAATGATTGGGTTGTGAGAGCTATAACCGCATCAGTCCATTCTAGTTTGAATAGACTGGGTGGTAACTATAGATAAGTGGGGCATGGCTGGAGGAAGTGGGTCACTGGGGGTATGCCCTGGAAGGCCACAATTTCCCTGTGCTACCCCCACTTCCTGGCTGCCATGAAGGGAGTGGCTTCCCTCTGCCATGCCTTTTCACCATAATGTGCTACCTCATTTAGGACGCAGAACAATGAACTTGGCTATCTGTGGCCCTCTGAAACCCCAATTCCCTCCTCTAAGTTGTTCTTGTCCAGGACTTTGGTCACAGCTCTGCAAAGCTGATGAATATACTTGCTAATCCATGTATCTGCTTATTAGTCTGCTTATTTTCTCTTTTTCTTCCCTATGACATTTGGCATGCCATTGTTATCTTGTATCGTGAATTTGGGACCAGCAAAGGCTAGGACTAGGCTTCTTATTCCCACACAGCTCAGGGGGTTAATCAATGCCTTTTGATAATGACAGCTGTGAGGGCCATTGCAGAATGAGGGCCCAGAGATGAGCAGCAGTTGTATTGTGGGATGCTCAATGACTTTCCTCTGGAGTTCTGAGTGGTTTTTGCCTTCTATTTCAGGCCCACCTTCCCTTTGCCGTCATTGGCAGCACAGAAGAACTGAAGATAGGGAACAAGATGATGAAGGCACGGCAGTATCCTTGGGGCACAGTACAGGGTGAGTCTCTAGCAGACAGGCTGCACTCAGGGAACCCCTTCTGTCTGTTCCTTTGCTTGTCCCCAGTCTCTGAATAACAAGACCTTAACTTGTCCTCAGCCTGTCTTGGGTCTCAAATCATAGGGGTCACTAGCAGGCAAACTCTGGCTCCATATCTGGATTTTCTGATGTGAACAGTCTCCTTTTGTTTCTCATGGAGAAAGCACCCCTAAAAGAAAAACAAATGGACATGGATCAAGGAAGGGGGAAGTGTACAAGAAAGGACATGTTCTTGCCCAGAGGTACCAGGAGATGTGTAAGATTGTTCACAGAGTTGTTATGCCCAATGACAAGTAATTAGGAACAGCCTGATATTCATTAAAAATAGACTGGATGAGGGCTGGGATTGTGGCTTACTGGTAGAGCACTTGCCTAGCACCTGTGAGGCACTGGGTTCGACTCTCAACACTACATGTAAATGAATAAATAAAGTAACGGTCCATCAACAACTAAAAACATTTTTAAAAAATAGACTAGATGAGTGTGATGGTGCACACCTGTAATTCTAGCCACTTAGGAGGCTAAGGCAGGACGATCGAAAGTTCAAGGTCAGCCTCAGCAACTTAACAAGGCCCTAAGTAACTTAGCGAGACCCTGTCTCAAAATAAAAAATAAAAAGGGCTGGGGTTGTGGCTTAGTGGTAAAGAGCCCCTGGGTTCAGTCCCTGGTACCAAAAACAAACAAAAATAGACGGATAGCCTGCACCATGCCTGCCTAGAATCCCACCAGGCATGAGGCTGAGGCAGGAGGATCATAAGTTCAAGGCCAGCCTGGCAACTTAATGAGACCCTGTCTCCAAACAAAAGGGCTGGGATGTAGCTCAGAGGCAAAGCACTCCTAGGGTCAACCCATAGCACCACAAAAACAGTAGACTGGATAAATTGTGACTTATTCATATAATGGGATATCATATAGCAGGGAAAACAAATGAACTACACAGTTACATTTTGATGAATGAATTTCAGAAACATAATGTTGAGCTAAATAAATCACAGAAGAATACATACTGTAGAATCTGTTTTGTGTGAATTCCAAAGTAAGAAAATTAAACATGATATATATATATATATATATTTTAAACATTTATATTTTAAAAGTAGTTGAACACAATACCTTTATTTTCTTTATTTTATGTGTTGCTGAGGATCGAACCCAGGGCCTCACACATGCTAGACCAGTGCTCTACCACTGAGCCACAATCCCAGCCCCAAACATGATATATATTTTTAAAAATTTGTACATAAGTGGTAAAAGAATATAAAATATAAAAGAAACCAAGATAAACCCTAAAGTCAGGATAGTGGTTAAGACTCATTGCCAGGGAAACCTGGGGAATTAGGAGTGGGGCATGAGATCAGAAAGGGGAATGCACGTATGCTTCTAAAGTATGGGTTATAGAGACATCAGTGCACATTTCATGTCCTCTTTGGTATGCATGTATAATGCATGATTATTTCACAATTTAAAAGCAGTCAGACATATTATATATGCTCAGGAAAGTTCTTTTTGTGGTCTTCCTGACAAATGTTAAGTTACCCTCAGGGCCAGTTGGTTCAGTAAATAAGACAAGGTCTTAGGGCACTGCCATGGACTGAAGAGGTGTCTCTGGTCCTCAGAGTTGACAGCTATAAACTGGGCCACAGATTGCAGGGGCACTATATGAGTTTATCTGTAAACTCTTCCCTACTGCTTGGCAAATAAATAGATAAATAAATATTTTTTTTAAAAAAAGGAGTAGGTGGTGAGTTGACCACATAGAATACAAAGGCTGGCATGTTTTAGAGCATGCAGAGACCCGCTAGTGATAGTTGGGGACTAAACCCAGGGCTTTGTGCATGCTAGGCAAATGCTCTATCACTGAGCTACTCCCCCAATCTGGATTTTTTAATAGGTAGGACAGGACTGGTTATCAGAACTGTGCTATGTTTTACTCTTCCCTGCCAGTTGGGGCTGGGAATGTTCTGCTAGGAGCATTAATAAATGGTTTCTGGACTACCAGTCTTACCCTGGGAATGGGTATGTGGCCTGTGATATAGGAACCTGAGGTGAGAGAAGAGAAGCCAGCAGACGTGGTTCTGATAACTTCCTCCTACTTGGACAACCCCACCCTAGCCAAAACTGGGTTCTTGAATGTTTTTCTTGTCAGTCCGAGACTGTTCAGTTTTCTTTCTTTCTTTTTTTTTTTTTTTTTTTT
>NW_026000283.1:10385420-10409966 GCF_001458135.2 Marmota marmota marmota
TTTTTTTTTTTTTTTTTTTTTTTTTTTTTTTTTTGAAGTGCTGGGGATGGGACCCAGGGCCTTGAGCATGCCAGGCAAGTGCTCTGCCACTGAGTTACACCCCCAACCCTGACTATTAGTTTGAATGAGGATGATGTTGCATATTGCAGGGGCCTTACATCCTTATAGGGGACTTCTGACTGACTATCAGGAATCCCTGTCCAGATTTGGAGAAGCAGGTGGCATTTAGCATGGTCCCAAGAAGTTGCCTTACTGATTCAATTTTTTTTTTTTTGGTACTGGGGATTAAACTCAAGAACACTTGACCACTGAGTCACATCCCCAGCCCTATTTTGTATTTTATTTAGAGACAGGGTCTCACTGAATTGCTTAGTACCTCACTGTTGCTGAGGCTGGCTTTGAACTGGTGATCCTCCTGCCTCAGCCTCCGGAGTCGCTGGGATTACAGGCATGAACCACCGCGCCTAGCTGATGCAATTTTTAATATCAGTTTATGTTCTGTGACAGCAGAATAGGGGGTACTCCAAAAGCAATAGACCTTAAACAGGGGGATTATGTGGATCTATCTGGGCTTTGGAAAGATTTCTCTGATGACTACAAGGCAATCTGCTGAAAGTATTCCTCACCCTGTCACTCCCCAACCCCTTTCTGTTCCCACTGCCCTTTCCCAGGCCTACAAAACAGAATCTGGGATGACTGATCCTGTTCATCATTTCAGACACCACCATCCCCCGCCATGTTTAGTCCAAACACCACCATTCAACACAGCAGAGCCATGTCTGGAGACATCTTGACAAAGCAGTGCTCATGACCTTCGGTTCCAGCCAGAAATCCACTTTGCTGTGATTTGGTCCATATCTCTGTCATTCTTGGCCACTATCCAAAATGCAGACCTTTGCCACACTGTCTCAAGAAGGGACCTTTTTCACTCAGGCCAGAAAGTGGGGTTCACTTTCTTCTAGTCATCATTGCCGCTTATCAGGCCATTAATTCAAACACTCCTTCAAAGCTTCTGCCATCCAAATGGGCCACCCCTGAGGTCCACCCCTGCTTGTCACCATCATCTACTGATACCCTGGCTCTTTCCCCTTATTCTTTGGAGACTTGGCCATCTGCCTCCCCCCTACATTGCCTGGGTTTGTATCCTAACTCTGTAACATACTACTTATATAAACTTGTGAAGCCACACGGAGACCTTGCAAGGACAGTGTTCCTCATCTGCCTGATAAACTCTTATTCTTCTTTCCAGAGTCATCTTAGGAGCTGTCTCTTTGGTGAAACCTACACTCTCCAAGGAGTTTGTAGGATCCCTCCCCCACCACCTTCTGGGCTTCCATTTTACTCAGCTCTACCTCCATTTTTATAATTTTTGCATTGTTTAGTATTTGCCTATTTACATCTATTCTTCCACTAAACTTAAGCTCCTGAGAACAGGATTCCATTACTTTGTTTCTGAATTCCCAGGGCCCCATACCGTACTAAGAACAGAGATTCCACAAATGTTTATTGAATAGGTGTACATATGCTGTTGTCCACAAAGTGGCACAGGGTAGACAATCCTGTGATAGTCTGATTGGTGAATTTGGGTTGAGATGCTACTGAACATCCTTAGATATTTTTATGGCATTCCAGTTTTCCATGACTGCCATTTTTGTGACTTTCCATTTGCATTTTCAGTTTAAAAGCAAATTAGGAGGTAAATTCACAGGTTCTATCTACACAGATTGCAAGGCAATGTCACTGTTGGGCATGTTGCCTCTCATTTCGTCCATTTCTGCTTCTGCTGGCCTTCCTTTCAATATCCTTTCAATACCCCAATCCCTGCTATGCAGTTGAAAACGAGGCTCACTGCGACTTTGTGAAGCTGCGGGAGATGCTGATTCGGGTCAACATGGAGGATCTGCGGGAGCAGACCCACACCCGGCACTATGAACTGTACCGACGCTGTAAGCTGGAGGAGATGGGCTTCAAGGACACCGACCCTGACAGCAAACCCTTCAGGTACCGCCCCCAACAAGCCAAGCCAGGCCAGCCCAGCTCAGCCCACCCAGGTGGTATGGAAACCTTGCCCTGGAGAATTAACATGGGAAGCCAGACATGGGTTCCTCCTCGCAGGAGGAACAGAGGTCACTCACTCACCAGTTCTGTTTGTTCCTTCCTTCTCGGCGTCTGTGCACCAGCCAAGACAGCTGCAGTGGGAGAGGCTTGGGAAACACTGTGACCCTATTGATAGGTGTGAGGGAAGGGAGGGGACCCAGAGAGACAGCCTGGCTGATCTCTCACAGCCCCCTACCCCCACATCCAGTCAACTGTGGGGGAAGGGATCCCTGAACTGGAGCCCCTCCCTATTCCACAGGGTGGCAGTTATTAACTGTCTTCTGCCCTACTTTCTTCATCAGGCTTCTGTTGCTTGGGCAGGCCTCCAGTCTGTTCTTTACCCTCCTTGCCATTCTCAAAACCAGATAGGAGGGCTAGGAATATTGCTCAGTAATTGAATGCTTGCCTAGTGTGTGGGAGGCCCTGGGTTCCAGCCCCAGCCCTGAAAACACACACACACACACACACACACACACCAGATAGGATTAGGTAGCAGTCACTTTACCCATATTGATGAATGCAGATTCTTTATTCACTGTCCTTCATGTTTGCATTGAAGTGAAAGTTTTGTTTTGGCCACAGGATATGAATAATCACTGGCATATTTCTTAAATCAGAATCTCAGATGCTTTCAGAGAAGGAGAATGTTTCTAAAAGCAGTGTTTTATGCAGATGGGAGAGATAGACCAAGTAGAAACACGTCTGATCTATATGCATAAGCCCTGTGTGTTAAATTACCATGTGGTGCCCTTTGTGGCTCAGTCTCCTTTTAGGAAATGTCAGGCATCAATAAGCAAATGTAGGGGATATTTGTGAGAGAAGGCAGCTTTCCAAGGGCCTCTAAGTTCCTATAGTACCTGTTTGCAGCAGAAAAGTGGCCTGGGGCAAAGCCCAGAAGCCTTAGTTCCTAACAGGGACAGACTAGGAAAGGTCACTGGAGTCCCTGGGGTGGAGGAAGGAGAGCTTAGCTTTCTGTTCTGATGAGAGCTACCTCAACTGCTTCTCTCCTTTGCCTCCCACGGTTTACTTCTGCATCTGTGGAGTAGGAAGTGTGCCTCCACCTGGCAGTTCAGTGCTGGAAGGACCTTTGCTCCATCCTTTCTTTCTTTTTTGATTTTCTTTCTTTTTCTTTTTGGTACCAGGGATTGAACCCAATGGCGCTTAACTACTAAGCCACTTCCTCACCCCTTTTTATTTAGAAACAGGGTCTTGCTAAGTTGCCCAGGGGCTCAGTAAGTTCCTGAGGCTGGCCTTGAACTTGTGGTCCTCCTGCCTCAACCTCCCAAACTGCTGGGATTACAGGCGTGCACTACCATGCCCGCCTCATTGTGAGTAGTTCTGTTTCTGTGTCCTCATCCTCTTCACTCCTCTTCCACTGACCCCTTTCCACATTGCCTGTAAATATTCCCACTCTAAAGAAGTTCTCTCTTAGCTCTGCTCTTCTTCCTAGCCAGCTCCTGCTCTCTCAAGAAAGTTGGCTCTGGGGCTGGGGTTGTACCTCAGTGGTGAATCACTGACCTAGCATTTGCGGGGCCTTGGGTTTGATCCTCAGCACCACATAAGATAAATAAATAAAATAAAGGTATCATGTTCATGCACAACTAAGAAAATATATTTTTTTAAAACAGGGTGGCTCTTACAGGAAGGAGAGTCATTCTGTATTTATGGCTCCTCTTCCTCTTCTCTCATTTACTTCCTCAACTCAATGCAGTCAAAGAGGTTCCCAACACCCCATGGAAGTGCTTCTCTCCAAGGCCAGCAATCACCCACTGGTAGCCAATTTCATTGTGGCCTTAGAGTCTCATCTTCTTTGATCTCAATGCTTAACATTTGATGCTATTCCCCACTTTCTCCTTCTTGAAATATTGGCTCTTCCAGTAATGACCTGGCTGGTTTTATTCCTCTCCTTCTCTTACTACTCCCTTGTCAGTTACATTTGCAGGCTCACATTCTTCAGCCTATTCCTTTAAATGTTGGTATTCCCCTAGGATTCCTTCTGCTTCTTTCACTCCATTCTCTTTGTGGCTGGTTCCTTCTACTTTCATATTCCTAATTACCACCTCAAAGTGGATGACTCAAAAACTAAAATCTTACTTTTGAGTTCTAAACCCTCTGATCCAACTGAATACTGGACATTTCCACTCAGACATTCCACAGAGGCCCTACCAAAAATGTGAGTTGTCCATAATCTAATTCACCTCCTTTCTTCTTAAACATACTCCTTTCCCAGTGTTCCCTGTTGGAATCACCTTCCACCTGGGTGCACAAACCCAAAACCACAATCATTTTGACTTTCCTAAGTCCTGGGAGTTCTGCTTCCTTTACTGCTCCTCTACCTCCCTCCATTCCTTACCACCCCTTAACATGCAGATCCCGCCATTTTTTTACTTGGATCATTGGAAGATCTCTCCTTCACAATACAGCCAGAGTGGTCTTTCTCATGGATCCAGTCAGTTCTCCTGTTTTAAACCATACAGTAGATACATGTACAGTTCTTGAATGGAGCATCCAAAGCCTGTCCTCTTCTACCAGACTCAGGAACCTCACCTCAAAATAAGTTCAGTCCAGGGGCAGAGGCCTTAGCCCAGGCATCTCCCACTAGACCCCAAGTTCCTTGAGGGCAGGAATGGTGTCCAGATGCTCAGTGATTAGCATAGTATTAATTAGTACCATGTCTAGCACATGGTGGAGTCTTATGAAGTATTTGTGGAAGCATTGAATTAACATGGTCAGTTTTAGAGCCAGGACTTGGCAGCATAGTTCCATGGGTGGGCCCAAATGAATAGACAGGAGATACAGCTTCTGGTCCCACCTCTGTCTCCAACTAGCTCTGTGATCTTCAGTGAGTAACTTCACCTCTCTGGGCCTCAGTTTCCTCATGTGTGATATGAAGGCATAAAACCAGATTTTCTAAGTCTCTTCAGTTGGCCAAGGCCCACTTTTTTCCCTCAAGTAGCCCTATGATCCACCGTCATGTGCCGAGCCAGCTGCCTGCTGCTTTGTGGTTCTATTTTTGCATCTCTATTAAAATTGGGGGAGGATGAAGGAACTCAGGGAGGATGGTTGGAGACAGTTTTCATCAAAGAGCCCCTCTGAAGGCAGAGGGATTAACCTGACACATGCTCGCAGTTTACAGGAGACGTATGAGGCCAAAAGAAATGAATTCCTAGGAGAGCTGCAGAAAAAGGAAGAGGAGATGAGACAGATGTTCGTCCAGAGAGTCAAAGAGAAAGAAGCGGAGCTCAAAGAGGCAGAGAAAGAGGTAAATGGGAGCCTGGGTGCCAAGCAGGAAGGGAAGGGAGGTCCATCAGGGCGTGGAAGCCCATGACGGGCTTCACCCTGGGTAAGAGCCTTGTGGCCTCTAGGCAGGAATGGAGCACAGCTTCTCCTACCTTGGCTGGGTAGAGCTTTTTTTTTTTTTTTTTTNGGTTTTTGGGCTGGGGATGTGGCTCAAGCGGTAGCGCGCTCGCCTGGCATGCGTGCAGCCCAGGTTTGGTCCTCAGCACCACATAAAAATAAAATAAATGAAATACAGGTTTTGTGTCCAACTACAACTAAAAATATTAAAAAAAATATCTGGGATTGAACCCAATGGTACTTAACCACTGAGCCACTTCCCTGGCCCTCTTAATCTATCTATCTATTTATTTATTTATTTAGAAACAGGGTCTCACTAAGTTGCTAAGGGCCTCACTAAGTTGCTGAGGGTAGCCTCAAACTTGTGACCCTCCTGCCTCAGCCTCCCGAGTCACTGGGATTATAAGCATGTGCCACCATGTCTGGCAGCTAGTGACTATTATATTGAACAACACAGATACAGAACATTTTCAGTATCACAGAAAATACTGTTGAGAAATACAGGTATAAAGTCCAGCCCTTGAGGTTACGGCTGATTACTTTCCCTTTCCTGGGAGTTCAGAACTCTATAGGGACAACTAATGACTTTCTTGCTGACCTGGGCCATTCTACTTTCTCTGGTGGCTATGGGGAAAGGTGGTTTCAGGTGGTCCTAGATAATTTGCTAAAACCTAACACAGGGACAGATGGGGCATTTCCCTGTATACTTGGTTATTATGTTCCATTTCATTTTATGGTTTATCTGTCCAGGCCTAGCAAGTTCTTAAACTAAGGTTTGACAATCCTTCCTAAACATGTAGTTAGTTCTCTAAGCCATGACCTGGCCTCCAAGGTCTCCCCTACCAATCCACCTCTGCCTGACAGATTAATTGACCTCAGGTACGTTTGGTCATGTCAGCTACTGCTTTGCGTCTCTGGGCTTCAAAATCCTCTACAATGGGGCTGGGGTTGTAGCTCAGTGGTAGAGTGCTTGCCTCACATGCGTGAGGCACTGGGTTCGACCCCCAGCATCATGTAAAAATAAATAAATAAAATAATGATATAAAAAAAGCCTCTACCATAAAGAAGAGAAGCATTTAATTACTTCCCAAGTCTTTTCCATGTCTAATCTGCTGTGACTCTCAAGGGTTATCACCAAGCCCATGGAAAGGGTATTGATTTTATTTCAGTTTCACTTTTAAGAAGAAAAATATCACCCAGCCCTTTTAGGAGGAGAGGCGAGGGGATCTCAATGATAAATGAATAAAAGTTGCAACAAACAAAAGCTAGGTTAAACTGATGGGCAGCCCAAGTGACCCCCTTACTCCAAGTGACTAGTAAAAACCATCTTATACAACAAGTTTGTCACTTACCACACCTTACTAAGTGACAATTCCAAATACCCACAGGACCTAGAATACTGACCTTCTTAATGTGTGGCGAGTGCTACAGAATCCTAAATTCTCCCCTGAATCCTCCAAATAAGGTAAAATTCTGCTTGATCTGCTCTTACTTTATAGAATAGTTTCCACATTCTAGTTTGTGACAGCTTATGGTTCTTTTGTTTTGTTGTGGTGCTGAGGATTGAACCCAGGGCCTTGTGCATGCAAGGCAGAGCCTATGGTTCTTGCACCTGATCTGTTTGTCACAGTGGCATAGCAGAATATGCTTGTGGTTCTTTAGGTTTCTGGTTCTATTCAGGGTTAGTTGAGCCTCACCTCTGGTTAAGATTAGGGTGTCCGCACTCATTCCATTTTATAAGATCTTTTTATCTCCTTTCATGACGAAAGCCAAGTATTTCCTTAGACCATATTTATCATTGCTGCAGTTTTCTTTGTAATCCTCCCTCATTGCAAGGGATAAGAAAAGTGGGGGCTTCTTACATATGGGAGGTCCTATTACATAATCCTCTAAAGTTTGGTTTGTCTGGGCAAATGCTCTCATTTCTCAGACCTCCTGTTTCCTTATAAAATTGGATACAATAGCAGAACCTACCTCATCTGATTGTTGTAATAATTAGCTGAGTGTGGTGGTGCACACCTATCCTTCCAGCGACTTGGAAGGCTGAACAGGATTTCAGTTTTAAAGCCAGTCTCCACTACTTAGCAAGGCCTTGTCTCAAAATAAAAAAAAATAAAAAGGGATGGGGCGCTCTACCACTGAGGCTTTTATTTTTTATTTTGATATAGAGTCTCGATAAGTTGCTTAGTGCCTCACTAAGTTGCTAAGGCTAGCCTTGAACTTGTGATCCTTCTGCCTCAGCCTTCTGAGTCACTGCCATTGCAGCTGTCCACCACCATGCTTGCTATGGGGATTCTTTTCAACATAATGTTGGATGACACAGAACACACTGTTCCTTGACCATTTCAGAAGCAGAGATTTTGAGATAAAATACCAGGTGGAGAGAACTGCTTACAGCAGTGTGCCTTTTGATACCATCATGGCAATACCTGGCAGAAATGTGTCCTGCGGTCCAGGGGTCCTACAAAGTTGCAGCCTTGCCAGTCCTCATTCTGCTGGGTTGGAGGCTACCTTGAGGGACTTTTTTCTAATCTCTGTCTCCCTGACAGCTGCATGAGAAATTTGACCGTTTGAAGAAACTTCACCAAGATGAGAAGAAGAAGCTGGAGGATAAGAAGAAATCCCTGGATGATGAAGTGAATGCTTTCAAACAGAGAAAGACGGCGGCCGAGTTGCTCCAGTCTCAGGGTTCCCAGGCTGGAGGCTCACAGACTCTGAAAAGAGATAAAGAGAAGAAAAAGTAAGTAGCAGGCTTATCTAGGGTGGTGGTTCCTTTTTCCTTCTGCTCATCTCCCCAGAGCAGGACCCAGAGGCTGAGGGGGCTAAGGACTGGTGACCAGGCATGAACCACATGCTTTTAGACTAATTTGAATACCTATAACTGGTCCCCATGGAACCTTTGGTTTCCCTGTTTGGAGAACTGAGTGTAGGGGAGGGTTGGGTCCCAGAGGTTCAGCCCCTCTGTTTGGGCTACTTAGAAAAACTCTGCAAAAGGGATATGAAAAAGCAAGGGAAAGGAGAGGAAAAGCAAAGGGAATGTGAGAGTAGAAGGGAGGAAACAGGGAGAAATGCAAGTTGTAAGGAGTGGAAGAAAAAGGAAGGGCGGATAGAGGGTGGTAGAATAAAGAGAACCTTTTAGCAGATGCCTCTGGACACCTCCTCCCAGCTCCCCACCACAAGGAGGTTGGACCTGATGTTTCCAGGCCTGCTTGCTCGTCCTGTATCTGAGGTTGCCCACGTTTCCATGCCCATAGTCCAGCTTTCACCTGCCTCAGTTCTCTTTAGCTGCAGCCAACAGAATTTAACTGCTTCCACTGAAGGCTGCATCCCAGCCCATATTTCCCACCCTTTTCTATGCCTTCCTGCTGGCTGCTTAATTGTGCCCAGCCTGGGGTACTGAGAACTTAGTGGGGAGCCTTCAGATGTTGGCATCCTTTGAGTGCCCCATCCTCAAGCTGGAGAAGTGACTGAAAAACGAATCTGTCTCCTCTGGTACTTGGGAAAGCAGGATCAAATGTGCTCCAGGTTACAGTGTGTGTCAGTAGTCCTGACCCCACCCCTTCCTAATGGTCCTGGTCAATAGTCAATGCTTGCCAAAGTTACCCATTCCTCATCTCAGAACCAGAGAAGAGAAAAGCTTTTCTAGTCAGACCTATACAACACCAAGAAAACATCCAGCAGTGAGTGCTCTTATGCTCTTTGGTTGCTTGTATAGTGCAACCCAAGGAGTTCCAAGATGGAGTGTTTAGCAATGTCCTTACTAAATAGGACTTGCAAGGTGTCCATGGTCATTCATTGCATTCTTTTATTTTTTATTTGTTTTTTTTTTAATTTTTTAAAAATATTTATTTTTTAGGTGTAGATGGACACAACACAATACCTTTTTTATTTTTATGTGGTGCTAAGGATCCAACCCGGGCCCCGCCCGTGCTAGGGGAGTGCTCTTCCGATGAACCACAATCCCAGCCCCCATTGCCTTCTTTTAGCCACCCATTCCTGGACTTGTCTATTGGATACTTGCCAAAAGGAAGAAACATCTTCCTTTCCTCTGTGCCTGGCTTATTACTTAGGAATAACACAGTGTACAACTTTGCATAACTGTGACTTTGAATAACTTTGTACAATTGTAAAACATTTCATATTTGAAGGCACTCACTTTTGCAATCTAATTTTTTCACACTGGACTAACAAATGTGTCATTTGAAATCTAGAGATTTTCATTACTGAATCTTTTTTTAAAATATTTTTTAGTTATACAAGGACACAATATCTTTGTTTATTTATTTATTTTTATGTGGTGCTGAGGATCGAACCTGGGGCCTCACATGTGCGAGGCAAGTGCTCTGCCACTGAGCGACAACCCCAGCCCCTGGTTATTGAATCTTAATACTATATGTCAAAATTCACTGATTAATGAACTTTTTGGTATTACCTGTCATGGTTATATTAGTTGTACCAGCAGAAATGGCTGCCTTCTTTTTGTGTGCGTATGTGTATGTGGTGCTGGGGATTGAACCCAGGGCCTCACACATGCTAGGAAAGTGCTCTATAGCCCTGAGCTATACTCCCAGCCCATTTTTAAATTTTATTTTGAGACAGGGTCTTACTAAGTTGCTGAGGCTGGCCTTAAACTTGAACTCCTCCTGCCTTAGCCTCCTGAGTAGCTGGGATTACAGGCATTTCCAGTATTTTTAAAATTTTTGTATTAGTTGTTGATGGATCTTTTTTTTATATGTGGTGCTGAGAATTGAACCCAGTGCCTCACATATGCTAGGCAAGCACTCTACCACTGAGCTACAACCCTAGCCCATTTCCATTTTTTTTTAAATTTTTTTTTTAGTTGTAGGTAGACATAATACCTTTATTTTTTATTTATGTGGTGCTGAGGATTGAACCCAGGGCCTCACACTTGCAAGACAAGTGCTCTACCACTGGCCACAGCCCCAGCCCCCCATTTCCAGTTTTTAAGATCAGAAAAATTACCTTTGGGGCTCTAATCTTCTGCCTTTGTAATCCCGTGGTATTTGTTAACTATATCCCTGGGGCAGTTGCCCACTTGCAGGAATTGGGAGATTATGTATTTTGCTCAGAGGACACTGACACTAAATAAATAATAATAAATAATAAATAGTCCCCTTTCAAAATGTTCTGTGAGAACTCTCCTCAGACCAGGCTTTCTTCTTATTGCCTCAGATTATCTGACTTTCCCCCAACCCAAGCAAAAGACCCTGTATAGGGAAATACCTCTCCAGTCTCCAGAAATATCTGGGGTTGGTAATGGTACCCATTTCCAGTTCTGAGATGGGTGAAAACCTTGCTGGGACGTGGTACCTCATATGAGCAACAATGGCCTAAAAAAATAGCCAGTCCTCTTCCACACTCCCAAATGTATAAGTAAACCCAGGTCTGGGCTCCTTATATAATTCCATGAACAATTGATTAACTTCTGGAAGACCCACCATTAGACCTGTGCCACTCTGCTACCATCATGATGGTGGCGGCGAGTTTTGAGGATAGAAATGGTGGTAGTAGATTTCTTCTCAAGAGTGGGCAGGTGGATCTAGTAGAGTCTCATATTCAGGAGATCCTTTGGCTGCTATTAGAAAGATCAAGAAAGAGTACCAGTGTTTGAGGGGTGCCTACCAGTCCACCCTTCCCTTTGCCCCTCCCTGCACTCCTAATCTCTTTTGATCTCTAACTCTTCATTGTGTCAACTCATAATAGTTGATTTCTCTTCGTGCTCACCCCACCTTCATTAGCTCTTACTGTTTTACAGTTAACTCTGCTGTTTGCTGCATGCTGCATGAGACCCAGGGTCCTGGTAAGCTTTATTAACTCTAAGTAGAACTGGCAGTGGCTCCTAGAACATATCTCCCCAAACCCCACACCCCTAACACACATATCTAATCATAAAAGAAACTACTTCATTAGATTAGCTGGTTTCCTCTTATGTCTTATGATACGAAGAAATAGCCTGGGGTGGTTTCAAGCATATATGTGGAATGTCTGCCTGCCTGCCTGATGTAAAGGGGGGCTTTTGCAGACTTTTGCTGATAGAACAGCTGGGTAGCATAGATGTGATCAGTATTTGAGGTTTCAATTGTGGCCTTCTTTCTTTCTTTTTTCTTTTTCTTCTTCTTCTTTTTTTTTTTTTTTTTTGATACTGGGGATTGAAACCAGGGACATTTAACTACTGAGCCATATCCCCAGCCCTTTCTTTTTTATCTTTTATTTTGAAATAGGATCTTGCTAAATTGCTCAGGGCCTCGCTAAATTGCTGAGGTTGGCTTTGAACGTGTGATCCTCTTGTTTCAGCCTCCTGAGCCACTGGAATTACAGGCCGTTTTTTTTTTTTTTAAATATACATAATCATTACTTTCAAAATTAACTGGTGATACAAGAAACTGTCCTGCAGTGTCATAGTCAGCATTAATCCCAGATTTGGAAATGTACAAAGCTGATGTAAACTTGATTCTGTTTCCCTCTGGTGGCTGTTTCTTATCTGAGGAGTTCAAGTTCTCTGTTTTCCTTTTGGCTTTCCCCCCAAACCGTAATCAAAGAGGAAGAAAATGAAGAAACATAGATATTATAGAGGTGGTCTTAGATTTAATTCTACAAGTACCATCTTCATGAAAACCTCTGCTAAGGAAGGGGTATCCTTTGGTAAGGATTCCTGAGAGCTAGGTGTTATATCTAGAGAAGTAAATAAAGCTGTCCCTGGTGTCAAGTAGGTCACAGGGAGGCTGAAAGCAGTGATTAAGCACCTTCTATCTACTTTGCTAGGCTCAGGTAATGGAGGAACAGGAATATAAATATTTTTCATTTAACATAATTAGGCTTCTTATTATTTAAAAAATCTTGCCATGGAAACTTCCAAGCGTGAGCAAAAAAAGAGAGAATAGTTCACTGCAGCCTTGTGTACCCACAATCTAGTCACCAAATAAACCATCAACATAGGGCCAATTTTATTTCATCAATTACCACAGACCTGCTGGATTATTGTAAGGCAAAACCTCTGTCATTTTATGTGTACATGCTCTAGTATGTATTTCTAAAAGATAATGACTCCAAAAAATAATAATAATAACCACACTCCCAGCATTATCACACCTACAAAATTAACAATAATTTGCTAACATAAAATGTCTATTTAGTGTTTGAAATACCCTGGTTGTCTCGTAAAGGCCTTTTTTACATTTGGTCTGTTTGGACTGGAGAATATAAAATATTGAGAAGACTTCTCCCTGCTTACCCATGCAGTTTATGATTTTAGATGGAGAGCCTGCTGTTAGTCACCAAACTGATTGCTGTAGCTATTCCACTGGCAACTTCAAGCAGCTGGCAAAACATCCTACTTTCAAGCAAATCCCAAAGAGAAAGTCCATCATAGAGGCTTCTGAAACTTAAGGCCCATGAAACCGGGCCAAACGTAATGATCCTAAAAAAACAATGAAATATGTCATGTATATCTAAAAGGAACAACAATGAAATTATTTACTATCTATCTTAACAGCAAGTCTCAGAGCCCATGCTAGTTGACCAGAATTAAACAGCAACTCCCCATTTGTGCCTAGCAAAGTGTCTGAGGGCTGAAGGTATCTGGGTGGTGGGGAGCTCATAATTACTAGGTTAGGACCTAATTAAGAAGAGATTTTTAAAAATATTTTTCAGGTTGTTGATCTTTATTTTGCTATCTGATGCCACTACTGCTGTCAAACTGGGTTATGTCGGTATAGGAGAGAGAAAGCATGTTCCCAGGAGCCAGTTCAGTATGACCTCAAGGCACTCTAACATAGCTATATTCTAAGTTATCCACTAGTCATCATGACAAACAATTTTCTTCTGATCACCCCCTTTTTGGGTATATTAATCCACCCATTCATTAACCCAGCTTCTCTTTTCATTTTTAGTTTGGGCTTCCCATAGATGCACCCTTTCCCGTGCAACACAACTGAGCCTCCCTTTCTCTAATTTCCCTTTAACATGTCTCGGGGGACATATGCACCATGCCCTTCCCTCTCTTCTGTGAGAGTTTATAGAAGCCTGAGAGTCAGAGGATGGTTTCTGGCCTCTGGTCAAAAAGTCAGCAGTCACCTGACTCAGAAATGCATCTCAGTTCCTTCTCCTAGGACCTCCAGTCATCCATTCTTCCCACTATCCCCTTCACATTCCTTCTTGCCAGACATTCAGAGGTCCCATCTGCTACTCTTTGCCACAGTTTCCCTGTTCAAACTCTCCTTGATCCTTGTTTCCCTTAGGTATTTGCATCCACCATGGCTGAGTAAGCACCAGTCAGCAAAGCTGTCCCCTTAGTCTCCTGTGTCCCAGTCGTGGTCTTCCCTGCCCCCTTCACTAACCTGAGAAGCCACAGCCCCTTTTTAGAGAGCTTCAAAAGGAGTCCAGCCCTTTGCAGTTTTTATTCAAAGTAACTGCAGTCAAACTATCTTAAAAGCCATGAGTTTATTTATACCAAACCCGGAAGCATAATACACAATTTCTGAAATAAATAGCATAAATTTCCCCTCTCTAACTCTGGGTACCTGACAAATGCAGAAGGGAGAATAAACCTGAATATTATTACCAGACTAGAATCTTGAAGGATAGACTTATAAGATTCTTCTAAGGAATGTTCGCATCTCCTTGGTCATTTCCCAGGGAACTCTATGACATCCTAATAAGGCAGGGCAAGTAGCAGGGATAATAATCCCATTTCATAAACTGGAAAGCCAACTGGTCGAAGACTCAAGAGCTTGAATAAGTCTTCTAGTCTCTTTGGTGAATGTGAGGATGATCGTAATGTGTGTTTTGTGTATGTCCTCAGTAAGAACATGCAAGCTTATCAGTTGGAGGGAAGAAAATAGGTGTTGTGCCTTAGAAGGTCCTTACCTTTAGGTAATTTGATTTTTAAAAAAATTTGCCCTAATTTTTATAATGGGTCCCATCTAAGAGTGGCTTTGGGAATCCCTCTGAAATAGGGAGCCCTCTCTTGTCAGGGTCATGAGGCACAATGACCTTTGGTGTTTGGGCAGTGACAGAGTGAGAGCTGGAGGCGACCAAGCAATGATCTGTGGCTAATATGCCGTCTCTCTGCCCTTCCTTTGCAGTAATCCATGGCTGTGTACTGAATAGTATCCCCTGCTACAGCTGGACTGGACTCCACTTAACCTTTTAAGCGAAGGTTCCTATTTTAATTGACAGCTTTCCTTTGGGGTGCCAGGCAACCGGGCATTCCACCCCTGCTGTGTACTTCAAGCCCCACTTTTTTTTTTTATTTCTTCAACTTGCTCCTGCCTCCCAGTCCCACTGACACCGACAATGACCTTTTTCTTTTTTTTTTCTTTTTTTTTGGGGGGGTTGTTTTGTGATCACAGAGTCAAGAAGGCTATGCCAAATTTCTAGGCCTTTTTGAAGTGCCAAAAAAGAGGAAGGAATTTCTTTATTCAGTAACATATTACTAAATAGTAGGAAGGAAAAAAAAACAGCAGAAGAAAGTAGAAAAACTGAAAAGCAGACATGCACAGGCTTTTCTCTTGTTGACAATGCAAGAACTCACTTCTGTTATGTATTGGTTGGTGAGTCAAGGATTGGTTAGTGGTCAGAGACCAGCAAGATGGTGATGCTGTCAAAGCACATACTAGTTTCTTGGGAAAATTCAAGTCACAGTGGAGCATTTTAAGAGACACAATACTTGTTGGTAAAAACGAACCACGACCATCAAAACCCTCATAAACAAAAACCAAAGAAATCCTCAGCAGGCTCAGAGTTAGGGCTGTCAGGTCTCCTTGAGAAAGACTCCTTATTTACAGCTTTGATGTTCCTAAATCCACCTTTGAGGTTACCAACCAGCAATCACCATCCTTCTGGGTAATTCTGGGCATTACAAACAGGAGGCCCCCTTATTTGCATTTGTTTACAGATTGACCTCTTGAGGCTTGAGGATCTCAAAATACTTCAAAAGTATTAAAGCCATATTGCCTTTGGGAGACCTTCAGAAAGTAAGCAGGTATTTTATATAAAAGGGAGAAATTTGGGTAAGACAGATATAACCCAAAGAGGAAATTGAGACTCAGAGAAGCAAAGGGAATTGCCCAAAGTCCTGCTGCTGTTTCTTGGCAAAAATCAGGCTAAATTCCTTGTCATCTGTTTCACCAAGGGATTCAGTCTGTTTATATATATTCCTGGAGACAGGGTCTTTTGATGTTCAGAGAAACCAAATCGTCAGTGTTAGAGGACCCTAGAGTGTGTTTTTCCTCCATAGAAAAGCATGAGGATGGGGCAGGTGGGGGCTGCGAAGGAAGAAGCTCCAGGCCAACTCCTTAAAAATAGTCAAGCCTTTTAAAAGCATCCAAATGCTTGTTTCCTTGGGTAGTTTTTCTCACGTAGACATTTTCCCCCTCTCCACTGAAAAGGCTTGTTAATTAGTACCATTGTAACTATTTTTTAAAAAATACCCTAAGTTCTCTGTTTACTTCTGGTGAAACTAAACCAGTCATTAGAAATGGTCTGTGCTTTTCTTTTCCCAGACTGGAATGGAATGGCTTTCCTGAAACACACACACACACACACATACACACACACACTTCATTTCTTTTAAGCCAAGAAGGTTGCTTTCCCCAGCTGCAGGTTGGATCACGGTTTTTGCTTTGTTGTTGTTGTTGTTTATTTTCATCATTTAGCATTCACATGTGGCTGTTAATATGTGCTTGTTTTTAATTAAAACAAGAAGCTTTAAACTGGTGTGTGGTGTTCTTCAAACCTTCTCCACAGATTTTCCCATGGTGATGGCCCCTCACTGACCCCATTTCTAACCTGTCTTCTCCAAGTGTAGTCTGTGCTACCTCAACACTGCCCACTCCCCTCCCCATCTTACTTTGAATGTCCTTTTTCTTTGGCTAATTTCATGTTTTCTTTCTCTTTCTCTCTCCCTCTCCAGCTTTTTTTAATCTTGTCTTCAGCAGCTGCACTAAGTCTAAAGGAGAAGACTGCCATTATAGAAGAGTTAGGGTTCCATATTGTCTCAAACCAGAAATCGACCAATTCCCTCTCCCCTAAACTGTGTGCACTCACATGTGCACACATGCACACACACACACACACACACACATACCACTCAATAAGTGTCCATGTGTCCCTGTGTCCAGGCAAGAAGCTCTCTTTTGACTTACATGGTATTTTAAATTGGAAGTGTCTTGTCCTAAACTAACAAGGCAGGAAAAGACTCATCAGAGCTGGAAAATGGACCAAATGTAACCTCAGAGAGACAACTACAGGACCACTCACCCAAGTGTAAGTGACTGGGGTAGGAGACCTCAGCTGTGGGTGCGGAAGTGCTGTTCACAAGGTTTTGAGTTTTATGTTTTTCTTTTGAAACAATTCTCTGGTTCAATGGGTTAACTGTCTCTGGCTATTATTAAACATTTTTGAACATGGAAGAGAGAGTTGAGTGACATTTGCATCTTCTCCAGCATTCACAGGCCTTCTGCAGACCCCAGCAAGGGGGAAAAATGGATCCACTATCTAATATTCAGGCGGAGAAAGGAGAGAGGAGAGGGGATTTAAGCTTAGTGAGGGCAGAATTACTCCATTCAAATTTCCAAGGCCATAGGGGGCTTTGCAAGAGGTTTCTGTTCAACCTGGGATCTGGAAAGAGAGGATAAATCTGCCTTGAATTCATTGGTTTAATTTGCATCAAAATACCATGTGAGTGTGCTCATTCCAATATATCCCTACCACCATCACTACCGGTCCACTGTCCAGTGTCTCTTGAGAGAGCCTCTTTGCATGTTTTTCAGAATCTGTGTTTTTCCTTTCTTCTTTGTTCTTTTTGCTCAAAGGTGTGACCAGTCACTACCCCTCTGGGGCTTTCATTTTCCAAGAGAAACATCCCAGAACCAGCACTGTTTAGCTTGATACCTTTCTAATGTCTATGTCAATTTTCAATAAAATTCAAAGAAATGCTAAATGGCTCTGTGATCTGATCCTAAATTATTAGGTCATGTGGCTTACCACAGTTTGCCTTAGGAAGAATGAGTGGCTGCTTCCCAAATGGATAATTTGAGAAACTCAGGGGAGCCAGGAGCCCGTGAAATCTTCCTTGGTGGGCTACCACAACACCATCTTTCCTCCATTTGAGCCTCAAATTCCCACTGGGGCTGGGTGGATATGAGCAGGGAGTTTTCTACTTTATTAGCATGGGTTTAACTAATCAGTTGACCTAATTATCATCGGGATAACAGATGAAGAAAGTGGAGTGCCCCATCCTATGGAACAAGATTCAGGTGAGTTTTAATTCTAGAAGGAAAATAACTCTGCATGTCTTCTTTCATTTAATCTCGTGATACGAACGTTCCCCCAAATTCATGAATATGACTGTTCTTTATGACCCAGAAAGCATTCTGTAGATAGTAGGCTATATTTTAGGTCTACCAGAGAGGGAAGCCTCCCATTCCCCCAGGAATTAAAGTCGGCAAGAGGGAGAGTGATCACTTTACAGAATTTGGTTGCAAATGAGGTGAGGCTTATTTCCCTCAGGCTTTTTCCCCCTAATAGCCAGGTGCTGAATGAAGACTGGACTAGCTGTTCTCATCCTTTGTAAGGAAGCCTGGAGGCCTCTGCAGGATACCTTAAGAAACAACATTGGCCTGTTTCTGCGCTTTTCGAACACTAGGGGGCAGCCGAGTGAGGCCATAATCGCCTGTGACGTCACAGAGCAGAGGCATGTTCTGAGGTGTGGAAAAATACAGACTTGAGCCAGGAGGACTTGCTGTGTCCTCAGCGGCAAGTTGTTTTCACAGATTCTCTAGAAATGGGGTATATCATTGATTCCCTCGTACAGGCGTTATGAGGGCTACCTGTGCTAACGTAAGTTATAGACTTGGTTATTCAATAAAGGGGATCCCTTATTAAGGATGGAGTTTTCCCTGCACTAGAAAGTGTTTACCTTAGGGTCCTCTAATCCCAGGTTTCTCAATCGCAGCACTATGGAAATCTGGGACCAGTTAATTGTGTGGGGCTCCCCGGTGCATTGTAGAGTATTTAGCAGTATCCCTGGCCTCTACCCACTAGATGTAGGTAGTATCTACCCCCCTCCACACACACACACACAGTTGTGACAACCAAGAATGCTTCCAAGAGTCATCCCATGTTGAGAATCATTACTTTAGTCTGAGGGTCAGCAAACTTTTTCTGTAAAGGGTCAGTTGGTAAATACTTTGGGCTTTGTAGACCATATGATCTCCACGACCATTCTCCTGTCACTATAGCAGGAAAACAGCCATAGATACGGTGTAAAATGATGAATTTGGCTGTCTGCCAGTAAAACATTACTTTAGATGCTGAAATCTGGATTTCATATATTTTTCACATAGCATGAATTACTTAAATTTTTGTCAACCTTTAAAAATGTAAAAAATGTAAGCATACGAGTCATACAAATACAGAAAATGGGGCCAGATTTCACCTGTGGGGTGTATTTTGTGCATCATTGGACCTAAAAGTGCTAGAAGCAACTGGCCTCTCAAAAGAAATTGGAAATGAAGACAAATGATGAGGGCTGGGGATGTGGCTCAAGCGGAGCACGCTCACCTGTCATGCATGCGACCTGGGTTTGATCCTCAGCACCACATACAATGATGTGTCCACCGAAAACTAAAAAATAAATATTAAAAAAAGAAAAAGACAAATGAAGAGTTTTAATACAAGGTAGTGGAGAAAATTGGTTTGAATTTACTAAAATGTTCATAAAATTTTGCTGGAGCATAGATGTGGGGCATGGGCCTGCTGTGGTGACCAGAGCCTGCTCCTGAGGTGGAAAGTTGCTGAGCAGCTGCAAATGCCATCATTCATTTCTAAGGAGAGAAACTAAATCTCAAATACCCTCAAAAAGGCCAATCAGGGCTCCGGTAGTAAATGCTCTAGTAGGCAATGTCCTTTCCTATTGGAAATTCCCCACTTGGGAAGATTTGTCCTTTGCTAAAAGGACAGCTTTCTTGCAAGGCCATTGTTTTTTAATGTGGGCACTCCTTGAAATAGTTACACATTAGGACAATAGTATCTCAAGTGATTTTTGGCACCTTCCATCAGTATCCATCTAAGACTTGAACTACCTCTATGCTTGTTTGACTTGGACTTTAGAAAGTCCTTGGCCTATTTGGGTGTGCTGGTGCACACCTGTAATCCCAGTGGCTTGGGAGGCTGAGGCAGGAGGATCACAAGTTCAAAGCCAGCCTCAGCAACTTATCGAGGTCCTAAGAAACTTAGCCAGACCCTGTCTCAAAAATTTTTTAAAAAGAGCTGGGGATGTGGCTCAGTGGTTGAGCAACCCTGGGTTCAATCCCCAGTACAGGGGTGGGGGGGCAGTTCTTGCCCTAGGCACAATACCTACAGAAAATCATGGCAACTATGACACAGAACTGGAGTCAAAATTTTTTACCTTGGTTTGGGGCTAAATAAAATCTTTGGTATGAGACCTAGTTAGACACTGCCCTTAAGGAATATTACAGACTGGCCTCCTCTTGTCTACTCAGTCATATTTTCCAATAGTTCCTAACCCCTATTCTCCATTCCATTTAGTCTCTGCACAAGCCTCTCCCATAATTATTCAAATTGCTGTCTCTGTATGTAATAGCCTCTACTGATTTAAAATCCTCCCTTTGAGGCTTATGTCCTGCTTCTCCATGCAACCTTTCTTAATCTCATCCACCTATCTTCTTCTCCATTTTCAAAATTCCTAGTTGATCTTGTATAGCCTTCTCTGCTTCTTGTTTGAGGGACTTCCCTCCTTGAGAGATGTTAAACTTCCTAAGAGTAAAGGCATCATTTATAGCCTTCCAGAGGTCCCAGTAAAGGGCTGAATAAAAAGTGATTAAGAGGCAGCTTGATTTATGTTCTTGACCAGCACAGGGAAGTTTTGTATTTTCAAACGATTTATTTGAAATTAAGTTACAAGAATAGTACAAAGTTTACTCCATACTCTCCACCCAGATTCACCAATTGATAACATTTGGCCCTAATTCATTTATCATTTGTTTGTGCCCACCATACATACAGATAAAAAGAATTTTCTTTTACATAACCACAGCTAGTTATCAACTTTGGTAAATTTCACATTGTTACAATATTTTTTAATGTGTTGATAACATTCTATGTGGGCATTTTCCCTTGCAGTACAGGATCTAGTCTAGGATCACTTTCTTTGCCTTTTATGATGTTGATCTTTTTGCAGTCCTATTTTAAAAATACAATCTTCTTATTTTGAGCCAATTTGTTGCTCAGTTTCTCCATTATATAGTTACTAGCCTTTCTTCTACTTCCTTATTACTAATGAACAATCTGTGGGGAGAATTATAAATCCATGCAAATATCTTTCTACTCATCAAAAATGTCCCCCTGGATTTAGCATCTATTGATAATTCTTGCCTGAATTCATCTGCAAAGTGATGATTTTCCAACTCTAGCCCTCCTTCCGAATCTACCACAAGATCCTCCCTGTCTCTCACTTATTTATTTATTTTTGCGTTGCTGGGATAGAACTCAGGGACTGACTCCTGCATGCCAGACAAGCAGTCTACCACTGACCCATATCTCTAGCCCTCTCTCATTTATTTATTTTGTACTGGGGATTGAAGCCTGGGGCACTTAACCATATCCCTAGCTCTTTTTAAAATTTTCTCTCTTGAGAGAGGGTCTTCTAAGTTGCTGAGGTTGGCTTTGAACTTGCCATCCTTCTATCTTAGCCTCCCAAGTCCCTGGGATTACAAGCATGTCACAACGCTCCACTCTCACATCTTGATCTACGTGAGATCACTGTGGACTTAAGGCTTCCTATTTTTTCAGTGATTTCTAATTCATTACTGTCCTTAATTATTTGGGCACTCAGGTTACCCAGGTTTGGCCAGTGGGAGCTCCTGGTTAGTGTTTTTAATCCATAAGTAAACATTCCTCAAGAGCATTTGTGGTGCAGAGTAGTCAAGAACTCTGGATGATCTAATTTCTGGGATAGTTTGTGGGAGTGGTGCGTGGTCAGGCTACATGTTTCCCTCTCTTTATTACTTACTGAATCCCCCTCAGGAAATGGCAGGGAAGGAAGCTGGGGGCAGTCAGTGGGGTTGTGTGTGTAGTATAAAGACAGTGGCAGGATCCTGTGTTAGAGGAGGAGGATGGATGGGGAGGAAGTTGAATGATGACAGTTTTCTGTGTTGGTTTAGGATTGCAGTGACTGCCTTTGTCATCTCTTTGTCCTCAACATCTCTTTAATCTTTATTCAAATGCTCCATTTCTGTTTGTGTGGGGAGTGTCCATAACTCCTGCTCACTGAGAAATCATCAGTGGCTTGTGAGAAAGGAATAGGCTGAAATAACAGCTGAAGAATTTTTTTTTTTTTTATCGGAAGGATTATCAGGGAGAGAAGGTCATGTAGAGACAGGTTATCGCTGAGTTGCTTAAGGCCTAGCTAAATTGCTGAGGCTGGCTTTTGAACTTGCAATCCTCCTGCCTCAGCCTCCCAAATTGCTGGGATTAAAGGTGTTCGTCACCACACCCAGCAGAAAGATGTTTTGTTTTTGTGGTGCTGGGGATTGAACCAGGTCCTTGTGCATGCAAGGCAAGCGCTCTACCCACTGAGCTATATCCCCAGCCCAGATGTGTTTTAATTACAATTCTGGCTTTGATGAAGATTGGCAGCTTAGTCTGTGTTTCAGTCCATTTGTACTTTATGCATACCTGAGTCTAGATAACATAAAAAACAGAATTTGGGGTTGAGGATTTAGCTCAGTGGCAGAGCACTTGCCTAGCAAGTGCAAGGTCCTGAGTTCAATTTTTGGCCTTGGGGGGAAAACCCAAATCAGAATTTTATTTCTCAGAGTTCTGGAGGTTGGGAAGTCCAAGATCAAGGCACCAACAGGTTTATCTGGTATGGACTGCTGTCTAAACCCAAGATGATTTCTTGTTGCTGCATACTTTGGAGAGGAACATTGTGTCCTCATGTGGTAGAAGGTGAAAGGGCAATTGACCAAATGCTGCATAAAACATGTTTTACAAGTCCCTTAATTCCATTTATGGGGGAGTAGCCCTCACAGACTAATCACCTCTTAAAGGCCCTACCTCTCTTTTTCTTTTTTTGTTCCAGGGATTGAATGCAGGAGTGCTTAACCACTGAGCTAAGTCCCCAGCCCTTTTTATTTTGACACAGGGTCTTGCTAGATTGCTTAAGGCCTTCCTAAATTATGGAGGCTGGCCTTGAACTTGGGAGCCTCCTCCTTCAAGCCTCCTGAGTTGCTGAAATTACAGGCATATGCCACTATGCCTAGCTAAAAGCCCTACCCCTTACTGCCATTACCTTAGCCATTAAGTTTCAACACCTCCGTTTTGCAGGGAACATAACCATAGCAGAATGAAATTAATCCAGTTATAAAACAACAAGTCACCTTGAAAATGTGTACTCCAAGAAAATGTATTTCATCAGATTGGGATAATGGAGGAAACATTCATTCAATTCAACAAATATCTATGGAGTGCCTACAGGAGCCAGGTGTAGATGATAATAGCAAATACAAGTGAGTTCCCTGCTCTCCTTGAGTTGACATTCTATTGTAGGAAAGACAGCCATACTGTTTTCAAATAAATCCAGAAGATGACACCTGCTCTGAAGAAACAAAACAGGCCAACACAATGACAAGAATTCAGGTGATCTGAACTATGATCTCATCGTTGTCAAGAAGTATCTCTACAGCCTTCAGCAGGTTACCTCTCTGGCTTTATTTTCCCCACTCATACAAGAGGACTTGAATTTATATCTAAACTTGCTTCCTAGTATGGTATTCTTGACTTGATGATTCAAGAGCTGTCCATTACATCAATAAACATGAATGTTTACCATGGAGAAACAGACATGGAAATAATGATGAAATGGTGTGAAAAGTCTTGGTATCTTCAGCTTTTCTCAGTCCAAGAAATATGTCATTAAAGGGTTTAAGAAGATAATGGGCAAAACTGCCTCATTTGCTAGTCCTACTGCTGGTGTTACATTTAATTTTAGGCCAAACTATTTTTCCCACCAAGATTGTAATCTGCACAGTGATTTAGCTGTTTACTGTTTTTTGTGCAGCTTTTAAAACTCATCTTTGAACCACCTTTCTCCTTTGTAATATTTTACACTTTTTTTTGTGTGTGTGGTTTTGGGGATGGAACCCAGGGCCTTGGGCCCACTAGGCAAGTGCTCTACCACTAAGCTACCTCCCCAGCTCCCAGGTTTTAAATGGACACATACATAATTATCTAATCATGATTAGAACTCTAACTATTGGAATGGAGTAGAGAGATAAAAGGATTGGCCAGAGAAGTGGTATATGAGTGATTTTCTTTGCAAGTGTTTCATTTTTACTACCTTTGCACAAAGTTAATGATGTATGACGCACAGAGATTTTTCAAGCTATCACCTAAAGAAAAGGCCCTTTGGAGAGCTAACGTTAAAAAAAGTGTAAAATCCATTCCAAGCCTAAATTAACGCTAGAAATCCAGGGGGAAAGCGTCAGATGAGCTATTATTACCAACAATTACCTGAGGGCACTTTCCAGGGACTTAACGGAACTAGATTCTCCAACCTCAGAGAACCTTCATAACTCCCTTCCAGGAGTCCCCGCCCTCTAGTCACCACGGTGCGTCAAAGGCCCATAGTCATCATAGGAAGGGTAAAAAAGTACATCGCGCGAGATTCTGCGGCGAGATTTCGAAGTTAGGGAACAGCCGCGGCGCCTGCGCACTGGTCTCACAACCCTGGGGCGGCACGCGGGTAGGTAGGCTAGAATTCAGAGGAGGGGGCGCAGAACGTGCTGGTGTCTTTTATTTTTCCACTCCTCGCTTAGTGCGTGGGTCCGGGGGTCCAAGAAGGTGCGGAGCACTCGGACTGACTTGGCCTCCACAGTGCGCGTGTGAGTGCGGAGGTAATTCTCCTGCTCCACGAGTTGGAGTGCAGCTGGCGTGCGCCCGGCGTCGGGACGTGAGCTCGTGCTCCCGTTTTCTTTTTAACGTTACCCCCCACGCACACATTCCAGTCCCCATAGAGTTGGTCTTCCTGCCTGAACGCACCCCTTCTCA
>NW_026000283.1:10409987-10437480 GCF_001458135.2 Marmota marmota marmota
GAGCGGGTGCGTCCCTAGGGTCTCTGCTTGGAGGCCGGAGAAGATGGCTGGAGGACGTCTGCTGTTGGGGGGCGACTTCCTGTCGCCGCCGCCGCCTCGCCCCCCTCCCGCCGCCGCCGCTGCCCCCCTCCCGCCGCCCCCGCCTGAGCCAGTGCTAGAGCAGTGGCGCTATAGCCACGAAAGTGACTGGCAGTGGGCTCTGCGGCGTAGCTTCATCTGTCGGCACCTGCATAGCTATCCTGGGGCTGCCCTCGACCAGCTCCTTGCGCTTTCTGCTGCCTGGACCAACCACGTTTTCTTGGGCTGCAGGTGAGAAAGGTGTGGGAGATTGGGTTAGGGACCAGAACGAGTACGAAGTGGGTAATGACGGTCGGATTAAGGACGAGGTGAGATTGGTGATGGAGGTTGGGTTAGGGTCAGCGGTGGTGATGGAGAATCGGTGATGGTGGGATAGGGACGAGGGCGGGATGCGGATGATGGTTTGGAGGTTGGAGAGAGGTGCGGGAGGATATCAGAGGCTTAATTATTGGTCTGGGGGTGGGGTGGGCTACTGTGGTGGCAGGGAATGACCTAACAGGGGGTGCAGAGATCAGCAACCCCTCCAGGAACAGGGATGGCATGAAGATAATGCTGCATCTAGAGGAATATTATTGAGAAGTGGTCGTTGTGGTTGATGATGGTTTTGGAGGACGTGGAAAGTGATGAGTAGCAGAACCTAGGACCTGCGTAGGACCTTCCAAGGATGCGGTATCCGCAGAGAATATTCGATGGGTTTTGGGGGGGAGGGGTAGGAGACCCTGCGGTTCTAATCCTGGTCTCCTTCTGACCACTCTCTTTTTCCATCTCCATTAGAACCCCCCCCTCTACTTGCAGTCCCCCACCTGGGTTTTACTGTCTTCTGGGGAGGCGGTATGTATTAGGTCTCTGAGACGCAGTGTCAGCCTTGCTTGTAGATTTGCGCATAATGTGTCTGGACTCAAACAAAGAAATGGATATATCTGCTGTAAAAATTGATTGCCCTCTTTTACTTTAGGTATGATAAGAAGGATTAACATTTGGCTTCTGGATGAGGTTTAAGGGCTGTTTGCGTGTCTATGTATTTCTCCCTGCGCAGTACCTGGTGGCTTCTGAACAGGCCTCTTTGATAGCTCTTTGCATTCAATGGAGACTGCAGTATGGTTACAACGCAGTTTTTTTTTCTTCCTTGGAAACAGGCTATTTCGACCTCTGTCCTTCAGAACCCCCAAATTAGCCTTATACTTGACTAACCATTCCTTTGATAGACTTGGGAATATGCTTATTTTGACATTCCTTCCTAAAAATCAATTTTTTATTAGGAAGGATGAGAAATTCTGGAAAATGATTAGAGCCAATTCGGTTCTAGGAATGACTGTAAAACATACTGAAAATAAGATTGTTGAACATGACATTCAACTATGATACCTTGCTCTTATCACAGAAATTTATGTTTTCCATCTCAATTTCTACCTCCAGAGATAATGATTATTCACTGGAGGAACTGGTTACTACTGGGAAACCTTGGTAATTAAGCAAGTAAGATAAACCCAATTGACCTTCACCTTGAACCCTTGAACAGTGTTGTTCTTGCATTTGAAAAGTTTCCTTATAATCATAAAATTACTATATAATCCTCAATATCACAGAAGACTTGGGTAATTTGGATCCTTAAAAAAAATTTAAGTAGGGAAGGAGAATAATCATTCTTTGGGTTAATTATAAAGCTTGCTTTCCCACTGGAAGGTAAGCTTTTGAGGGGAAAGAGATTTTGCTTTCTTATTCACAATTTCATCTTATACAAATGAGAATATTCCTAGAAAAATGCCTGCTACATAATAGGTGTTCAATAATTGTGTGAGGAGTGAATGGATGTATACAACTTTGTAATGTACAACACATTTTAAATATTTATTTCATTTAACAACAACTTTGGGAGTTAGGTGTTGTCTCATTTTTACAGCTCAATTGATGGAGGCCAAGAAGTAAAGTGACTTTTCTAAGGTCCCACAGTTGGTAATAATATTCTGATGTCCAGTATGATACTCTTTCCACTGGGAAACAGCTGTCATATTTGGGAAGGATGGACCAGAGATGAAACCAAGTAACTGACATAAGCCATATCATTTATCTCAGGATTTTATTCCAAGAACAGCAGCCTTATACATAACCTGAGCATTAACGAGCCAAGCCAGTGGTTGTTGGCATCAAAAGCTCAAACATCCAAGGATGTTTTGTGTGTGCATCTGCATATAGTATATATAAACTCATGTTAGGTTGTAGTTACGACAGTTCAGTCAGTGGAATAATTACATAGCATTATCAAATAGCTTAACTGAAAAGCAATATTTGCATTGTATCTGATAACTTTAGATATAGATGAAAGGGAAGGGCCAATAGAGAATTTGGAAGCCAAGGACCCAGTGCAATAGCCAGGCTTTATATTAGATCTTGTCTTCAGGTGGGTAAAATCTATATTCTAGTACTTGTTGATGTAGGTGAAGCTCCTATTTTCTGCGACAGAATACTCTTCTTTTCTCTCAAATGAACTGACTGCAGAATACATGGTGACATAATCCTTTCTAAGCTTCAGTTGTTAATTTGTTATTCAAGGCTCGTGATTTAACATCTAGAAGAGATGATGAAGAGTAGCAAAATAGGAACCCTTTGCCCTTTTTCTCCTTTGGCAGAACTGTTTATGTTCATTTGAATTGGGATTGAAATTGTTATAGTTTAAGGATATCTTTGAAAAATCCTTTATCATAAGACCAAGAGAGGAGAAGCACAGATGTGCAGGGAGGCAGCCCATATTTCATTCCTTTTGGTGATAGTGGCAGTTTCCATGGAATAAATTTGAATATCTTCTTGACTCTGTAATTGTGCTTTTCACATTTAAGTATGTCAAAATCACCTGTTAGGGTGGTTAAACCACAGGTTGCTGGGGCTTACCCCAGGGATTCAGTAGGGTTGAGGAGGGGACCCAAGAATTTGCATTTCTAACAAGTCCCCAGAGGTGATGCTATGTTGCTGATCCAGGGACCCAGTAACACTGAGAACTGCTGCTTTATAGGATAAAATAAAGCAGTGTTTTCCAGTCTGCTTTTAATCATTTTTCCCTTGTTGTCTAGGCAACCAGGAAGCTCAAATAGCTGAAATTTTTTCTCTTTTCTTGTTTGTCTGCTTCATGAAAACAAACAACACAAAAGGAATTTAAAAAATCAAACTCAAAATCTGTGTCAAAGGTATCAGTAGTTTAGATTGTAGGTGCCCTTCCCTTTCTTCTATATTTTAATTATCAGGTAATGCAAACATTACTTTTCAGTTAAACTAATTGATAATGTTATGGCAGTCCTTCTACTGACTGAACTGAATTAAGTACTAAGTAAAAAGATAATTTTATACATATTACATCAAGATTTTTTTTATGCAAGCAATATCTAAGATAATGTCTTGTGGCTAATGAAAAATTGGTACAGTCTTCTAATTAATTACATATACAACCCTTGAATAATTGTTCATATAAATGCCTACAAATCTGTGTAATTTTTATTTATAAATTGTAGATAATATTTGTTTGTTTGTTTGTTTATTTCACAGCGCTGGGGATCCAGCCCAGGGCCTCATGTATGCTAGGCAAGTGTTCTACCACTGAGCCACACTCTCAGCTTTATATATGTATATTTAATAGAGCAGAATGCTTGGTTACCTGGAATATTCAGTTTTCCAACCTTTCTTGATCAATAGGACTAGAAGCAGAATCCTGGCCTGTTCATCTTTGATGAAACATTAATTAATAAATATGTCTTAGAATGAAACCAGATTTGCTCCCTTGATTATTTGTTTCTTTTTTTTCATCATTGATATAGAATGAGACTGGTTTTTGGAAGGTAGATATCAGCTGGACTTATGTTATAAAACTAACTTTGCACATAGCAGGTAGAATACGTAAATCGCCAGCTAATGAAGCGGGAATGGAAGCACTTGAAAGATTTATCAGTCATCTGATTGTATGTTATTAACATATAACATTAGGAGTCTTATAAGTAGTTTAGAATAAATAGCTTTATACTTTGAAACCCTAATCTTTGCTTAATTTTCAGGTCTCATCTTTTTAGTTTAGACTAAGTAGAGCAGTTTAATGTACTTAAATATTTTATAAGCATCTGTTACTGAATATTAAATTATAGGTGCCATTGTATAAATTATAATGGTTTAGTTCTTGTAGCCATGTGTACATATATGTGTATATATACATATATGTTTTATATATATATATATATATATCTTGAATAAGAATGTAAGATTCATGAAGACAGGTGTTTCTGTCCACTAGAAATCATCTTTTTGTATGCTAGACAATTAAATAGCGTCCTGACTTCCAAAACCTTGGTATATTATAAGCTTCCTGTGAGAACCATAAGACCTATTGAGGTTCTTTGATTTTCTTTTAAGTTCTTACAACCAAATGGATAATCTAACAGATGTAAATACACAATATGCATGAGTCTTAGAATTACTACATTAAACTTTTCTTGTTTTAAAATTGTTTTTCTTTTTTAGTTGTCAATAGACCTTTATTTTATTTATTTATTTATATGCAGTGCTGAGAATCGAACCCCTGGCCTTACACCTGCCAGGCAAGCACTCTATCAGTGAGCCACAACGCCAGCCTTTCATTAAACTTTTCTTAATGATTATTTACATCATATTTTTTCTTTTTTTTAAGTTGTTGATGGACCTTTCTTTTATTTATTTATATGCAGTGCTGAGAAGCGAACCCAGTGCCTTGCACATGCTAGGCAAGCACTTTATCACTGAGCTACAACTCCAGCCCCAATTTACATCATATTTCATAATATAGAATACCCTATAGTCTTTAAAACTCATGTGGTAGTGGGGTGGGGCTGTAACTCAGTGGTAGAGCACTTGCATAGCATGCCCAAGTTCTTGAGTTGAATCTCCAACACTGCAAAAACAAAATAAATTCACATGGTAGTGATATGAAGAAGTAGCTTATGATATAGTAGATTAAGAACAAAAACCCCCTACCAGATTGCAAAAAATCAACATAGATGATGATCAGTTAGTGATTGGAAAGGGTATGGAAAATACAGAAAAGAAACAAAAATAAACCCCAAAATGTTATCAAAGGTATTAGTGGTTGGGATCATAGGTACTTTTCTTGGAGGATTTTCTAAAATTTTTGGAATAAATATGTAATTTCTAATATACTATGAAATCCTAGTGGTCGTCTTAAAGAATCTAACTTAATATTTTTGTTATTCTTTGAATAGTCACATGTTAGATACTGTATGATCTTTTCATTCTTATTAAAGCTGTCCAGGCTTCATTGGTATCATCATTTCCTAGTAAAAGACAGAGAATCTGACTGTGTTGGCAACCTACGTGAAGTCTTATTTTTTTATAGCCTACGAGAAATGTTGAATTTTGTGGTAATTTTAATGAATAGGGAATAATAAGTAGGTAGAATAATTACCAGTGCTGGAAGAAGCTTGAGAGAAAAGTGTGAATAGAGCGATTCCCAAATGCATTGCTCATGTGCACTGTATGACAAGGATACCATTTTCAGTTACACACCATACTTGGATATTCAAGTTCTAATTGAAGGTCTGGAGAATTTTAACTGGAATTCAAGGTGAGTGGTTTGGATGTACTACCAGTTTTGGTAGCAGTATGAGATTATTGGTTTTAAGAGTTGCTGTCTTCATCACATTTTCAAAGTCTTATTTTCATTGCATACCTTGGCAATTGGACTCCCACATCTGAATGGGAATGATACATGAAGAATGTATGGTGTTTTAGACTATACTTTATGATGTTCAGATAATAAGAAATAAAAATAAAATTGCTGTTGATATTTAAATACTGATGTTACCAGCAGCAGTTATCAGTAGGAAGTACAGTTATAACTCAACTAATTTCTAGTAATCTGTCCACAAAGGCCACCATATCTTAACTTGTACTTTGTCGGGAAAGACAACTGATGGGTTTGGAACTATTGTGCTGAAAATGGAAAGTGTTACACTCTTTCAAAAACACCACTCTTTGATTGGGGATGTGGCTCAGTGGTAGAGATCTTGCCTAGAATTCTCAAGGCCCTGAGTTAGATTCCCAGCACCAACAGACAAACAAAAAAACCTCTACCTCAACAAATGTTACTTGCCCATCTAAAGCTATGACAGTTATTAATTTTCAGAACTTTCTTCTCAAATGCTGCCAGGAATCTCTTTTTTGGTACCCATGATAACAAAAATTTCACTTGAGCCCATGGTTGTGTTTCTCTGCTATAAAATGGTATTGTCAGAAAACCAAGCTACTTCACAAGGAACTGTCTTTAGAATTGTATATTTAAAACTTTTTTATTATGGTAAATTTGAGACACACACAAAAGTAGAGAAGGCTTTAATGAATCCCCACATACCCATCAGTGAGCCATGATGAACTGCTTTGTCATTCATTCTATCCTTCTTATTTCATCTATTTTCCCCCTACTTTTTTGTGGGCAATAATCTGAAGTATATCTCAAAAGTCCTGATATCATTTCACCTGTAAATATTTCAGTATGTATCTGTATTAGATAAGCTTTTTAAATATAGAATCAAAGTACCATTATTAATACTCACCAGAATTAACAGTAATTTCTTTAAAATCATCTAATGCCTAGTTTGTGTTCAGTTCATTTATCTCAAATATCTTTTACAGTTTGATTCATGATCCAACTAAGGACTACTGGTGTATTTGATTCATGTATTTTCTTAACCTATAATCATTCCTCCCTCAGTTTATTTTCATACTATTTACTTGAAGAATTTAGGTTGTTATGAAGTGTTCCCTCATTCTGGATTTTGCTGGTTATATTCTTGTGGTGGTGGTAAACATTTTTCTGGGAGTTAGGGATCTGATTAAGTTTAGTTTCAATTATTTGGAAGGCAAGAATACTTTATAAATAGTGCTAGGAGGCAGGTGTAATGACACATGCCTATAATTCCAGATACTTGGGTGGCTGAGGCAGGAGGATGGTAAGTTAGAGGCCAACATGGACAACTTAATGAGATCCTGTCTCCAAATACAATTTTAAAAAGGGCTGGGGGTACAGCTAAACTCATAGAGAGCCCCTGTATTCAATCCCTAGTACCACACACACACACACACACACAGAGTTTCATATCAGGGAGCACATNACTAGGCAAGTGCTCTACCACTGAGCTACACCCCTAACCCATGTGTAGGCTTTTGTATCCACCTCTACAGTCAAGATACTGAATATTCCCAATACCACAAGGATCTCCAGAGTTGTCCTGTTATAACCACATCCATCTCCCTCTCTATATATACCCTGTTGCATATTTTATATATTTTTTTGTTGCTGAGTAGTGTTCCACTGCGTGTCTTTATCAAAGTTTAACCATTTACCTGTTGAAGGACATCTGCATCTTGCAGTTAGACTGGTTACTAATAAAGCTATTGTGAACATTCATATACAGGTTTCTGTGTGAATGTATGTTTTCATTTCTATGAAATAAATGTCCAACAGTGCAATTCCTGGGTGGTGTGGTAATTGATGTTTAATTTTATATGAAACTTCCAAATTATTTTCCAGAGTGACTATCCATTTTACATTTCTACCAGCAGTTATCTGAGGGATCTGATTTCTCTGCATCTTTGCCAGCATTTGATGTTGTCACTTTCATTTTGATCATTCTCATTGATATTATAGTTCTCAATTGCATTTCTCCAGTGGCTAATCATGTTCAACATTGTTCATATGTTTGTTTTTAGTCTGTCTATACTCTTTGGTTGAAATGTTCTGTTAATGTCTTTTGTTCATTTCAATATTTATTTTTGTTTGTCAAGTTTTGAGGAAACCAGATTGTTGTCAAGTGTGTGGTTTACAAATATTTTCTCCCAGTTTGTAGTTTGTCTTTTTGCAGAGTCTGTCAGAAAGAGAGCAAAGGTTTTAAGTTCTGTTAAGATCCATTTTACCACTATTTCCTTTTTATAAATAATGTTTTTAGAGTCAGGTCTAAGAACTGCTTGCCTAGCCATAGATATGAAGATTTTCTCTTATGTTTTTATAAAAGTTTTATAGTTCACATATAAGTCCATGATGCATTTTAAGTTAACTTTGCATAAGATGTGAGGGTTTGTTTATTTTGTTTTTGCCTACAGATACCCACTCGTTCCAGCATCATAAATGGCTAAGGCTATCCTTCCTCCATTAAATTGCTTTGGTACCTTTGTCAGTCATTAGTTTTAGAATGTTTGGTGTGGGTCTTTTTCTGAGTTCTTCCTCATCAACTTTTCATCAATATATTTATTAGCCATTGATGATCATTTATTATTTTATTATGACTTGCAAAATGGTAATAGTTTGTCATTCCCTTTGTTTATTAGCTGGAATACTTCTATAAAAGAGATTTTCCTCAACTCTTTGGTTGTTTTGAGATATGGTTTGTATAGGAAAATGCAGGATAAATGCTTGCTTTCTTCCTTTAATATTTACTTGTTTGCAGAATAATGACTTGATTCCTTCCATCCTCAAAAGGTGACCAATAATGGGTTTGTAAGTATTATGAACTTAGTAGATTTCCAGTGTATCTGATGTATTTTAATTCATTCCAATTATTGTTATTTTTTTCCCCTTGAATTGGGGATTGAACCCAAGGGTACTTTACCACTGAGCTTCATCCCCAGCCCTTTTAATTTTTTATTTTGAGACAGGGTCTCACTAAGTTGCTGAGGGTCTTGCTAAGTTGCTGAGGCTGGCCTTGAACTTGCGATCCTCCTGCCTCAGCCTCCCGAATCGCTGGGATTACAGGTGTGCCCCACTGCGCCCGGTCAGTTATTCTTTTTTTTTTTTTTTTTAAAGAGAGAGAATTTTCTAATATTTATTTATTTATTTATTTATTTTTGTTTTTGGTGGGCACAACATCTTTATTTTACTTTTATGTGGTGCTGAGGATCGAACCCAGTGCCCTACGCATGCCAGGCGAGCGCGCTACCGCTTGAGCCACATCCCCAGCCCCAGTTATTGTTTTTATGATACTCAAGTTGGCTCACATTGCCAGCAGGAATCTATTCATATTGGCTTCTGTATCCATTTCACACAATTCTCTGTGGTCTCTTATAGCTTCCTTGTTTCGAAGCACAAGAAGATCTCCCAGGCTCATCTTAGATATTTCCTGCCCCAGACTTAGAAATAGCCATTTCTCTAAGAACCCTGATTCTTTCAGTGAGAAATAACAATGACCACAATCTCTTAACACTCTTAATCTTCTATAAATATATAAATATAATTAACTTACATATAATACATTTAAGAAATGGAAAGTAAATCATGAGTTTATACTGATATTTCCAATTCAAATTACAGATAAAAATCTTGAGTAAGCTTTCTCCGTATAATATTTATATGTCTTATGCTGAAAAATTTTAATTCCTAATGAGTAACATTTCATTTGATAGGTAAATATTTTAGAGCTGATTCTTTGTTTTTTTTTCTAACAGTAAAATTTTTTTATTTCATTTAAAGCATTCTCTGATTTTCACTGAAATTACATTATTTCAGGATTTAAAAAAAATATTGTAATTTGTTATATATGACAGCAGAATGCATTACAATTCATATTACACATATAGAGCACAATTTTTCATATATCTGGTTGTACACAAGATTCTTTGGTTTTTATAGCCAACATACCCCATTAGTAAAATTTTGTGGGAGCAATAAGACTGGCTCATTTACAAGCTTTAAAAAAAAACTACATCCATATACCACAGTGAATTCCACCTTTATGTATATGTATAAAGCACCAATTTTTAAAATGACAAATAAATAGAAGACCAGTAGAGTAGAGGAAAGGGCACAGGAGGAGGAAATAGGGGAGGGAAGTGGAAGTACTGGAGACTGAAATGGAACAAATTATATTCTGTGTATATATCAGAATGAATCCCACTATTATGTATAATTATAATTCACTAGTAAAAATATTTTTTAAAAGTTTTAGAAACTACATCCTTACCTGTTTTAACTCTAGGGTATATTAACTTAAATAGGTACAGCCCACGCTTGATGGAAAAAATTCTCCAAATGGCCGAAGGTATTGATATTGGAGAGATGCCTTCCTATGATCTGATGCTGTCCAAACCTTCCAAAGGTCAGAAACGCCACCTCTCAACATATGATGGTGAGTATACTGTTTCTGAAAGGTGGGATTTGAAGAAAGAATGTGGCTTTTTAAAAAATGATATGAGTGTGGTATAAGGTTTTAAATGACATTGTTTGTGACATATAGGTAAAATATTTTCAACTTAGTTATGTATAATTTTTAAGGATGCTAAAGAGAACTGAAGATTAAGCATACTAAAGTTATGCTATAATGCTATCCTTGAAGTCTATGCCATGGAACCTCCCTCTAAATAGAACAACCTTATACTGTGATCATTTAAGCATCTCAGTAACGGAATCCTCTTGGATGGGTCCAGGAGAGACCCTCTCACTACTGAGCATTGTTATAGGAGGAAGCACTAGTGTCTGATGTGGCCTCAGTAGAGTTCTTCCATAGCTTTTAGTTTGGTGGTCCCAATAAATCATTAGTTTCTAGCTGTTGTTTGTTCTAGAAATAAAATACAGCAAACATGGTTGAGCAGACAGGTCAGAACTAAAGTTTTGTTTTGTTTTGTTTTGTACTGGGTATTGAACCCAGAGGGACTTTACCACTGAGCCACATCCTCAGGCCTTTTTATTTTTTAATTTTGAGACAGGATCTTGCGAAGTTGCTTAGGGCCTCACTAAGTTGCTGAGGCTTGCTTTGAACTTGCAATCCTCCTGCTTCAACCTCCTGAGCTGCTGGGATTACAGGCATGCACCACTGCACCCAGCAAAACTAAAGTTTTGACGTTGAAAACCTTTGGAATTTTTTGATAATTTTTTTCCTCTGATTTTTGGTCACAATTTTAAAAGGCACTATCACAGACTCACTCACCTCTGATACAAAAGAGAAAGGTTTTATAAATGCCTTTAGTCATCATCTCTGTTGCATTAGAGCTGTCTGTTCCATTTGCAGTCTCTCAGTGAGCTTTTCGGCACAGGGTGGTAAGAGGCTGTACTAGAACATCCTTCTAGAACCCTTCACTTTTTAGTAGAGGTGAGGAGTACATCTCACTTTTAGCTCATTTGATGCAAAATCATCTACCAGTCATGCATGGAGGTGACTTGCATACTTGATTCAATGGTATATTTCCTATCAAGAGTCCTCCCTTACACATGGAAGGACAGGGAGCATCCCTCCTTATAGTGGAATCTTACATTGATAGAAGTCCCTTCACCCAGATGACTTGAAGTTTTTATGATGGGACATATCTTGTACCAACAATGCAGCTTGCAACCATATTAATGGTTGGTACTATTTTCCTGCTTTGTTCTTTTGAAATATTCCCATTTTAATGAATTGTAAATTTCACTCATTCTATAGGTCAAAATCCTCCTAAAAAGCAAGCCGCTTCCAAATTCCATGCGAGACCTCGTTTTGAGCCTGTCCATTTTGTAGCTAGTAGTTCAAAAGATGAAAGACAGGAAGATCATTATGGCCCTCAAACAAAAGAGGCAAATGAGCAAACACGTTTTGCCAGCATGCCAAGAAACAGCTACCAAGATTATACTCAAGACTCTTTCAGTGTACAAGATGGGAATTCTCAGTATTGTGATTCATCAGGATTTATTTTCACAAAAGACCAGCCTGTAACAACCAACATGTGTTTTGACAGTGGGAACCCTGCCCCAAGCAGCACACCACAGCAGGCAAACTCTCAGTCAGCTCCCGAGCCTTCACCTTCACCTTCCCAGACATATCCTGAGTCAGTGGTAGCTGAGAAGCAGTATTTTATTGAAAAATTAACAGCAACTATCTGGAAGAACCTTTCTAATCCAGAGATGACTTCTGGATCTGATAAAATTAATTATACATACATGTTAACTCGTTGTATTCAAGCATGTAAGACAAATCCTGAGTATATATATGCTCCTCTAAAAGAAATTCCTCCTGCTGATATCCCCAAAAATAAAAAACTTCTAACAGATGGTTACGCATGTGAAGTTAGGTGCCAAAATATCTACCTAACCACAGGTTATGCTGGCAGCAAGAATGGGTCCAGGGATCGAGCTACTGAGCTAGCTGTAAAACTCCTGCAGAAGCGTATTGAGGTTAGAGTTGTCAGGAGGAAATTCAAGCACACAATTGGAGAGGACCTTGTGGTATGTCAGATTGGCATGCTTTCGTATGAATTTCCTCCAGCTCTGAAACCACCAGAAGACCTGGTGGTGCTAGGTAAAGATGCTTCTGGGCAGCCCATTTTTAATTCTGCCAAACACTGGACCAATTTTGTCATTACGGAAAATGCAAACGATGCCATTGGCATCCTTAACAATTCTGCCTCATTCAACAAGATGTCAGTTGAGTACAAATATGAGATGATGCCAAATCGCACATGGCGTTGTCGAGTGTTTTTGCAAGACCACTGCTTAGCTGAAGGTTATGGAACCAAGAAAACAAGTAAACATGCAGCTGCTGATGAGGCTCTAAAAATTCTTCAAAAAACACAGCCCACTTACCCATCTGTCAAAAGTTCCCAGTGCCATTCAGGCTCTTCACCCAGAGGATCTGGAAAGAAGAAAGATATAAAGGATCTTGTGGTTTATGAGAATTCTTCAAATCCCGTGTGCACGTTGAACGACACAGCGCAGTTTAACCGAATGACTGTCGAATACGTCTATGAAAGGATGACAGGCCTCCGCTGGAAATGCAAGGTGATCCTGGAGAGTGAAGTCATTGCAGAAGCCGTTGGGGTGAAGAAAACTGTCAAATATGAAGCTGCTGGGGAAGCTGTGAAAATCCTCAAAAAGACCCAGCCGACTGTCATTAACAACTTGAAGAAAGGAACTGTGGAAGACGTGATTTCAAGAAATGAAATTCAGGGCCGCTCAGCAGAAGAGGCTTACAAACAACAAATCCGAGAAGATAACATAGGGAATCAGCTGCTGAGAAAGATGGGCTGGACGGGTGGTGGTTTAGGTAAATCTGGTGAGGGCATCAGGGAGCCTATTTCAGTCAAAGAGCAGCATAAGCGGGAAGGGCTTGGTCTTGATGTAGAGAGGGTCAATAAAATTGCCAAGAGAGATATCGAACAGATCATCAGAAACTACGCTCGATCAGAGAGCCACACAGACTTGACCTTCTCGACGGAGCTGACTAATGATGAGCGGAAGCAAATACATCAGATTGCTCAGAAGTATGGCCTGAAGAGTAAGTCTCATGGGGTGGGCCATGATAGGTACCTGGTGGTAGGTAGAAAAAGACGGAAGGAAGACCTACTAGACCAGCTCAAACAGGAAGGCCAAGTGGGGCATTATGAGCTTGTTATGCCTCAGGCAAATTAAGATCTTACTCATTTTCTAAATGCCAAATGAGGCTGCTTTATGAATTAAAGAAATGCTACTTGTTCTTGTTGCAGAGTATTCATTTTTAACACGTTTCATCTCGTTCATATAGTGCTTTACTAGATATTGCAATCTGAAGAATTCTGTCCACTAGAAGTAGCTTAATCCAGCTGATGATATTGTGCAGTTACTGTTTGTGTCTTTGATATTGCTGTGTCCCTTGGATTTTAGTAGTTTATACAAGCAAGAACACACATCCAAATGGAATTTCACCCTGAGAAAGAAATTCACATTTTAATGGGCATAGCATAGCAATCTGCAACAATATGTAAAGTCGATATTGACTCCAGTAAAAGTACAGTTTTAATTCCAGACACACTGGAAATGTCAGATCATTTTGTATTATCTATTTTCATCTTTGTGTGAAGCCAGTTATAGAATGTTTAATAGTAAATTGTGCTGTATGTGTAAATGTCCTTATCAACTAAATGATGTAAAACTTTCTTAAAGTAATTTTAGTGTTCATTTATTTATAACTTCTATCATGTGATTTCCAAAATATTGGAAGTGATTTACTGTATCTTGTGATATATGAGTTTTAACAAATTCTAGTCTTCATGCTGAGAGAGCACTACTTGAGAGAGCAGTTGAAAAAGGTTCAAAAACCTTGATCCAGACTGAAGAAAGGAAGCTTGAACTGTTTGTTCTTGGTGCCTTGCAGAGAGACTCACAGCAACTCTCCATTGTAGCTTTCACACGGTTTGGATGTACCACACATCCAAAGCAGCCACATCTGTGGTAGAGCTTGGTAAATGACTGAAGATACAGTGGTGCTTTGATGGAAAGGTCACTTGGCTGGTCCCTCTCTCAAAACGCTTATTAAACCCCCAAAGCCAACTTTGTAACATATTTAAAACTGCTATTTTCGCTTATTTCTGGAATGTAAAAAAAAAATGTATAAAAAGAATTAGTGTATGCTTCCTGAATAAAAAGGAGCCAAAGTTGGTCGAAATGGTGGTGCACTTATTTCTGGGCAGCAGCCTAATACGACACCTTGGGTCTTTGGAGAAGGGAGGTGGTGTTTGCACAAAATATTTCAACCCCAGAGCACCTGTGGATGGACTAAGTAGATGTGGATGGACTTAGTAGATGGGAACTGATAGGAATCAGTCACTCATCACGTTCCTATGTACTGACATGCTGGCTTCATCCAGATTATAAGCTGTTCACTTTTTTATGAGATTTTTGTGTTTGCATCTCAGATACATCAACTATAACCTCACCTATAACAACACAGATGAATATTGGTGGTTAAAAACACCTTCAGTGAGATGATATTGAGGATGATTAGGTTGTTTACAGAGTCTTAAAACTTAGCACTGTGCTTGACATGTATTTGGCCTACAATGAACAGTAATTTGCTTTCCCATTTTTTTACTTTTTGCACTAAGAGACTTCAGTTAAATGACTATTATCAAATATAAAGGAATTAGACTTACACCTGGATCTAAATTGTAGGTACCCACAGTAACTAACAGTGTATGATGTTTGCTTCTTCACTGTCTTCCTTTCATAATGTTGATAGGAGAAATGATGTGTGCATTTTATTTTGGTATTTAACATTTTAACAGTGGCAAAGGGAACTAAGCTAAAAATCTTGGTAGATTTTTATTTTTTTTTACCTAAAAGATTCTTGCCAACCTTGGGAAGCTGTAGTTCAGTTAATGAGTTAGGAAAACCTGTATTTGATTCTCTGAGTAAGAGAAGCTTTATAAATTACAAGATGTGAAAACTTGGGACTGGGGTTGTGGCTCAGTGGTAGAGCGCTTGCCTAGCATGGGCGAGGCCCTGGGCTTGATCCTCAGCACCGCATAAAAATAAATTAATTAATTAACAATATTGTATCCAACTAAAAAACATATTAAGAAAAGATGTGAAAACTTGATTTCTCTTTTTTTTTCTTCCTAGAAATGTTTTTTTTTTTTAGAGAAAAAAGGTAGGGAAATGTTACATATATATCAAATTTCTTTAGATGAGCCTTAACAGATCAGAAGATTAATGCAGTTACAGTTAAGCCTTCCAAGTAATGAGGCCAAATATATATGAATTTCATTCCTGGTTTAGAGGGCCCAGATTTCCTAACTTTGAGATCAGCCTTGGTACTGATGCAAAATTAGAACAAAGTCGCTTAATTGTGCTTGAGAATAAAATAATGTTGAGAAATGGGGTTGGCAAGAATGGGCTGCTGACAACCTTGCTGTTCCATTTTATCCCTTTAGTTGCAATAGCAGTCACTTTTAACCCACTAACCTTGCTGATAAAGCCTGTACAGTATATGAGCAGTTTTATTTGGATAGCTTAAATATGTTATACTGAAGAACTGTTTTCCATTTTATATATTTAGCACTGTCTCACATCTACTTTTTTATGTTTTTCTCCTCCCCTTTGATTGCAAAATGAATGGAAATATGCATTTCATTGGGGTTCTTTTTTTAGTAGTATACAAAGCATTCACTTCACCATGAGTAACCCCTGAAGCTTGAAATGAGTCCTAAATAAAGGACTCTAATTACAACTTTGGTTCTTCATTATATTTACTTCCCCACACCAGCAGGTGCAGAATGGAATACAAGTTTAAATCTGACTGCAGTTTGATAAAGGGATCTTGCATGTCTGTTTTTTAGTTAACTTTGTTATAATTCTAACATGCAGGCAGCCTGTGGTGTTAACAATTGAAAAGAGGAAAAAAGGCAATTAACATTATTCAAATGGGTAGTAATGGTGTCTTTGACCACAGATATGTTTTGAGAGGTCAGGTTGTTGGCTCTGTTATAAGGTTTTAAAAGGATTATCCCATGAATTAGATTGAGAATAGTGTTTTTCAGGAGATATACGAAATGAAATGCTACCAAGTCTGCCCATTCCCAGTCTCATCCTAATTTTTTTCTAATATGACTAACTAATATTTAGGCTACCCAGCCACACTAGGATACCAAATTAATTAAATGTTGAACTATCCACCAAATAAAAGACTAATGGGATTAGGCCTCAGAAATGAACCTGAGGGAAAATATTAAGCACATATAAGGACATTGCTCCTAGACAAACAATTCAATTAGTGTGTTCAGTGCAGATGGAGCTGCCCTACACTAAGCTTTTTTAAATATGCATTGTCTAAAATGACGAATGGGCTACGTACGTAAGGACTTAATTTCATTTACCTCCCCAACAAATACTAAGACACTGTAGTTTTCAGGAAGTCATTGTCCTCATCTCTTTAAAATGAGAGGAGTTGCTCCTCAGAAGAAAGCAATTATGTTAAAATATGAGAGAGGACACCTATACTCCCAAACTTTACATGAGCTTTAAAACACCATTTTAAATAATAGTTTGGTACTATTTCTTTTTAAGCTAGGGCTTTTTAAGAGGTAGAATGTCAGGATCAACAAGTTAGATCTTAAGTCTCTTGGTAAAACGCCCAGGTTTGTGTATTCTCTTCCCTTATGACAATTTTGTTCCCTTGGTTGGCCATAACATACACTGGAGGAACTTTTTGATAATTTTCTATTCTGTGAAAATTTTTTTTTAAACGTTAATATGGTTTTCTCCAACAGTGTCTACTTTTTACCCACCCCCAGAAATAGTATACTGTAATACCATAATATTTATTTAATAGGAGGAAATGACTATATATGAGATCCCAAAAGAAATTAATGCCAGAAGTTCATACTAAGCTAAAATACACCTCAACAACAAAATTTTAAGCTTATTTTTATTTACAAGTTTTGAAAAATGTACATTTTTTTACATGGGTTACTTGTGCAACATTAGATTTCAAATAGCAATAAATCCAAAAAGGTAACAATGAAACATTAGACAACTCACTTATAAGCTTTGTATATCTAAAAGTGTAAATATCCAAAAAAGATTGTAGACATAGGCTTTAAGGTTCTCATAACACTGAACGAGAAGAAACTAAAGCATGCAGCAATAACTCAAGATTTCAGTGGAAAATAGTTTGCCACATATATGTGCCCTTGAATTAAAACTAAAAAACAAGATGGAGGATTGTAAGTTTGTTTTTCTAGGGCAACACTTCTCCTTTAAAAATATGAAAGGATTTTCACCTTTCCCTAGCTCAAAAACTGTTGATTGTTTCCATTCCTTTGCTCCTACACCTCTTTAAGAAAAAAAACAAAACAAAAGAAACCTTAGAAGACCAATATTCTGAAACCTAACATGTGTGAACTGTTAGTATCTTGCTAGGAGTAGATGTCAGTTCCTGCTGCGCTCCCTTGGCTGAAGCCTTCCAACATTTTCTACCAGTAAATACCATCTTGTAATTCATATTACAAGATATTAGCATCAAAGAACTGTTTACAGTGGATTTGTTTCCCTGTCCTCAAACAGGCTGGCTGTATTCTAAACACATTCACATCAAAGTCCCAACACAAGGGAAGGACCAGCCAGTATGAAACACTTTGGTAATCATTCTGTTAAAAATAACATCCTGGTCTTCAAACTATACATAAGAACCATTTGTATAACAATGCATCTTAAAAGCTTAGTGTAAAGTACAGTAACACAAATAAATGCCCGAAGACTGGAGATGAGATACAACAACAACAAAAAAATTAAGCATTAGTAATTTTTGCAAGTAACCCAGGTACAGTACATTTGATTTCATAGAGGGTGTTTTCTGATGTTCAACAAGAGAGTAGAAGGGGTAGGAAAAGCTTGGCAAGGGAAGATGGAAACAGCAGAACAGCTATTTTGCTTTTAATAAAGTAAATGTAATGACATTGAGGAATAAGAAGGTGATAAACACATCAATATATATTTTTCTTATGCCCAGCCTCTTCCTTTGTTCCACCTTCAGTCAACAGTCGCGCCAGCTCTGTTCTACTATGGCAGAAACACGCTTTTCATATTCCCGCTTGTTCTCCTGGTACAGCTGAGCAGCTTGGCTGTTTGCAGGACTATTGGGATTGGGTTCATCCAATAGAGACTATGGAGAAAAAAATTAAATATCAGTTCCTTAATGCAAAAAGTTATGTGTTCAGGACAAACAGCTATTTTTTCAGGTAATAACAATGGAAATGTCCCAAGGAACTACTAAATTTGCTGTCTTTTTAACATAACTGTACTAACCTAGAGTTACATTAATTGTGAGTAGTTAAGCAAATACATGAGTAGCTAGGCAAATATACATGTGGCAGGGCTTTCTGTTGATTTGGGGTCTTAAAGGCCTACCTTTTATCTGTAAAATAAGCTTTAACCAAATATAAATAAAAAGGTCTTAAGTCATGACTTTCGAAAAACAACTTGTAAACACTTCAAAGGTCACAGTCACATTGAGGAAAAATTCACCTGTATGGATGTTAAAATGGAAGACACATCATAGGTTGGACTCCAACGGTTCTGAAGTATATCCAGACATATACTACCATCTGCATAGACTAAGCACAGAAACAAGAACGTTAAACATAAGACCACGAAAGTTTTAACGTTATAGTCAAGACAGAAATAGTCAAAAGCAATACTTTGCTTTTGAAGCTTAAAAAGATTCCAAGGCTGCTTCCCAGCTAACTGCCTAAAAAGATGAATCATAATCATTACTAGTGAAATAATCAGGATGATCAGGGGATATCAAAAGTGATTGGTACAAAACTGAAAGAAATTTCATGTTCCTTCTTCTGAAGACTGCCTTATTATGCAGAAAATCATACACAGTTTCTAACAGGGTCTCTATATAGCCATACAATTGTGGGAAATTCATTCTATTCATTCATTCCTCAAAGTCCTATTTCAATCTGCTGCCATCTTTAACTTCCCAATGAGAGTAAACTACATCTCCTGTGTGAATGGTAAAAGGTAGCTCAGAGTTCACAAGATTTCATCTTGTCTCAAAGGTAAAAAACATCTGATACCATGAAAAATACTTTAATAGTCTAAATAAAAAGGCAAGCTATTCTAAACTTACTACTAGGGGAAAAAAAGCAAAAAAGTTGGAATCTTACAGAACTATAGCACTTTTCCAACAATATTTCAACAATAGGATCTAATATTCAGTAGGTTGGAGTGGGTTTGGGCATCTGTATTTTTCATACTTTGTGGTAATTCTGACATGCATCCAAAGTTGAAAATTATTGTTCTACATGCTAGGAATGATAATCACAACACATGGTTACCCCAATGTGACCTAGCATTAAAAGGAAACTTCAATAGCATCCTTATTTTTGTTTAATAAGTAAATGACAAATTGTTAAAATTATGAGGTGCTTAACCTCTAAACAAGGGAAAGTACCTTCACTGCTTCAATTCTATGATTACAGGTCAAGATGGCAAGGGACTGAGTTCAAATTTCAGGAAACGGCAAAATGCCTAAGCAAATACCCAAGTACTATAGATAAATAAACAGGAAATGTTGAATACCACCACAATAAACATTGCAATCATTTAAAACACTATCAAAAGTGATACTTGCCATTTGGATGAAACATCTTAGAGACAAATCTAACAGTAGGTGGTTTATTCGGATATTCTTCAGTGAATTCTATTGTAAGTTTAAATGTTCCTGTAGTTAGAAAAGAAAGGATTAAGAAAATGTATTTATCACTTTGTTAAACAGTACTTTATTTAATACAATGTAAGTTTTTTTCAAGTATTAATTGAAATAATGCAAAGATGTAAAGAGGAAAGACAGATCAGGTAAGAAATACATCTCTATTAATTGCTCTAAAGAAGGACAGATATTCTAAAAACCACCATCCAAAGGTGATTTTTTTTGTTTTGCCATTATTCTCTCCCAAACTAAAATACCTCCATCATGAATTCAAAATTACTGTCTGCAGGATAACTTTGGTCACTGCATTTTGGAAATATGCTTAAAATAAAATGATAAAAAACTGGCCCCCAAATTTTGCCTTTTTCCTTTAGAAGACTGAAAGACTTCAAATTCAGCTGCCATCTTTAATTCTCCAGTGATTTTAAATGTACTAGGAAGAATAGAAGCACAAAGAATCAAAAACCAATGCTAGAAATACAAGTCTATAATCAAGTTGTTTTTAAAATTAAGGGAATATAAGTATAAAAGTGTTCAATGGTCCCTTTTCATTTAATAGTGACTATATAATGAAAATTTAATTGAATCTAAGAACAGACTTCATAGCCCCTCTCCAAAACTCTTCAGTATGACTCATAAAGTACTTCACTATAAAATCAAGTTAATTATTCACACTAATGTAGGGAATTTATGGCAGAAACCATTTAAAAATTACATTTGCTTTATATCACACTCATAACTTCTACAAACCTATTTTTTCTCATGATATTTGTTTGGTTTACTACTATTGAAAATAAATTACTTGTCTTGAATATGTGTTACCCTAAAGTCCCAAAGGAGGTCCTAAAACATACTAAGTTATAGACAAATTGGATCTTACTCAAGAATTGTATGATATTTTGATCTGGGGAGATCATCTCCTTCAAAACGTTAAATTGTGTTTGTTAAATAATTTCAAGAACACAATCGGACAACCTGACTAAAATCTCTTCAAGTAAACTTCCGAAAGACTGAAGTTATTATCTGGTATAAGGGAATGCATGTTCTACTAATGTTAATCTAGTCCATTTAATAAATTATTTATTATAATACAATGGACCTAGTTTAGACAGAGCATAACTTATTACTGGCTCCTTCAGAGTCAGCAATTTATTTTCTCCTTGTTCCCATTAGTAAGTTTATTACTGCTTAAGAAAAAAAGAATACTATCTCCATTCTACTGCTGTTATCTATAACATAAAAATCCCAAAATGTTTTCCTATTACAAAGCTCATAGGAAACAATTTGCTAACAAAGTTGCCCTTGGTATGAACATGTGTCCCAAAATTCAGAATACTTTAAACTGAAACAGTGTTGGGGGATGGGTAAGCTCAGTGGAACAGTGCTTGCCTAGCATGTCTGTGCAATGCCCCGAGTTCCATCCTCAGCGCTGCAAAATAAATGCAACATATGAACATGTTATATCCCCCAAATTATTGTCACTCCAAAAACTATTTGATTTTGGAAGCCATATATGAGGATACTATGTATTATAACTAAGGACAAAAAGTAAAATATTATGGAATGGACAAACATACCATAGTCCATCAGAACATACTCCACCTTTATCACCACCTGGTCATTAAGTCTTCCTCCTTTTGAGGAAGAAAGCACAGTCCTTCCTTTTCAGTAGGACTGAAAATATAACATGCAGGAAAAGTGGGAGTGGTAAAGAGTCAAAACATTCAGCTTTTGTATCTCAAGTGTAAAGACATCAAGATCAATGCTGAAATCTGGTTAAAGTATAGGTAAGTGAATGATAACCAAGAAATTGCTCTAAAGTTGGGCAGACTTCACAGCATACCTTAAATCAAGACCATCATTAAATATGATCTCTAAAGGTGGTAAAACCTAACATTAGGAAAGCATAAGCAAAATCAGAAGAGCACAGCGTTTGTAAAAGTACAAAATTTGTAGTCAGACAGACCTGGGCACAAGTCCTTGCTTTGCTACTAACTAGCTGTGAAACCTCAGGGACGGTGTTCAACTTGACTAAACCTCAAGTTCCTTGGGCTGGGGATGGAGCTCAGAGGTAGAGTGCTTGCCTAGCATGTACAAAGCCCTGGGTTCAATCTCCAGCACCACCAAAGTAAATAAGAATAAACTGGAAAGTCTTCATATGTAAAGTGAGGTTAATAGTACCAGTCACCACTCACCACAGCATTACTGAGCTTTACTTTAAACAAGGTAAATATGCATAGTGCCACAAAATTAAGTGAACCATAAACATAGGAAATTATTTTAACTATAATTCTAAAGTCTTAAATCTCAGTAAGAAATACACAGTTAATGAATTCAGATATCAAATAGTGCTTGCTTTCTGGCATACAGCAAACTCTCACGGTTAAATGCAAGTTGAATATACATGTTGTTGGCTCACAAATTCCTTGACTTGAGCTTTCTGCCTAACACTTGCCTAGAAGTTCAATAAGAAGTATATCAAACACCTTTTAAAACAGCTTTTAATATTGAGAAGTAAAGCAACCTGTTTATGTCTACCTGTACATAAGTTAAAACCAAATTCTTATTGAATGTACACATTAGAAAGGGGGTATTTCATACTTTTAGCCACATTGTTTAATGTCACACCCTCTTTAGTACAACCCTCAGTGCAATTCCTAAGACCTAGACAAATGTTATGAAATTCAAAACTCTCAGAATTAATAGTATACAATTTGAAATTACAGCTTACTCTCAAAGTATTTAGAAGGGTAGGCTTTAAAATAACTGAAAACTTGGGCCTCATCACTGTTGTACCCAATTTCTACTGGTTTTGTTCATTATTATTCAATGTTTTGAGGAAGCCAAAATATTGTAGGGAAAGTAACAATCCATCTATACATAAAGAACAGGAACCTAAAACTAAAAAATAAATATTAAAAAAAGGGCTGGGGATGTGGCTCAAGTGGTAGCGTGCTCGCCTAGAATGTGTGAGGCACTAGGTTCGATTCTCAGCACCACATAAAAATAAAATAAAGACATTGTGTCCACCTAAAACTAAAAAATAAATATTAAAAAAAAGAACAGGAAAATTGTATGAATGTGTTAAATGGCTAGTATATGGCAATAAAGACTGACAGGATTGAACTAGAGATTGTATGTTTTGCATAAAAATATACACAAATCCAAATTTTTGAAAATACATGTTTGGCCAAAGAAAAACCCCCTGCAGGTGTTTTCTGCCATTTGGCTAGTACTCTGTGACTTTGCCCAAGGGCAAGGTAAAGCACATGTAATTTAAATTTTTTTTGATAACTGAAAATTATGATTTTTAAGATAATACCCTAAACTCTTTCATCACAGGATTTATTTGAAGAACACCCTGAGTGGACTCTGATTTCATTAAAAAAAAAAAATAGATTTACATTTGACTTCTTAAGAACACATGTATTATGAAAGCAAATACAGTACCTTACCATGTCTATTAACAATTTTTAGATGATATGATGAATATTATATTCTATAATTTGTATTCACTAATATATACCAAGACATTTTGATGAGGAAGTATTTCAACCCAATGTTTTGGTAGTATAAGTTCTTCAGAACATATTATCTTACTTTAATTACATGAAGTCAAGTCAAACTACCTTTAAGAATTCCTTAAGATTTCCTCTATTTAGGGCCTGGCTGTCCCAGAAACTTCTACATGTGTGAATGGTTTACAGGAAGAAGCAAAAGTAGTTTGAGGGTTCTTAATATGTATAAACACATTGGAAATAATAAAGTCAACTACGTTTACTTATCCCTATCAGTCTTTTCCTTAACTATAAATTCCCCAACTATAAATAGGGGTATTCATAAAATAGTCAAACATATTTTTTACAGCAAGTTCTAGGCATCTGTGGAGATCAGACTCTTTGACAGAATGAATCTAAGAAGGCTACTGTCATTTAGCCTGAGTAATTCCTTTCAGTAATGCCAGAATGGAGATACACATCATCAAAAATAGAGTCAGTAATGTCAAAAGGGACGGTCCAGGTAGATAATGGATTCCATAAGTACCTTTTCAATTCATACCACTTAAAACAAGAGAAGCACCCTTGAAATTTTAAGTAGCCAACCTCCAGCAAATGTATTATTAATAAACTGTGCCTAGCATAAAACAGTCTGAATAAAATGAGGGAAAAAGACAATGAAAACACAGCCTACTAGACCTGAAGCAAAAACAGTTAATCTGCATGCAAAGCTTAAGTGTAAAAAAATTAGCACCAGCCAGGAGTGGTGGCACATATCTGTAATCCCAGTGACTCCAGAGGCTAGGGCAGGAGGATCACAACTTCAAGACCAGCCTTAGCAACTCAGTGAGGTCCTAAACAACCTAGCAAGACCCTGTCTCAAAAAATAAAAAGGGATGTAGTTCAGTGGTTAAGCATCCCCGGATTCAATCCTCAGTGCAAAACAAAACTAGCACTAATCTAGTAGAGAAAAATTAAATCTAGCTAGTTCTTGCACCAATCAGTTCAAATGATTAACTGCACCAAAGTAATATGTCCTTAGGCTCCCTCCCTCCCTCCTATCATATCTTTTTATCAAAGCACTGAAGAACAGTGCTATTTACCCAGGGGGTAAAGTAGAACATAAGCTAAAAGTATTCAGGTGACTGTCCAGTTTCCTAAGGAAATCTCAGTATTTGAGGCAAATTATCAAACTGGTTGATCTCGACTTACCTCACAGCATTTTGGGGACTGGCAGCATCAAAAAGCAATCCACTCCATGACATAAGTTTATTTTATGTAGTTTGCAGAAATGTTTTTGTTCCCATCTTCAAACTGAAGGGTGTGTGTGTGTGTGTGTGTGTGTGTGTGTGTATGCATGCTATGTGACCAAAGGAAGATAAATCATTGAGAAAATAAAAGATTCTTTTCTTTTTAAAAATATGTAAAATAAAGAATTTCATGAGCTCAAATATGTTTAATATTAATCATCTTTTAAATGTATTAAACTTTCAAAGAACAATAACTAAACACACAAGCACACACACACACAATTGAGTACATGTAAAATTATATCACTATCAATTTCCTGATTGTGATATTGTAGTATAGTCATTCGAGATGTTACCAAGATGTTACCAAACAGGGGTTTATTGGGGAGATAAATGAAAGATATACAGGGTCTCTACATAGTAGTTCTTCCAAGTGCATATGTAATTATCTCAAAATAGAAAGTTTTTAATTCTTTGCAGTGCTGGAGATCAAACCAAGGGCCTCACACATACCAGGCAAGCAATCTACCACTAAGCCACATCCACAGCCCTCAAAATAAAGAGTATTTAAAGAGCAATTAACATTTGTGTTTTTAAACATTAAACCTAAATAACTTTTAAAAATATGTGCCTATTGGTATATGTAGTACCTTCAAATAAGCTGGACACTGGTCAAGAGGGTACAATTAAGGCTAACCGCAATTCTGAAGCTGCCTTGAGTAGTGATCATAAAGTCTTGATGAAAAGCACACACTACAAATTCATTTAAAATCAAGAAACAATATTATACTGAAATTAGGCATTTAAGACCGTCTTAGAGTAGTGAGGCTGGCAGGCATTCAACGTAAGACAGATAATTATGTGTAAGGGATTCTTGAATCCAGTCAGCATCCAACACACACATATTAAGCACCTCCTGAATACAATTCCTGCCCTTGGGATAGAATTCTGAACTAGATGATCTTTAGGGGTCTCTGCTGATTGTCAGCAACTGGTTGGCTTCATATTAATTCAGTATTTCTAATGAAGAGCTGAATTTGGCAGGATCACAGCCCAAATCTCAAAATTCTTAGTACCAGTGCTATGATACTCCTTTTAACAAGTGATCGCCTTACTCAGATTGTTTTTAAAAGAAAGCAAGAGAAAAGGTGCAAATCTAGTTAAGCAGACAAGTTCTAAAACAACCTGCCACACATTGGATTCCACTCAAGCCTTTAGTAGGCAGAAGCAGATTCCTAAGTAGGAGGCACTTGCAGGATGACTGGAAACCCCTTCCCCAGCTGATCAAGCTCCTGAAAGGTGGGTAAAGAAATTCTCTTACCATCCTCAAATGGGGTCCCTTCAGGCCTGCAACACAGAGAAAACTAGTCAGTTCCCGCTTAAAGGGTTCCCTTCTCCCGGTTCATTTTAAGGGGATGGCCATCCAAGGTCTGCCATCCCTATCTCTGGTCAACCACCGGCTGCCTAGGTTGAAAACCACTACAAGTACACATTTTGGGCTCAGAAACACAGTGCAGGCCGCCGCGCCTAACCTCCACCACTCCCCACCCCGCCCCCCTAGAACTCCAAACGGTTCCCCCGGCAGCGGGAACCAAACTAATCGAGGCACAGGCTCCGGGGTGGCGCCTAGGCCCGACCAAACCCAAACATTTTCCCTTTCACCCTCCGCCTTCTTAAGGGGCCTGACCCGGAAAGCACACTGAGACGGCTGGTTTCCCCGATCCCTCGCCAGCACCGGGAACGCAGACTCACCCAAAAATGACCGCGTTCCAAACCATTATGTTGTTCTCGGACGGGGCCCCACTGACTCCAGCTGGAGGATCCTCCTGCAACCTTTAGAGACACAGACAGGGGCCCCCGAGTCCGGCACTCGCGTCCGCCCTCCGCTACCTTTACCCCACCCGACCCGGTCCGCCTCGGGACCCGCCCTGTGCCCCGGCGGGCAGACCCCGGCCTCCGCTATCCCCGACGGTTTACCTCTTGAAGTCCCGCATGAGGCGCCGCCGAGCCGGGGTGGACATATCTCTAGCAGGGTCAGGGGTGGGGCATACACCAGAGTCTCGGGTCCCCGCGGTCGGTAAGGAGGCCGAGGAGATCGAAGAAGCTGAAGAAGATGTGGAGGAAGCACCCAGAGGAACAGCACTGCCTCTCCGAAGTCGAGGGTCGGTCTGGCGCCGGCTAAGCACCACCCCGGAGTATACGGGGGCTGAACCAACCTGAAAGGAAAAGGGGGGGGTGGAACGCCTTACGCCGGACAGGCCGTACCAACACGAGCCGGGGGCGGGGGGAGAGCGAAAGTTGCTTATGTCATTAAATCCCAGCTAGGAAGCAGGGAGTTGTTCCTGGATGGTCAAGGGTGAGAGGCAAGCTTCGGGGCAAACGAAGCCTACAATTCACAAGGATTTAGTGGTGGAACGGGTCTGTCTCTACTTGCCAATTTGAAGACGAACCCTGGGAAGTTTTCTGCTTTTTTTCTTCCTTTTTCTTTTAAGACCATATCATTTATTAAAGTGCACACTATGGCTGGGGTGGGGAAAGGAGGAGAGGAGAGGAGAAGATCACCAAATCCCAAACTAGTGGAAGTAGCAGTGGGCGGAGGCAAAACCGGTTCTCAAAAAGCGGGAACTCTAGGGTACAATCCCAGGCAGACTTAGGAGACCCGGATGGGAGGTGTGCGGGGGTGGGGGGGGGTGGGGGGCTGGGAGGTGGG
>NW_026000283.1:10438341-10478969 GCF_001458135.2 Marmota marmota marmota
GCCCTTTTTTTTTTTTTTTTTTTTTTTTTTTTTTTTTTTTTTTTTTTTTTTGGTACTGGGGATTGAACTCAGGGGCACTCTATCACTGAGCCACATCCCCAGCCCTATTTTTTTGTATTTTTATTTAGAAACAGGGTCTCACTGAGTTGCTTCGTGCCTTGCTTTTTGCTGAGGCTGGTCTGAACTTGCAATCCTCCTGCCTCAGCCTCCCGAGTAGCTGATATTACAGGCGTGCACCACCATGCCCGGCTTTATTTTTTTCTTTTGAGATAGGATCTCCCTGAGTTGCTTAGGGCCTTGTTAAATTCCTGAGGCTGGCTTTGAACTTAACCATGGAGCCACATCCCCAGCCCTTTTTATTTTAAATTTTGAGACAGGGTCTCACTAAGTTGCTTAGAGCCTTGCTAAATTACTGAGGCTGGCTTCAAATTTGCTATCTTCCTGCCTTAGCCTCCTGAATCACTGAGATTACTGGTGTGTACCACTGTGCCTAGCAGACTTCCACTTCTAATGATAATATTTAGTCTAAATAGCAACTAAGAAACAATAGAACCTGATATGGTGGCACATTCCCTGTAATCCCAGCAATTCAGGAGGCTGAGGCAGGATGATCAAAAGTTCAAGGCCAGCCTCAGCAATTTAGCAAGGCACTGTTTCAAAATAAAAAATTTAAAAAAGGACTGAGGATGTAGCTCAGTAGAAAGCACCCCTAATTTCAACTCCCAGTACCAAGAAAAAGAAAGAATGAAGCAATGAAACAAAAGAAAATAAAATCAAACGTTCTTTCTTGACTCCAATATTACAAGATAAGTCCAGAGAACCACTTATAAGAAGCAACACTTATTACAGTGTGCCTCTTGGCAAGTAGTAGTTTGTTTTCCATCTACTGCCTCTAGAATTATCAGAATTTAGAGAAATGGGCAAATTAGGGCCTTGAATGTAGCTGCTGAATTGCTGAATCAAGAGCACAAAAATATGGTGTGGCAGGCTGAATGAGATGATCCCCCATCTCCATGTCCTAATCAATCTCTGGAACCTGTGAATATGTTACCTTATGTGGCAAAAGGGACTTTTCAGATGTGGGTAAATTAAGAATCAGGAGATAGGGAAAATATCCCAGATTAAGCGGGTGGGCCTGATGCAGCAACACTGATCCTTGCAAGAGGGATGAAGTTAGTCAGGGTTCACAGAAAAAGCCATGTGATGACAGAAGCCCAGTCTGGAGTGATGCAGGCACAAGCCAAGGACATAATAGATTATGATAGTAGAAGCTGGCAGAGGCAACAAATAGATTTTCCTCTGGAGTATCTAGAAGCAACCAGGCCAGTCAATGAGTTTGGTTTTAGACTTCTGATGTCCAAAACTCCAAGAGAATAAATTTGTGTTCTCTCAAGCCACTAAATTTGTGATAATTTGTTATAGCACTGTAACAAATATAAAACTATATCTACAAAAGCTGCAGTGTTGTGCATTGGAATTCAATTCAAACCAACCAACCAATCCAACTTTTTACTATGGTCTGCAAGCTAAGAAATGGTTGAAACAAATCAAATGAAGAATAGTATTTAATAATACTTCATGATACATGAAAATTACGTAAAATTAAAATATCAATGTACATTAAGAAAGTTTCACTGGGATGCAGCCATGCTTGTTCATTGATATTCTGTCTGTGGCTGCTTTTGTGCTATAATAGCAGAGCTGAGTAGTTTTGACCATGTGTTGCCCAATGCACTACAAACTGCAGTGATGCAGTAAAACTCGAGGGCATTTTGAGTGTCACATTTATTGTCATATCACTGCATTTTTTAAAGTTACAAGTGCATACATATCCCATTAACACAAGAAGATTAAGCTGGATGCAGTGGCGCACACCTCTAATACCAGCAATTTGGAAGGCTAAGGCAGAAGGATCTCAAGTTCGAGACCATCCTCAGCAATGTAACAAGACCCTGTCTCAAACTAAAAAGGGATGGAGATGTAGCTCAGTGGTAAAGTGCATCATGTTCAATCACCAGTGCTGCAAAAAAAAAAAAAAATAGATAGATAGATAGATAGATAGATAGATAAAAACACAAGGAGATAAAAGTGGACTTTGAATGCCATATATTAGTTGTGGATGAAATTTTATTTTTTATTTTTATGTGGTGCTGAGAATTGAGCCCAGTGCCTCACACATGCTAGGCAAGCACTTTACCACTGAGCCACAACCCCAGCCCTTGAATGTCACATTTTTGAGGTACACTGGGATGTGGAATAATTGGTTATGGAATTAGATGTTAAAGCATTGTGTTCGATACACAATGACACTGTAGCATTGCTAAACATATCACAATGTGCATTGATATTACCGGACTACACACTTGTCACAATATTCCAAATTCATAGCAGAGCAATGGTTAGAAAAACTACAAATTAAGGAAGAGGAAAAAAGAAAAAAAAAGACTGAAAGAATCAGAAATTTAAAAACAGTATCTTATAACAGACTATAATAGTTGTAGTTCCCTGGTCTGTGGCTGGTTTGATTGAATTCCAATGCACAACACTGCAGCTTTTGTAGATATAGTTTTATATTTGTTACAGTGCTATAACAAATTATCACAAATTTAGTGGCTTGAGAGAACACAAATTTATTCTCTTGGAGTTTTGGACATCAGAAGTCTAAAACCAAACTCATTGACTGGCCTGGTTTCTTCTAGATACTCCAGAGGAAAATCTATTTGTTGCCTCTGCCTGCTTCTATCTATTATGTCCTTGGCTTGTGACTGCATCACTCCAGACTGGGCTTCTGTCTTCACATGGCTTTTTCTGTGAACCCTGACTAACTTCATCCCTCTTGCAAGGATAAGTGTTGCTGCATCAGGCCTACCCACTTAATGTGGGATATTTTCCCTATCTCCTGATTCTTAATTTACCCACAACTAGAACTTGAAAGCTTGAATATTTCTCTCCCCCTACCCTCTTTTTCTTGGTACTGGGGATTGAACCTAACCACTTAAACACTGAGCGACACCTCCAGCCCTTTTTATTTTTTATTTTGAGACAGGGTCTTGTTAAGTTGCTTAGGGCCTTGCTAAATTGCTGAGGCTAGCTTTGAACTTGCAGTCCTCCTGCCTCAACCTCCCAAATTGCTGGAATGCATGCCCGTGCCTGGGTAGACGTTGAATATTTCTGAATTGCCCTCCCCATAGCATTTCAATAGCTTAATAGTGGTAAAATTCTATTGAGATTTATAGGAACTAAGACCTCAGATTAAACATTTTCAGGATGAGGAGCTGGGGCTGTGTGGCTCAGTGGTAAAATGCTTGCCTAGCAAGTATGAGGCACAGGGTTCGATCCTCAGCACCACATAAAAAGTAAATAAATAAAATAAAGATATTGTGTCCATCTACAACTAAAAAATATGTAAAAAAAATTTCAGGATGAGAAAAACCACCCCTGACAACTATTATTGAACAGTTTTTTGAAATTAGCTTTTGCTATAGACTTAATGATGTTTCTTAATGGATTTAACCTAAAATTATAAGGCAAAACAGTGCTTATATGTGACACTTATATTGCAGTAGTTATTCAATGACAACTAACATTGAATCACAAGAATCATCATTTGCTTTTATTGATTCTTGTGCTGTCAAAAGTTAAAAAACAACAATCAAGATTTTTTATTCCTACAGAAATTTACAGTAAGTATATTTCCTGAGCTCAAATTAAAGTTCCAACAGTGTTTTTCAGACTTGATGCAAGTGCAAAGGAAATTCTGTATTTCAAAATCAATTTAACTTCAACTGAAGATCTTTTACCTAAACTTCAATTGGAAGTGATTAATCTTCAATGCAAGGACATAGTAAAAGGCAATTTTGGTCAAGAGAATACTCTAATAGAATTCTATAAATGCCTTCTATGAGATGAATATGCTCGAAATCACAGACTTGGGAACTGATATCAGTATAGGGCAGTATTTATTTGTGTGAAAAAAATTCAAAGATGAAATACAGAAATGTTGTTACAAATAAGCTTTAACAGATTAATATTTGCAACTGACTCCAGAGGAAAATCTATTTTTTGCCTCTGCCAACTTCTACTATCATAATCTATTATGTCCTTGGCTGGTGACTGCATCACTCCAGACTGGGCTTCTGTCATCAGAAGGATTTAATGATTGAGAACACTCACTTTGAACAGTAAGTGAAATATTATTCCCTGTTGAGAGCCACAGCCGAAGGGGCCCCAGCAAACTTCCAGCTGCCGGCTGATGATTGGCTCACAGCAGCCCCAGCAACATCTAGCTGATTGGCTCCCCTGCGGTGATGCTCATTGGGCTGTTTCCCTGCCCTTTCAGACCACGGAGCTGCTCATTGGGGGACTTTTTTGGCTCCGCCCACGTGACCCAGCCAATCGGCCTCAAGAGCAGGAGGATTGTGGGAGGTGGAGAGAAGCTTATGGGGGGAGATAGAGGCTTGTGGAAAGCCGGTGGTGGCAGTTGAGGCTCTGAGGGTTTTTCCTGAGAGGCTGTTTTGTTTGGCGTGTGTGGTTCTAAAAATAAAGTTAGTTTCTTTTGACAAGTGGCTCCTGATTGTGCCCAGCCAGACTGCGGCATTTGGTGGCTCGCACGGGGAGCGACTGAGGGTAAGTGAACTGCTCGCCCCTGAGGGCAGGGCAAGAGGATGGGTAGCCATTTTAAGATTCTTCTTTTGTTATTTTGTTTCACTTTTGTTTTAAGTTGCCTGTCCCTGGAGATGTGTAAGATGGAAGAAAAACCGCTCACATCTGAGGAACAGATAGGGAGAAAGGACGGATGGACATTTCAGGAGGCTATTATAATGATTTTGTGTTGTTCCAATTTTGTTTCACTCTGTTTCAGTTTTGTTAGGCGTTATCTTGTTGGGTTGTATTATAGTAGAAATACGGGATCAGAAATTAGTAAAAAACAAACTGAAAGAGTGTTAAGTAAATTGTTAGAGGAAGGAGGCATCTCAGTAAAATCAAGAACAATCAGGGCATACGTTGATACAATACAAAAATGTAGCCCATGGCTTTTTAAGGAGGAGTTGTTAAATATATCACAATGGAACCATCATGGTGAAGATTTAAAAAGAATAGAAAAGAAAAGCCCAGGGACTCTGCCAGTTGGCACATTGCCATTGTGGACGTTCATATCTTGTTTGCTTAGTCCAAAGCCTTCAGTTCAGACAATGGTAGAGGAAGAAGAAGACATAATGATTCAAGTAAAAGAGAAGGTCTCTCAAGTTAGTCAGACAGAGGAAAAGATTCAAGTAAAAGAGAAGGCCTCTCAAGCTAGTCAGACAGAGAAAGAAAGTGTAAAACAGAAAAAGCCATCAGGGGGAAAGTTACAACAGGAGACTGCTACTAACACCTTTCTATCACCAGAGGGTGTAAGTGTCCAACCAACAGCACCACCTCTACAGGAGACTGCTACTAACACCTTTCTATCACCAGAGGACGTAAGTGTCCAACTAACAAGGCCACCTCCATATGCTGGGAGGTCCCCAACCCCCGCAGTTGATAGTTGGGATCCTGAGACAAGATCTCAAATATTAACATGCCCTGTATTTGAGGCAGGAGGGCAGCGATTTTACCAAGTTTTAAATTTCAAAACAGTGAAGCAGCTAAAAGAGGCTGTAACAACCTATGGTCCTCAAGCACCCTTCACTGTAAGCATGGTCGAATCCATTAACAACTTGAACATGACGCCAGCAGATTGGGCTAATATGTGTAAAGCTGTGCTAAATGGAGGACAATACCTGTTATGGAAGGTTGCCAATGAGGAATTTTGCAAGGAGACGGCTAGGCGAAATGCAGCAGCTGGTTATCCTCAGAGAAATCTAGATATGTTGTTAGGAAAGGGACCTTATGAGGATCAGCAGCAACAAATTGCATATGATCCTGGTGTATATGCACAAATTGCTGTAGATGCAATTAAGGCATGGAAGACTTTACAAGGACATGGAGGTTTACAAGGTCAATTATCTAAGGTAATACAAGGAGCTAATGAACCTTATGCTGAATTTGTAGATAGGCTTATTCAAACAGCTACCAGAGTTTTTGGGAATACAGAACAAGCAATGCCATTACTAAAACACCTGGCTTATGAGCAAGCGAATCGTTGGTGCAGAGATATCATTAGACCATGGAAACATGAAGATTTAAACACATATATTAAATTATGTAGAGACATTAATGAACAAGAGCAAGTCGTGGCAGCTGCAGTAAAACAGGCTTTAGATGCCAGAGACATTAATGAACAAGGGCAAATTGTGGCAGCTGCAGTAAAACAGGCTTTAGATGCCAGGCCAAGAACATGCTACAATTGTGAACAAACAGGACATTTTAAAAGGAATTGCCCCATTGGAGGAGGGTTTAACAAAACTAGGTATCAAAGGAGTAGAATACCAGGTATTTGCCCACGATGCCGTAGAGGGAGACATTGGGCTAATGAATGCCGTTCTCAAACCACCATAGAGGGTACTCCATTATCAAAAAACGAACAAGGACCAGGTGTTTATCCACGATATCGTGGAGAAAGGCATCGGGCTCCATTGCCAAAAAATGGACAGGGGGGCCCAATGCTCCGGGGCCCAAAACCACAAATATACGGAGCACTGGAGGAACCCAGCAACCCCATCAGGGTAGTGCCCAGGACACATTGTCCATCAGATCCCTCATCAGACAAACCAGAGGGAGCGCAGGGTTGGACATCTGCGCCTCCGCCAGAGCAGTACTAACTCCAGAGATGGGAGTTCAAATCATTCCCACAGGGGTGAAAGGACCTCTTCCCAAAGGAACAGTAGGCTTATTATTGGGACGCAGCTCTTCTACTCTAAAAGGACTTATGATAAGTCCTGGGGTAATTGATCCCGATTATGAAGGTGAAATAAAAATTATAGCCAGTTCTCCAAAGGGTATATCAGTAATTTCACCAGGAGATAGAATAGCACAGTTACTAATAATACCCAGCCTACATGATAAATTTTCCAGTCGTACTGTAGAAAGAGGTTCCAAGGGATTAGGCTCCACAGGTGTAGATTGGGCTATGCTTTCTTTAAATTTAGATTCTCGCCCCATGCTAAAACTAAATATTCAAGGACATGAATTTAATGGGCTACTGGATACAGGTGCAGACCTTAGCATCATCTCTCGTCAAGAATGGCCAAAACATTGGCCATTACAACAAGCCACTCAAACGCTTCGAGGCCTAGGAGTGGCGACTAATCCCCATAGAAGTGCAATGGTATTAGATTGGAAGGATCCTGAAGGATGTGAAGGAACTATACAGCCATATGTATTGGATCATCTTCCCGTAAATTTATGGGGACGAGATGTCCTAGATCAATTAGGTTTGACATTAACAAATAACATCAACCAAAATGCACCCACTATTATGACTAGACAAGGTTTTAGGAAAGGAAAAAGATTAGAAAAACAAGAACAAGGTATAGCAGCACCAATACAAATAGATCAAGGAACAGACAGACATGGGTTGGATTTTCAGAAAGGGCCACTGAGACAATAAAAATTACTTGGAAATCAGAAAGACCAGTATGGGTTCCTCAGTGGCCCCTGACTAAAGAAAAGATACAAGCAGCCCATGACCTGGTCAAACAACAATTAGCAGAAGGACATATACAACCTTCTGTATCTCCCCATAATACTCCCATTTTTGTCATCAAAAAGAAATCTGGTAAATGGAGATTATTGCAAGATTTAAGAGCCATTAATAATGAGATGGTTATTATGGGACCTGCTCAATCAGGGATTCCTCAATTGTCTGCTTTGCCAAAAACCTGGTATGTTTTAGTTATAGATATTAAAGATTGTTTTTTTTCAATTCCAATTCATCCTGAGGATAGTCCACGTTTTGCATTTACTATCCCTGCACTGAATCATGAAGGTCCTGATCAGAGATATGAATGGAAAGTACTCCCTCAAGGGATGGCTAACAGCCCAACTATGTGTCAAATTTATGTTAACAAAGTAATCCAGCCACTTAGAAATCAAAATCCTGAACTACAAATATTTCACTATATGGATGATGTATTATTAGCACACAAAGATAAAAACACATTGCTAGAATGTTATGCCACACTTACAAACTTATTAAAAAATTATAATCTAGAGATAGCAATAGATAAAGTACAATTAAATTTTCCAATTAATTATTTAGGAGTTCTATTATCCTCAACCATGGTCCGTCCACCAAAAATTCAAATACGAGTAGATCAACTCAAATCACTTAATGACTTTCAAAAGTTATTAGGAGACATAAATTGGATAAGGCCTTATTTAGGTATACCAACAGGAGAGTTGGGACCTTTATTTGATATCCTAAAAGGTCCATCAGATCCAAATTCACCCCGAATGTTAACGCCTGAAGCAAGAAAGGCATTAAAAATCATTGAAACATATATGGAAAATATGCATTTGGATAGAATTGATATAAGTTTGCCTTTATTATTTATTGTACTACCAACAAAAAATATTCCTACAGGAGTATTTTGGCAAGAAGGTCCATTATTATGGATACATTTATCTTATTCTCCTAACACTATTCTTACTAGGTATCCTGAGGCTGTAGGACAATTAATACTCAAAGGAATAAAAGCAGCAAAGGGAGTGTTTGGAATTTCTCCCAATAAAATTATTACTCCATATACTATGAATCAAATTGATGAGTTAGCTAATGAGTTAAATACTTGGGCAATAATCATGTGCAAATCTAATGTTTCATTTGATAACCACTTACCATCTAATCCTTTATTGTCTTTTTGGTCATTGCATCCTGTAATTTTTCCAAAAATGACAAGAAAAACACCTATCATGAATGCTCCAAATATATTCACTGATGGGTCAAATAATGGTACAGCAGCAGTAGTTACCCCTGATCAAACTTTTACATTTTTAGTACCCAAACAATCAGCTCAAAAGGTAGAGCTTAATGCAGTTTTACAAGCTTTTGTGATGTTTAAAGATTCTGTATTTAATTTATTTTCTGATAGTCAGTATGTAGTTAATGCTATAGTATCTCTTGAAGATGCTGGTAGGATTTCCCCTTCTTCTACTGTTTTCTCTTTGCTTTCCACTATACAAAGTCTAATCTGGGACAGAAAAGATCCATTCTTTATAGGACATATCAGGGCACATACAGGATTGCCTGGAGCCCTTAGTTTGGGCAATGATTTAGCAGATAAAACTACACATGACATACATATTTTCTCTACACTAGAAGAAGCTATAAATTTTCATAAAAAGTTCCATGTCAATGCTAATACTTTACAAAAGCGTTTTAAAATAACTAAGGAACAAGCTAGACAAATAATAAAACAATGTCAAAATTGTGTGACCTTTTTACCACAAGTTAATCTTGGAGTCAATCCTAGAGGATTGATACCTAACCATATTTGGCAGATGGACGTCACACACTTGCCAGAATTTGGAAAATTAAAATATTTGCATGTTACAGTTGATACTTCTTCTGGATTTTTGATGGGCTCCCTTCATGCCGGAGAAAAAACTAAAGATGTTATAGCTCATTGCTTACAAAATTTTGCCACTGTGGGTGTTCCAAAACAGTTAAAAACAGATAATGCCCCTGGTTATACTTCTACCTCTTTTAAACAATTTTGCTCAACATTTGGCATTACTCATATAACAGGAATCCCATACAATCCACAGGGACAAGGCATAGTTGAAAGAGCTCATCAAACTATTAAAATGTACTTATTAAAGCAAAAAGAAGGAATTGGGAAGGGGTATATATTCCCCAAAGATAAACTTAAAATAACCCTTTTTACTCTAAACTTTTTAAATTTGGATTCATCAGGACTTAGTGCTGCGGAAAGGCATATGTGTCCAAAAAATGTACATAAGCCCAAGGTACTTTGGAAGGATATTCTAACAGGACAATGGAAAGGTCCTGACCCAGTAATTGTCTGGAGTCGGGGGTCTGTTTGTGTGTTTCCACAGGGAGAACAGCAGCCGATTTGGATTCCAGAGAGATTAACCAAGGTCCTGACCCAGTGATTGTCTGGAGTCGGGGGTCTGTTTATGTGTTTCCACAGGGAGAACAGCAGCCGATTTGGATTCCAGAAAGATTAACTAAAGCGATTTCTACAGACCAAAAAGAAGATGATTTGGCTCAAATCCATAACAACTGATATCCAAAACTCCAGTTTGGCTATTCTTACATCTGCAACAGAACCAGGATGCTTTTTTCAATATCTATTTTATTATTGCCCTTTGCCATATCATGAAGTTCTATTTTGTTTTTTGAGCTCATACAGACCTAGGTTAATGTTTTGCTGATCAGTTCTATTTTTTGACTATAGAGTTTTTAAACATTGCAATGGAGATTTCACCTGTAAAAAGTTATAAGGCCTTTACTATAATGTTATGTGTTGTATGTATTATATTATGTGTGCACACTTGTGTTTTGTGTTATATGTTTGAATGTATGTATGTCCATATATCATATATGATGAGCGCTCATGATAAAATGGATCCAAATTTTTTTTTTTCACGTGATTTATATGGTTTAATTTAAATTGGGTAAACAACTGTTGAGGATTGTTTTAATATGTAAACAAAAAAGAAGGTTAACAGATCTGTTTGTTTACTTTCACCTTTCCTTTTCATTATATTTAATAATTCTCTTAAAGACAATGTAAATTGTTAAGAAAATTGTTTTCTTTTAGTGCCTTCTGTAATGTTACATAATTTTTTCTTTAGCCATTATTGCCAGAATTCCTATCTTCATCCCAGTGCCGGTGAAGACAATGTAAATTGTTAAGAAAATTGTTTTCTTTTAGTGCCTTCTGTAATGTTACATAATTTTTTCTTTAGCCATTATTGCCAGAATTCCTATCTTCATCCCAGTGCTGGTGAAGTCAAAGATAAAACCAATCTACAGCTTCTACAATAGCCATCACTGAACTGCTTGCAGAACTTGCCTGGACACATTGTGAGCTCACCTGTATGCATTGTGAACTATCTGTTGGTGCAGCGACTTGTGGTAGTGTTGGGGTATTTTTGCTGATGATGTCATTGGTGGTACAATTTTTCCAAAAGGAGCCGTCAATTGGCTTGGTGTATCTTCCTCCCTTCTGCTTGTCATGATCGTCCAGCTAAAATTTGGGGGCCAACAGAGGTGAGGCAAAGAACCTCACCCCCCCGCTGGTACAAAGACCTCTCCACAGGTGTGGCTGTATATTGGACCGGTAGTCAATGACGGGTAAGATCCAATTGCAATGGTACCAACCTAACGGGTAAGGACCATATGTACTATTGGACAACCTAAGGCAGGCACGGTCCCTAAGCCACATGCTTGTTGTTTAAACAGAGAGGGGGAGATGTTGAGAGCCACAGCCAAAGGGGCCCCAGCAAACTTCCAGCTGCCAGCAAACTTCCAGCTGCCGGCTGATGATTGGCTCACAGCGGCCCCAGCAACATCTAGCTGATTGGCTCCTCTGCGGTGATGCTCATTGGGCTGTTTCCCTGCCCTTTCAGACCACGGAGCTGCTCATTGGGGGACTTTTTTGGCTCCGCCCACGTGACCCAGCCAATCGGCCTCAAGAGCAGGAGGATTGTGGGAGGTGGAGAGAAGCTTGTGTGGGAGAGAGAGGCTTGTGGAAAGCCCGTGGTGGCAGTTGAGGCTCTGAGGGTTTTTCCTGAGAGGCTGTTTTGTTTGGCGTGTGTGGTTCTAAAAATAAAGTTAGTTTCTTTTGACAAGTGGCTCCTGATTGTGCCCAGCCAGACTGCGGCAATTCCCCTCTTCTCACTAGTAGATCTTTATTACAAAAAAATTATTAACATTGTTAATTAAATTGTTAACAAGCGCTAACATTGTATTTTTAATTCTGTCAATAAAACACTTGTGGAAATTATTTTGTTTCTTGGCTCTCATACCAAGGGATAGTCCCTTTACAGGAAAAGTTTGCCCACCCTGCACTAGACTAAGCCATAGGTAAGATTATGTGTTATTTATCACTTCCAACCAGTGTAAAGCACAGTACCTGATACATAGTAGAAGATCAATAATATTCAATAATATAATCATAGGGATGAACCTGGACTAAAACCCAAGTAGAAAACATTGTGATTCTCTAAGGCTTAAATGGGTTTCTCTTATGTTCATTCAAGAGTTTTAAATTTCCATTGGTTTACATCTTCTGTCTTTCTAGCCACAAACTCCTGCTGTCTTTAGTAATATCTGTCTTAAAAATCCACTATTCTGGTGCCATCACTTGGATTATTGAAGTTATCCAACATAGATTGTCTGAATTTACTTATACTGGAATATCCCCCAGGTTCCTGTTATCCACAAAAGGAATTCAGGGAAGAGTTTCTGGGTTGGAGAAGAAAGGGTGGATGATGTTCCCTTTTACCTGGGGCCAAATAGGACTGTTAAGATTCCTCTACTTTCAAATAATTTACATGCTTAGGGTCTAGTATACACAATATATAAATAACTCCTACAGCTCAACAATAAACTGACAACCCAATTAAAATGTGTCAAGGATTTGAATGGATATTCTCCCAAAGATGATATATAGATGCTCAATAAGCCCATGAAAAGATGCTCAACATCATTAGCCATCAGGAAAGTGAAAATCAAAGCTGCAAATTAATACCAAGATAGTGGGCTGTGGCTGTGGCTCAGCAGCAGCACACTTGCCTGGCATGTGTGAGGCAGTGGGTTCGATTCTCAGTACCACATATAAATAAATGAAAAGGTCTCTCAATAACTAAAAAATATTAAAAAAAGAAATATTAAGATAGCTATAATAACAAAGATGGTAAAAATTATTGGCAAAGATATGGAGAAATTAGAACTTTCATACCTTGCTGGTAGGGAAGTAAAACTGCAACTGCTTTTAAAAACCCTCTAGTAGTTTCTCAAAAATTTACATGTAGCCCAGGCACTGTGGCACATGCCTGTAATCCCTGTGGCTTGGGAGGCTGAGACAGGAGGATTGCAGGTTCAAAGCCAGCCTCAGAAAATTAGCGAGGCCCTAAGCAACTTAGGGAGACAGAATGGCTCAGTGTTTAAGTGCCACTGGGTTTAGTCCCGTTACCTCCTCTCCCCCCCAAAATTTACATGCACACTTACTCTCTGAGCCAGTAATTTGACTCTTATGTACACACCTAAAAGAATGGAAAACAGTAGTCCTTGCAAAAATTTATATATGAATATTCATAGCAGCATTATCTATAACAGCCAAAAATGTAAACAAGGTAAATATTCATTAACTGATGAATGTATAAACAAAATATGGTATATCCATGTCATGAAATACTATTGAACCATGAAAAGACATGAAGTCATACAATATGGATTAACCTTGAAAATATGCTAAGTGAAAGAAGCCAGACAAATGATCACATGCTATATAATTCAATTTATATAAAATACTAGAATAGGCAAATCCATAGGATAGTAGACTAGTGTTTGCCAGGGACTGGGAAGGAGGCAGGCAGTGACTATTAATAGGTATTAATAATATAGTTTGAGATGATGAAAATGTTCTGGAATTAATTAGATAATGATGGTTGAACAACTTTGTGAATATAAAGAATGAATTTTTTTTAATCTTTATTTTATTTTTATGTGGTGCTGAGGATCGAACCCAGGGCCTCCCATGTATTAGGCGAGCACTCTACCACTGAGCCACAACCCCAGCCCCCAAGAATGAATTTTATATGAATCATATCTAATAATGAAAATATGCTTCATTAGGTACTCATCCTGAACAGTGCCATTAAAGAAAAAAATCATAAAGACACACCTAAAAATCTGTATTATGCATATATAATGTGTAATGTACAGTCCTTTTTATATCAGGTTACATATATATATATATATATATATATACATATACATGTATAATTTAAATATCCATGAGCATATAGAAATTTAAATAAATGATTTAAATAATACTGAAGATGTCACAACTAAAGCAGTTCCAGCTAACTTAGCCGAGGTGAAGGAAGTTCTGGGAGTCTGAGAGTGAGCCCCCGCGAATCTTAGCCTGATGGGACCGCCCGGAAGTTCTTGAGACTACTACTGACACGTGACTCAACGTTGCTTGGAGAGAAAAGGTGCGGCGCGCTTGTGACGTCATTTTTGCGCTACTTTCTTCGTTGTCTTTGAGGTATCTAGCCGCCTCTGGGAACTATGCCTAAAGTAGTGTCCCGGTCGGTTGTCTGCTCCGACACCCGGGACCGCGAGGAATATGACGACGGCGAGAAGCCTCTCCACGTCTACTATTGTTTGTGCGGCCAGATGGTCCTGGTTCTGGGTGAGTAGTCGCGAACTAGAAGGCGTCTTCAAGGAGCGAGTCTGTGGGTTCTTTTTTAAAATTTTTTAAAAAAATATCTTTATATTTATGTGTTGCTGAGGGTCGAACCCAATGCCTCACTGCAGGTTCTTTTTGAGGGGAGCCAGTGGGTACTGGGGATTGAACCCACGGGCGCTTTATCACTGAACTGTATCTCCAGTCCAGTTCATTTTATTTTATTTTATTTTTTTTTTCAGTCCAGTTTATTTTGAGATAGGATCTCGCCAAGTTGCCCAGTCTGGCTTGGAATTTGCAACCCTCCTGCCTCTACCTCCCCAGTCGCTGGATTACAGGCGGGCGCTCGCACCCGGATTAGTCTGTGGGTCCTTGAGGGTGAATTTCCTCCGGCTGTCATCTGGGCGCCACCTCTCACTGAAGTTTAGTGGCTTTTCCCTTACCGTCAGAATCCTCCCTACACATTCTTTCTCCACTCTTGACGTTTTTTTTGTTTGTTTCATTTTCTGCTTAACCTTGTGACAATGTCTACAGACCTCCCTCTAAACTCCTTGTTAAAACACACACACACACACACACACACACACACACAATCTCCCCCCTCAATTCACTCCAAATACTTTGTGATTTTCTGCTGGATACAAAGATGCTGTCGTCTTAGAATAAATAAAAATAAAGCCCTCCTTGATTCTACATTTCCCTCCACCTATAACCCCACCCCTATGCTGCGTTTGTATCAAAAGACTTGCCTAAGGACTGGGGTTGTGGCTCCGTGGTAGAGTGCTTGCCCAGCATGTGTGAGGCACTGCGTTCGATTCTCTGCACCACATATCAATAAATAAATAAAATAAAGGTCTATTGACAACTACAAAAAAAAAAAAGTTGTCTATATTGTTGTCTCGACCCACTACCGTTAGACTTTCCTTCCCACCCCTCACCTTCAAAACCGTGTTTGTTAAGCTTACTGAGTAAACACTGTGATACCAGTCTGGTGGCTAATTATCTTCGTGTTAATTAATCACCCTGTCAGTGGCATCTGAAACATATGATCATGCCATTTTTCTTGTGACATATTCTTATTTACTTCCAAGACTCCACACACTCCTGATTTTTCTCCTACCTCAAATGTTGTCCCTTCTCAGTGTCTAGCTCCTTTTTCTCTCAGATTTCTAGAGATTTCAAGGAGTTAGAGCTCGGTATTGTTTGGATATTCAGTCTGTACTCACTCCCTCAGTGATCTCGACCAGACCCCAGCTTTCAATACCACCTATTTGCTGATACTTCCCAGATGTTCATCTTTAACCTGAACCTCTCCTTAAGCTCCACTTACCTATTCAATATCTCCACTCAGATGTCTAATGGACCTCTCAAATATATCATGTTTAGAATTGAATTCATGATCTCCTGCCCGCTGCTCTCCAATTGCCCTGATTATAGTGTTCCCTGTTGCAATGGTGATACTGCAATTCATTCACTGAGAGGAGTGAACAAGCTAATGTGTAAACTACCTACTGTTCTCTAATTCTCTTCACTTCCTCCATTAATCTCAAATCACTTTGATGCTTGACTTCCTCTGTGGACCTTTAGATTTGCATTATATTCATTTCTATCTGCTTTATAACTGTACCTGTTTTATTTCATATTTGTTTTCAGATTAACCTCCTCCAACTTGGATGGGTCATTTGCATATATATAACTTTGTCCTTAACAGTTACCCACTTTTCCTATTGCCTTCCTCATAGGCTTGGATACTTGGTTGACTCTTCTAACTCTAATAAATTGTAGCACAAACCAAGTGTACTGTAATCACAGAAATACACATAGGAACTTGAGTTGCGGTGTTGGGAAGGTTTTTTTTTTTTTTTTTGGAAGGGTACTGGGGATTGAATCCAGGGGCACTTAACCACTGAGCCACAGCCCCCAGCATTTTTAATTTTTTTTATTAGTTGTTCAAAACATTACAAAGTTCTTGACATATCATATTTCATACATTTGATTCAAGCGGATTATGAATTATGAAATTTTTTAAATTTGAAACAAGCCCTAAGTTGCTTAGGGCTTCACTAAGTTGCTGAGGCTGGCCTCGAACTTGTGATACTCTTGTCTCAGCCTTGTGAGTCTCTGGGATTACAGGCATGTGCATCACATCTGGCAGTTTTTTTTAAATTTTTATTTTTGTGTGTGTGTCTGTCTCACAGTTTATTTAACAATATGTAATAATAAATCGAATTTAACAGTGTATATAGTGACCCAAAGTTCATATTTATAAGTAATCAGCTTTAATTGCATGATTTACAACAGTAGAGGGTTTTTGCTTTCTATTTTCAAGTTTTACAGAAAGTGTATATGTGTACTTGGGCGGGGGCATGGTAAGGAGAAAGAAAGCAAGCAAAGAAAAAATCCCAGGGACATTTCACAAGTTAAAATCATCCCACTGGAATTGTTTCTTACCCTCTTTTTAAATTGTTTTTCCTTTGTTAGATGTAAAATTAATGAAAATTTTTTTCAAGAAACAGAAACCACAATATATAATACATCAATTTAGCAGCTGCCCCTGTATATTTTGAAAAAGTCACTTTTCTCTCTACAAGTACAAATTATTTTAATACTTAGGGTTTTATGATCAGACTTATGAAATAGAAAATTTTCGGGAGCACAAAAGCTGACTTGAGGGGAGGAAAGGGGAATTTTTAAAATATTTATTTTTATGTGGTACTGAGAATTAAACCCAGTGCCTCACATGTGAGAGGCAGGTGCACTACCACTGAGCTATAGCCCTAGCCCCTGGAAGGGGGATTTTAAAAAATATTTTTTAGTTGTAGTTGACAGACTACCTTTATTTTATTTATTTATTTTTATGTGGTGCTGAGGATCAAACCCAGGGCCTCACATGTGCTAGGTGAGTGCTCTACCGCTGAGCCACACCCCCAGCCCCAGGAAGGGGGATTTTTAAAAGAACATTTTTTAAAGAATGAGTATTTTTACACCTAGAGGGAAAAAATTGATATAATTTTAAAGTAACAACCCCCTTTTGTCCTCTGGTTTTATAAATGTTCTTTTATTTGATTCTTCCATAAAGTGAGGAAAATAAGGAAAAGTGTCAACCATCTGTACCAGTAGATAATTGTTAATGTTACATATTTTCACTAATTAAAAATAGTAAACCTATTGGGGTGCAAGGCAGGAACGTATGGTTGGCATCAGACATCAGCCTCTTCCCAGTGCACTGATCTTTCAATGAAGAAAAAGTCCCTGAAGTGGGAAGTGATTTGCCAAAGATGATCAGGGTAACTACAGAGCTGGGGCCAAAACCAAGGTTTTCCTGACACCAAGTCATTTTTAGTTGGAAGCTTCCATCAGCAGAGTAATTATAGTAAAAGTTATAGTGCTACAGCTGCCACTGAAAACTTCTGATTGGATCAAGACCTTTTTCAGTGACTCTACTGACCAAATCTTTCTCCATTCTTTCAGATTGTCAGTTAGAGAAATTGCCCATGAGGCCCCGGGACCGATCCCGTGTGATTGATGCTGCCAAACATGCTCACAAATTTTGTAATACAGAAGATGAGGAGACTATGTATCTTCGGAGGTAAGGGGTTGATGCTCTGTCTAGGATTTTGCTCTTGTGTCAGGGTCTGTTTCTGAAGAGTAAATATTCATCTAATGTTGAGCAGCTCATCTATTCGGGCCCAATTCTTTGACATTTGTGGTAGTTTTCTAAATTCTGATAGTGCAGCAAAATCTTCATTGTGCTTTGGTGAAGTAGTGCTGAGATTTGATTCTACTGCCATTTGATAGCTGAAATTTGACAGGTTTGAATGAATTCATTCAACCTGTAATTTTTTGGAGTGTGCCACATGCCAGGCATTGAGCTAGGTACTGGATCTGTGAATGAATAAACTACCAGCTATAACATTAAAGAGGTAATAGCTCTGGTGTTATAAACAGAAGGTTATGGGAAAGGCTTCAAAAGATAGTGGCATTTGTGGTTGGCCTGAACTAGGATTTCATCAGGTAGATGAGGGGGATTAGGAACATTCCAGGTGGAGGGAATCTAGAGGCACTGAAAGCATTAAATATGGTGTACCTGAGAAATTTGAATAGTCCTTTGTGGCCAGAGCACAGGTTATTTTACAGAAAGGGGTTCATGCATACTGGGGTGAGAACAGAGTACTGTGCTAAAGGGGACAAGATTATACTTTGATTTATAGGCAGGCAATGAAGAGCCAGTCTCCATTTTTTAAGCAGAGTAGTGACATGGTTATATCTGTTTTAGATTGGGGAATTCTTGATATATATGGGAAATTGAAGCCTGCATAGGGATAAAGTTACATGAAAAGAATGTGGAGCAAGAAGAGAGGAATGAAGGTTTACAAAGCACATTAAAGAATTGGAACTATCCAGGTGCAGTGGTGCATGCTTGTAATCCTAGCGGCTCAGGAGGCTGAGGCAGGAGGATTGTGAGTTTAGCAGCTGAGCGAGGCTCTAAGCAACTTAGTGAGACCCTGTCTCTAAATAAAAAAGGCTGGAGATGTGGCTCAATGGTTAGTGACCCTAGGTTCAATCCCCGGTACTGGAAAAAAATAAATAAATAAAAGAATTGGAACTACGGAACAAGGAGAAAGTAGTGATGTGGAAAACAAGAGAGGAGAGTTTTAACAAGTATGTATGTGTGTTCATCAGGTGTGGGGGTGCCTATTATAAAGAGGTGCCAAATGGCACTGAGAGGTCAATCCTAGGTAATTAAGTCCATGTATTTGTTCATTAAATATTCCTTTTGTTGAGCTCCTTTTGTATGCCAGGTACTGTCCTAGAAGCCTGGAATATGCCACTATATTAGAATGCTAGAGCTACCATAATAAAATACCACAAACTGGGTGGCTTTAAACAACAGGAATTAATTGTCTCATAGTTTTAGAGGCTAGAAGTCCACAAGGTGGGCTGGGGATGTGGCTCAAGCGGTAGCGTGCTCGCCTGGCATGCGTGCGGCCCGGGTTCGATCCTCAGTACCACATACAAACAAAGATGTTGTGTCCGCCGAAAACTAAAAAATAAATATTAAAAATTCTCTCTCTCTCTCGCTCTCTTTAAAAAAAAAAAAAAACGAAGTCCACAAGGTGTCTGTAGGGTCATGTTCTCTCTGAAGATTCTAGCTTCTTGCCCCTTCTTAGCTTCTGGTTTTTGCTAGCAGTCCTTAATGTTCCTTGGCTTCTTTTTTTTTTTGTAGTGTTCTTTTTTTAAAATATCTTTATTTTATTTGCTTATTTTTTATATGGTGCTGAGGATTGAACCCAGGGCCTCACATGTGCTAGGCAAGTGCTGTACCGCTGAGCCACAGCCTAGCCCTTCTTTGGCTTCTAACTGTGTCACTCCAATATCTGCCTTGCATCATCATGTGGTATTTTTCTAGTGTCATCTTCTTTATAAGGGCACCAGTCATATTGGATTAAGGGCCCATCCTATTCTACTCTAACCTCATCTTCTTTAGGGTGGTCTACGAATGAGCTACAATCCTCAGCCTTTTTATTTTTATATTTTTGGTACTGAGGATTGAACCCAAGGGCACTTTACTACCAAGCCACATCCCTGGCCTTTTTTTGTATTTTATTTAGAGACAGAGTCTCACTGAGTGGCTTAGGGCCTCACTAAGTTGCTGAGGCTGGCTTTGAACTCACAATCCTCCTGCCTCAGCCTCCTGAGCTGCTGGGATTACAGGCATGTGCCACTGTGCCCAGCAGCCTTTTTTATTTTACTTATTTATTAATTTTTTAGTACTGGGGACTGACCTCAGGGGCACTCAACCACTAAGCCACATCCCCAGCCCTATTTTGTATTTTATTTAGAGACAGGGTGTCACTGAGTTGCTTAGCACCTTGCTGTTGCTGAGGCTGGCTTTGAACTCGCGATCCTCCTGTCTCAGCCTCCTGAGCTGCTGGGATTACAGGTGCGTGCCACCGCGCCTGGCTAGTGTTTTTGTTTTGAGACAGGGTTTCTCTAAGTTGCTTAGATCCACACTAAATTGCTAAGGTTGGCCTTGAACTTGTGATCCTTCTGCCTCAGCCTCCTGGGTTGCTGAGATTACAGGCATGTTCCACTGCACCCAGCTAACGTTGTCTTTTTTGGTTTTGTTTTGTGGTGCTGGACAATGAACACAGGGCCTTGTGCCTGCTAGGCAAGCACTCTGCCACCTCTTTATACCCCCAACCCTCTGACCTCATCTTTACTGCTTGTATCTGCAATAACTCTGTTTCCAAATAAGATCACATTTTGAGGTTCCTAGAAGGACACAAATTTTAAAGGAATATTGTTCAACCCAGTACAACAAGTAAAGAACGTATGGAGCTTATATTCTAGTGTTATATAGGGAAAAGCTATAGGCTGGCATCTAGTTATGTTTAATTTAAGAAACCAAATTATTGTTAGCCCACACTAATGAAGAGTTAGAGACCACCAATAGGTGATTTCAGTAACCAGTCAGACCTCAGCACCATTATAACAACAGGGCTTCTAGAATTGAGCAGCTGAAGAGAAAAATAGGTTATATACAAGGTGCAGATGGGAATACAGATGATAAAACTGACGAAATTTGCAAAGGAAGGCCTCCAGGAAACATTGGGTAAATAGTCCATTATGGTATGTGGGAAGATTTAAAAATAACACTTTCTATTTAAGGCTAATCCATTTTCTTATGTTTTCTGTTTGTTTGTTTGTTTTGGTACTGAGGATTGAACCCAGGGTGCTTAACCACCGAGTCTCATCCCCAGCCCTTTTTTGTATTTTATTTAGAGACGGGGTCTTGCTGAGTTGCTAAGTGCCTCATTAAGTTGCTGAGGCTGGCTTTGAACTCCTGCCTCAGCCTCCCGAACTGCTGAGATTACAGGTGTGCACCACCACGCCCAGCCTATTTTCTTATGTCTGTCTTCCACCATTATTTACATTCTGATTTTGAAAATACTGACTATCTTTAGGATCACTAAAATATTGATGTATATAATTATATGTAGCAGTAATATGAATAATTATGTAATAGCATTTTGTATCTATCTTAAGTTAATATGTATTATTCAGTTAGTACATAAACTAATCTAATACAACTAGGCCACAGGCTCCTATGATATCATAAGGTAGATGTCCTCACCACTAGTCAGAGAACTACTGGGTGACCCTAGAGTGAAGTAGAAACACTGTAATCCAATCAGTCTGATCCTAGAGGTGAGAAAGCCTTAGTGCCAGGAAGTGCTCAGGCTGCTCTACTCTGACCAAGTGACTGTTAGGCTATAGAGTTCTTAGAATTTGTCAAAAAGCCAGGGTAATCCTTGATTGATTTAGTTCCTGCTGTAATCACAAGCAGTCTTTCCAAGAATCCACTCACTCCTCTCCCCTACTGTCCATGGTGGAAGTCTGATCTTTCCTCTTTTTCATCCAGGTGAGTTAAAGAAAGTGCCAGTTACTGAAAATAGAGGAGTCTGCTTATCATATGCCCTGAAACTTATTCCTTTCTACCTCCAAGGCTCTCCATTCCAAAGTAACCCTCAAAACACTACCATTACCTAGTACCCCCTTTCTGTTTTCACTTCCTGAGTTGCAAATTCAGTGGATGCTTTTCTGACCCTATCATTGTTATCACGCCTTCCTTGATGCTATTAACTTCTTTGATATCTGTGAAGCTACTCTTATGATTCTCCTCCTCCTTTGGTCTTCTCAGTCTTCTGGATTCTGTTTCTTCTCCCTGCTTCTTAAGTATTATTATTTCCCAGGGTTTGGACCTTGATTTTTGTCCCCTTTCTGTTATATCCTCCTTGGGTATTCTCACCCCTTCCATGGCATCAATTATACTTGCATGCTCATGACACTTAAAATCTAGATCTGTTGACATTTCTCTCCTGTTTCCCAGAACTATGTATCTAACTGTTTACTGTGCCTCTTTACCTGATGTCCTACCTAGAACCAACATGACTAAGGCCAAACTCCTATTTCTCTGACTCTGGGAAGTACTGTAGATTGGTTCACTCAGCACCACTCCAACGTTCTATTATTTTCTCCTATATACTAGCATTTGTAAAGTTAGAGAATAATTTCCATGCCATCTTCCCAATGTCTAAGACTCTGTGAAAGTGCTTTTGCAAAGCAAAAGGAGTGGAAGTATATGTTGCTGGGTGAGACTTCCAAGGGAATCCCTTTTCACTACTTTTTCTTTATTCCATCCTGCTTTTTGGAAAACACATGGAAATACATGATAATTGGAGCACTAGCAGCCATCCTGGGACTGGATAGGAAGGCCCCAAGAATTGTAGAGTCCTTGCCCTGCTATCCTTGGGTCTCAGCCATTGCCAAGAACTGCCCTCCTCTGGACTTACTTTCTTCCTTCCTTCCTTCCCTTCCTTCCCTTCCTTCCTTCCCTCCCTCCCCTTCCCCTTCCCCCTCCCCAAAAAAGAATTGTCTATTCAGGTGTGTTGCTCATTTTAATTGATTTTTTGCTATGCTATTGAATTGTGTGCAGAAGTTTCTAGTTTGGTGTAATCCTGCTTTTGTTGTTGTTGTTGCCGCCTGTACATTTGGTGTCAGATCCTAAAAAAAAAAAAAAAAAATCACTAAGTCACTGGACCATACTAATGTCAAGAAGCTTTTTCCCCAAATTTTATTCTAGTAGTTTTACATTTTCAATCTTATATTTAAGCCTTTAATTCATGTTGAGTTAATTTATGTATAAATGGTGTTAGATAAAGGTCCAATTTCATTTTTTTTGCCTGTGGATATCCACTTTTCCCAGCACCATTGTTGAAAAAAGAATCCTTTTTTCATTGTGTGGTCTTGTCAACCTTGTTGAAGATCAGGACTATAAATACCTGGGTTTATTTGTGAACTTCCTATTCTTGCACTGATTTTATTTTTTGGCATGTTGACCCATTCTCATATTCCTGGGAGAAATTCCAGTTGGCCATGTTGCAGTTTTTTTCTTTTCTTTTTTTTTCAATTGAACCCAGGACCTTGCACATGCTAGGCAAGTGCACTACCACTGAGTTATATCCCCAGCCCCGTTGCACAATTTTTTCTACATGCTCCTGGATTCACTTTGCCAGTATTTTTTGAGGACTTTTATTTGTATGTATATTCTTTGCTTTGTTTTTTTTTTCTTGTTTGGTGGTGCTGGGGTTTGAACACAGGGCCTTGCAGGTGCTAGGCAAGCACTCTACCACTGAGCTACGCCCCAGCCTGTATGAATATTCTTAAGTGATATATCTCTAGTTTTTTATTGTCATATGTTTGTGTGGGTTTGATATTGGTATAAAATTAACCTCACAGAATGAATTGGGAAGTGTTCCCTCATCTTCCCTTTTCTCCAAAAAAATGTGAAGCATTATAGAATTATTTTTTGAACTTTGAGTAAAATTCACCTTATGCCTCTGGTTCTGGCCTTTTCTCTGAGAAAAGGTTTTTTATTACTAATTCAACCTCTTTACTTGTTATCGTTTGTTCAGGTTTTCTATTTTTTCTTGAGTGAGCTTTGACAGTTTGTGTCAGTCTTTCATTGTAAGAATCTGTTTCTTCTAGGGTATCTAACTTTACTGGCATATAATTGTTCATATTATAATCTTACAATCTGAAATGTGTATGATTGGTAATAGAGCCTTGATTTTTAAAGTTCTAATGATATTAGACTATTTGTAATTGCTATACTGCTTCACCTTTACATACAGTATTCCCTCTGACTAAAATGTCATTTTCTATCAGGAATATCAGCTTGAACATCACCTCTTTGTAATGCCTTCCATGACCACCTCAGACGTACTTTGGCATCCCTACCTCTGTGTGGTCATTACACTTTATACATTCCTCCATTTAAGAACTTACCTCCTTGATTATAATTTTCTCACTAAACTGAGTTCTTTTTTTTTAAGTACTGGGGATTGAACCCAGGGGTGCTTAACCACTGAGCCACATCCCAGCCCAATTTTGTATTTTATTTAGATACAGGGTTTCACTGAGTTGCTTAGGACCTCACTAAGTTGATGAGGCTGGCTTTGAACTTGTGATCCTCCTGCCTCAGCCTCCCAAGCTGCTGGGATTACAGGCGTGCACCATAGCGCCCGGCCCTTAAATTGAATTCTTAAAAAAATTAATTCAGCCACTATTTATTGCATATCTAGTTTGTGTCTGGTTCTTTATTGAGCCCTAGAGTGATGAGACTTTCCGATCTCTGATCTCATGGATGGGATGACAAAATTAGTAAACAGAAAAATCAAGTAATAATGATTATGGAAAGCTATATTAATGAAATAGAGGACTGATATCACATGAGGTCTTCATAGAAAAGATGGTCAGGAAAGGCCTCTCTAACTAGGTTATGTATGAGGTGAGGGCAAAAAAGGTACGAATGGGACAGCCTTGGCATTATTGTAAGAAGAGCATTCCAAGCAGTGAGAAGAGCATATGTATGTGAAAGTCAGAGGTTGGAAAGTACATGTTTGTTCAAAGAACAGAAGAAATTCTGGTGTGGCCAGTGTGTAGGGAGGGAGGGAAACAGTGTATGAGATTAGGCAGGGGCCCAGTTGTGTACTCAGCTCCTGGTAGACCATGGTAGGGAGTTTGGATTTTATTCTAGGTGTCTGTGGAAGCCATTCTTGCCTCTATTTAGAGAATAATTTAGAGTGAGACAGTAGAGGAAACAGATCCTAAAATAAGTGGTTAGATTTTATGTTTATGTTTTTGTTAGATTTGAATTCAAAGTGAGGAAGACCTAAGTATGACATACTCATGTGAAAAAAGAAAAAGATTGCTTTGACCACAGAAAAATCTAAAATTTCCATATGAGGAAAACAAAATCAAAGACAAATAACAAACTTGAGAAGAAATATTTGCAAGGAGCTAAGCATGGTGGCACATACCTGTAATCCCAGCAGTTTAGGAAGCTGAGGCAGGAGGATCCTCAAGTTCAAAGTCAGCCTCAGCAATTTAGAGGGCCCTAAGCAATTTAGCAATATCCTGTCTCAAAAAAGGGTTGGGGATGTGACTCAGTAGCTAAGTGCTCCTAGGTCAATCCCTGGTACCCATAAAAAGAGAAAAACAAAAGAAGGAAGAAATATTTGTAAGACCCTTTAACAATACCAAGTTTCCTTAATATAAAATGAAGAGATAACTCATTAGACAAAAGATATGCACTGACAGTTCACAAAAAATACAAATGGCTGTTAAATTTATGAAAACATGTATAACTTCTGTCTTAAAAAATAAATGCAAATTTNTTTTTTTTTTTTTTTTTAACATTTATTTCTTAGAAGTAGTTGGACACAATACCTTTATTTATCTATTTATTTATTTATTTTTATGTGGTGCTGAGGATCGAACCCAGGGCCTCACACGTGCTAGAAGAGCGCTCTACCTCTAAGCCACAACCCCAGCCTCTGGCCTATACCATTCTGTCCATTCACATCTCCTGGCATTCCCTTGATTTTTTTAAGCAACAGCATACATTTGTCTTTTCTTATAATTTCTGTTGGTCAGAAATTTAAGAATAAGCTTAGCTTGATGGTTCTAGTCTCTCATGAGGCTGTGGTCATTAAGAGGTCATTAAGAGGAGCAGTCATTTGATGTTTTGATCAGGATTGAAGGTTCTACTTCCATCATGGCTTACTCACATGGTTGACAGCTTTATGCTAACTGATATCAAGAAGCCTCAGTTTCTCACCACGATATTAACAGTTTTAAAGTATACCAATACAAAATTGTTACCAATAGTTGCCATGCTATACAGTAGATCTCCAGAACTTATTCATTCATCTTGTGTAACAGAAACTTCATACCCATTGAACAACTCCTCCCTATTTCCCTCACCTCCAGTGCCTGGGAACCTCTATTCTACTCCTTCTATGAGTATGACAATTTTAGATTCTACAAATGAATGAGATCATGCAGGATTTGTCTTTCTGTGCCTGGCTTATTTCATTTAGCATAATGTCCTCTAAGTTCATCCCCATTATCACTAATGGAGGATTTACTTCTTTAAGACTAAATAATATTATTTTTGTTTGTGGACATGCCTCCTTTTCTTTTCCTATTCATTTGTCAATGGATGGTTAGACTGTTTCCATTTCTTGGCTATTGTGAATAGTGCTGCAATAAAAATGGGAGTGCATGTGTCTCTTCAACATATGGATTTCATTTCCTTTAGATATGTATCTAGTTATGGAATTGCTGGATCATAAATAGTTCTATTTTTAATTTTTTAAGGAACCTCCATATTGCTTTCTATAGTGGTTCTACTCATTTACATTCCTACCAGCAGTATGCAAGGGTTTCCTTTTCTCCATATCCTCACCAGCACGCAATATCTTTTGTCATTTTTTTTGAAAATAGCCATTTTTACTTGAATGAAGTCATAGGTCATTGTGGTTTCCCTGATGATTAGTGATATTGGATATTTTTTCATATATCTGTTGACCATTTGTCCTGTGTGTGTGTGTATGTGTGTGTGTGGTGCTGGGGTTGAACCCAGGGACTTGTGCATGCTAGTCAAGCACACTACTACTGAGTTACATTCCCAGTCCTGTATGTCTTCTTAAGAAATGTCTATTCAGCCAGGCACAGTGCCTGTAATCCCAGCGGCTTGGGAGGCTCAGCAAGAGGATCACAAGTTCAAAGCCAGCCTCAGCAATTTAGCAAGGCCCTAAGCAACTCAGTGAGATCCTATCTCTAAATAAAATATAAAAAGGGGCTGGGGATATTATTCAGTGGTTAAACATCTTTGGTTTCAGTCTGTGATACCAAAAACAATAACAAAAATCAAAATATCTATTCAGATTCCATTTAGTCAAGAGGCTGAGGCAGAATTATCACAAATTTGAGGCCAGTGTGGGCAACTTAGTGAGACTAAGTTGAATTAAAAATTAAAGGGCTGGGGATGTGGCTCGCCTGGCATGCGTGCGGCCCGGGTTCGATCCTCAGCACCACATACAAACAAAGATGTTGTGTCTGCCGAAAACTAAAAAAAAAAAAAAAAATTTAAAAATTAAACTGGGATGTAGACTCAGTGGCAGAGATACCACTGGGCTCAATCCCCAGTAAACCCCCCCCTTCCCCAAAAAATGAATTGTCTATTCAGGTGTGTTGCTCATTTTAAATTGATTTTTTGCTATGCTATTGAATTGTGTGCAGAAGTTTCTAGTTTGGTGTAATCCTGCTTTTTGATTGTTGTTGTTGCCGCCTGTACATTTGGTGTCAGATCCAAAAAAAAAAAAAACTCACTAAGTCACATGGACCATACTAATGTCAAGAAGCTTTTTCCCCAAAATTTATTCTAGTAGTTTTACATTTTCAATCTTATATTTAAGCCTTTAATTCATGTTGAGTTAATTTATGTATAAATGGTGTTAGATAAAGGTCCAATTTCATTTTTTTTGCCTGTGGATATCCACTTTTCCCAGCACCATTGTTGAAAAAAGAATCCTTTTTTCATTGTGTGGTCTTGTCAACCTTGTTGAAGATCAGGACTATAAATACCTGGGTTTATTTGTGAACTTCCTATTCTTGCACTGATTTTATTTTTTGGCATGTTGACCCATTCTCATATTCCTGGGAGAAATTCCAGTTGGCCATGTTGCAGTTTTTTTCTTTTCTTTTTTTTTCAATTGAACCCAGGACCTTGCACATGCTAGGCAAGTGCACTACCACTGAGTTATATCCCCAGCCCCGTTGCACAATTTTTTCTACATGCTCCTGGATTCACTTTGCCAGTATTTTTTGAGGACTTTTATTTGTATGTATATTCTTTGCTTTGTTTTTTTTTTCTTGTTTGGTGGTGCTGGGGTTTGAACACAGGGCCTTGCAGGTGCTAGGCAAGCACTCTACCACTGAGCTACGCCCCAGCCTGTATGAATATTCTTAAGTGATATATCTCTAGTTTTTTATTGTCATATGTTTGTGTGGGTTTGATATTGGTATAAAATTAACCTCACAGAATGAATTGGGAAGTGTTCCCTCATCTTCCCTTTTCTCCAAAAAAATGTGAAGCATTATAGAATTATTTTTTGAACTTTGAGTAAAATTCACCTTATGCCTCTGGTTCTGGCCTTTTCTCTGAGAAAAGGTTTTTTATTACTAATTCAACCTCTTTACTTGTTATCGTTTGTTCAGGTTTTCTATTTTTTCTTGAGTGAGCTTTGACAGTTTGTGTCAGTCTTTCATTGTAAGAATCTGTTTCTTCTAGGGTATCTAACTTTACTGGCATATAATTGTTCATATTATAATCTTACAATCTGAAATGTGTATGATTGGTAATAGAGCCTTGATTTTTAAAGTTCTAATGATATTAGANACACACACACACACACACACATGCATATATATATGTGTGTGTATATATATGTGTGTGTGTGTTAAATTTATGAAAACATGTATAACTTCTGTCTTAAAAAATAAATGCAAATTTGAAGATCTCATTTTTCACCCATTTAAGAAACATTTTGAATGATTTTTTTTAAAAGGTGAAGAATAGTGTAAAATATGGTACATTCGTATAAAAAAGGATAAAAAGGTGTTTCCTTATGTACCAGGGATGGGGATATAGTTCAGTGGTAAAGTGCCTATCCAGCATATGCAGGGTTCAATCCCCAGCACAGAAAAAAAGCCTAGAGTGCTTGCCTACTGTGTACCTGTCAGTCTTCTTTGCTTGCACATGCGTTGACTATCTCTGGGATGAACACAAAAAAATCAGAAGGATTTTGCCTATGGAGAAGGGAACTTGGTGTGTAGGGGACAGGTAGGATGGATATTTATTTTTCATTTTATTCTTGTATGTATACCTTATGCCTATGTTGACTATTAAAATTTTGAAACAAGCAAGAGGGGTTGAGTGAGGAGATCAGTCAGGAAGTTGTTACAGTAGTAGAGGGAATTGATAATGGTGGCAGGAAGGTGTAAAAAAGTAGACATGTTCAAGAAATTTTTTTTGAGATTAAATCCATTAGATTTGTTCATGAAGTAAGTGTGAGAAATGAGGGAAGGAGAAGAATCAAGGATGAGTTCCAAGTTTCTGTTAAGCAACTGGGTGGGTAGAATTGAGTCTTTTAATCAATGTGTTGGTTTTCTAAGGCAGTATCATGTGGGCTCTTGAGTTTGACTGCCTGGGCTTGAATTCAACCTCCTCTACTTCCTAGCACTACAATTTTGTGCAAATCTTATAATTCATGCTTAAGTTCCCTCATCTGTAAAATGGGAATAATAATATATCCTACCTCACAGTGTTATTGTAAGGATTACATGAGTTAATAAATGTATATTTATTAACTCATGTAATCCTTAAAATAATTTTAATATTTTAGAATGGCTCATAGCATATGGTAAAAGCTATACCATTTTTCTTCTGTATCCACATGGAATTTGTTCCAGGACCTCCTGTAGATACCAAAATCTGCAGATACTCAAATCCCTAATATCAAATTGCATAGCATTTGCATATAACTTATTCTCTCACATACTTTAACATCTTTATGTTACTTATAATACCTGTACAACCTGAATGCTATGTAAATAATTGTTATACTGTATTGTTTAGGGCATAATAACAAAAAATGTACATGTTCAGTACTGACACAATTTTTTTTCTGAATATTTTTGATCCACAGTTGGTGGAATCCACACATGAGGAACCCTTGCATGTGGAGGGCTAACTATTTAAGTGGTTGCTGCTATCATTGTTAGTATGACTATAATCATTACTATGACAGTTATATTGCACCTCTTCCTCTTCTGTCTGGGTAACCATTTTAGGGGCTCAATAAATGCTTGTGGAAGGAAGGACGGAAGGAAGGAATGTTGGAACTTTAAAATTAACACATTTAACCAATTGATCTATGAAATGAAAAAAAAATTAAAATATCTATTTATTTTTTTGTTTTTTTAGGTGTACACAGTATCTTTATTTTACATTTACGGGGTGCCGAAGATCGAACCCAGTGCCTCGTGCATGCTAGGCGAGTGCTCTACCACTGAGCCACAACCCCAGTCCTGAAATGAAAACTTTTGAAAGGCCTTTTTAGTATGTGAAGAAATTAGATGGTATGGTTAATAGGTTATGGGATTTACTCCTGCCTTCTTACTTTTTACTTCTATTTTCTGTACAGGCCTGAAGGCATTGAACGACAATACAGGAAGAAGTGTGCAAAGTAAGTGTTAACCATGTGGGTTTCTCCAGAAATAGGCAAGTAGAGGCATAATAGATTACGAAAATAACTATTTGGATACAATACTCTGTTGTGTCTCTGTTTTTATAATCTCAACTGCCTTCAAACCAAATACTAATATATTTCCTAAAGAGACTAGTCAGAGTTACATCCCTGACTAGCTGGCCACAAAAATGAGTTTTTAACATAGTGCAATTTTATAAAAGTTGAGATGTAATCCATATGTAATGAAACGTGCCCATTTTAAGTGTTCAGTTTGATGGGCTTTGACAAAAGAATATAGTCATGTAATACCACCATCATCATGATATCAAACATTTCCAGCATTTCATATGCCTTTGCAGTCCAACCCCCCACCCTCCCATTAGGCACTGCTTTCTGTTACAATGGTTTTGCCTTTCCTAAAATTTAAATTCTACAATATGTGTTATATATGTATAGTATTTATCTTTTGCACCTCTTATTTTAGTCCTTCAAGTTATTATGTCATGGGGCTGGGATTGTGGCTCTCAATACACCTAGCACGTGTGAGACCCTGGGTTCAATCTTCAGCACCACATAAAACTAAATAAATAAAATAAAGGTATTGTGTCCAACTACAACTAAAAAATAAATATTTTAAAAAGTTATTATGTCATTAATCATTTATTCCTGTTTATTAATAAGCAGAATTCAATGTATCCAAGTTTGTTTGCCCATTCACCCATTTGAGATGAACGGTGTTTTAGTTGTTTCCAGTTTGGGCTATTATAAGTAAAGTTGCTGTGAATATTCTAGTATAAATTATAGTGTGAACATGTATTTTCTCTTGGAGTGGAATTGACTGGGCCATATGGTAAACGAAACTAGTGTAACTTAATCCAGACCTATTTGTAAAGTCTATTATAGGATCATAGACTCAAGAATCTTAAAGAATATTATGTGTATTTCCAGTTTTAGGCTATTAATAGTGACTATTAAACTAAAAAATTCAATCTTGATGAAACTACGGTTACAGCTTGTCTCTCAGAAGACTCAAACTAGGAGATTAAAGCTGAGGAAAATGGATAAGAATGCATTTTCACTCCCAGCCATATTGGATTGATGAAATTGGTTTTATCATTTCTTGTAGGTCTACTTTGTTTAGCTCAATAAGTGTAATAATGGTCAGCCAAAGAAAGTGGTGATTACTACCAGGACTGGTTGCCAACCACTACAGTGGAACCTTTACACTCCTCCCAACACTACAAAAACAAAACAGAACAGAAAAAAATCTAGACAAAATGCTCAAACCAGTTACCCAGGTGACTGGGAAGAATAGTGGCAGTTTTGACTGCAAAGCAATCAATAACATGAGCTAGGGTTTATCAGACTTGTTGAATATTATACATCACTTGAAATGCTCAATAAACTTGCAGATTCACAGTCCTCACTCCCTACATTTGCTGGATCAGGATCTTTTGGGAGTGACCTAGGAATCTTAACAGCAATTTATTTTGAATATTTATTTTTTAATTATAGGTAGACACAATAACTTTATTTTATTTTATGTGGTGCAGAGGATCGAACCCAGTGCCTCACGCATGCCAGGCGAGCACTCTGCCTCTGAGCTACAGCCCCAGCCCAGCAATTTTCTTAATATTTATTTTTTTAGTTGTAGTTGGACACAATACCTTTATTTAATTTATTTATTTGTATATGGTGCTGAGGATCAAACCCAGGGCCTTGTATGTGCGAGGCGAGCACTCTACCGCTGAGCCACAACCCCAGCCCCTTAACAGCAATTTTAACAAGCACCATTTGGGAATCAGTCATTGAGAAAAGCTAATCCTTATTTTATGACACAAAAATATTCCCAGGGTCTACATATGTTTTGCAAATCTCTGAGGGGATTTGGAATCAGAGTTCTTCTAGAGGTTCATTCTGCCTTTTGCAGGTGTGGACTACCACTGTTCTACCAGTCCCAGCCGAAGAATGCCCCTGTGACCTTCATTGTGGATGGAGCAGTAGTGAAATTTGGTCAGGGTTTTGGGAAAACAAATATATATACTCAGAAACAAGAGCCTCCAAAGAAGGTAATTATCATTGAAGGAGACAGACTGCTTAATACAGCTACAGATTTCCTCCCAAATGTCTTTTATTGTGGTGCTAGGGATTGAACTCAGGGATTAATACATGCTAGGCAAATGCTATACTACTGAGTTACACCCCCAGCCCCCATACTTTAAAATAAGGGTTTAGTACACAAGAAAGTGCCCTTTATGGATGTCTTCATTTTTAAAATTTTTAGTTGTAGATGGACACAATACTTTTGTTCATTTATTTTTATGTGGTGCTGGGGATTGAACCCAGTGCTAGGCAAGCACTGTACCACTAAGCTACAACTCCAGCCCCTAGATGTATTCATTTTTAAGAGAATGCCATTTTGTGTTTAAGCAGATATTACAGAATTGTAACACCTATTCTTTTTTTCCTACAGTTGCCCCATGAGTAATCTTAGAAAATGTGTAGTTTTTATTCTCATTTATTTCCTTAAAAAATTATTTTTCCAGTGTGAATAATTAAACAGTAAATTAATTAGGCTAAATTTTAGAAAACATTTTAAAAACCCTTGGTGCCAAATGTTATAAAAATATAAATGTAAATAAAAACATTGACACCTTTAGATAGGCAGCCTGTCCCAAAGAGGCAGTGCCCCCCACCCTGTACACAGGTGTGTGTACACTCACACTCGCATGTGACTTATGGATCCTCTTGGGGTGAACTAGACTAACTCCTCTTCCTGCTGTTTCAGGTGATGATGACCAAACGGACTAAAGACATGGGCAAGTTCAGCTCTGTCACTGTGTCTACCATTGATGAAGAGGAAGAGGAGATTGAGGCTGTAAGTGCTTCACCTCTCAAGGGAATTTGAATTTGGGGTGGGTTAAGAAAGGGAACTCCAGAGCTAGAGCATGATGTACCAGAGAACAATTAGAGACATTGCTTTCAGACCCTGCTCTGCTAGTAAGAAACTATGTGACACTGGGTTAAAGCCTGTTTCCCAGGACCTCAGGGATAGCTGTAAGATGTGCACAAGAGAGTTTGAACTCTTTCATTCCTCTTAAATTTGAAGACTACTGGACTAAATTATTTTAGAGCCTTTCCAGTCCAGCTCTGATGGTTTGGCAGTCTGTTCTCAGCAGCTGCAGCAGTAGCAGCCACAATTACCTTTCTGTTACTTCAGTAGAATGAAGTTTATGGAGAGATGTGAGCTGTTATTTTTAAAATGATTTTGGTTGAAGCCTGAATTTCTCTGGATTATTGAAAAGGAAACAGAGGCCTGTCATTTTAGTAATGATTTCATGACTTGAACACTGTAAATTGTTGCTATGGTCTTTATTATAATTCCTCAGTGAGAGAGCTAGTTTAAGGATGCTTCTTTTTTCCTTCAGAGGGAAGTTGCTGACTCATATGCACAGAATGCCAAAGTGATTGAAAAACAGCTGGAGCGCAAAGGCATGAGCAAGAGGCGACTGCAAGAGCTGGTGAGTGCCATGGGATAGGAAGGCTCTGGCTTCTTTGTTTGGATTTCATCTCTGAACAACTGTCCAGCAGGCAGGGAAATACTTTAGGAAATCTCTTGGGGGTGACCAGTATAGTTGGCTGCTGACTTGCTAACCCTAGCTTGTGGTTGTTGGTATAACCTTCTCTGTAGTAGAGGCTGCAGGGTCCAGGCCCTAAATTATAATACCTGTTATCTAACTAGGATGATATTTTAATCTGCTATTTATGGTCCAAGGTAAGGCATTTAAAGGTGAGAGTTTCTGGATACTCTCCCAGGATGTAATGATGCATGATAGTGTTATTGGCAGTACCTGCATTGGGGTGGTTATTACTTCTTTTTTTTTTTAAAGAGAGAGAATTTTAATATTTATTTTTTAGTTTTTCGGCGGACACAACATCTTTGTTTGTATGTGGTGCTGAGGATAGAACCCTGGGCTGCACACATGCCAGGCCAGCGCGCTACTGCTTGAGCCACATCCCCAGCCCCGGTTATTACTTCTTAAAGCACTGGTAGTTTCCTGTGTTATTCCAGGGTTTGAGCATGCATATCTATATTTGATGGTGCCTACATTTCTCTTTTTTTATAATTGCTTTTAATATTTTATTAAACTCTGACAGTGCTTCATTGATGCCTTATCAAAAGACATATACCATTTTCTTCTAATGACTGATATATATATATATATATATATATATATATATATATATATATATATATCAGTCATTAGAAGAAAATGGTATATGTCTTTTGATAAGGCATCAATGAAGCACTGTCAGAGTTTAATAAAATATTAAAAGCAATTATAAAAAAAGAGAAATGTAGGCACCATCAAATATAGATATGCATGCTCAAACCCTGGAATAACACAGGAAACTACCAGTGCTTTAAGAAGTAATAACCGGGGCTGGGGATGTGGCTCAAGCAGTAGCGCGCTGGCCTGGCATGTGTGCAGCCCAGGGTTCTATCCTCAGCACCACATACAAACAAAGATGTTGTGTCCGCCGAAAAACTAAAAAATAAATATTAAAATTCTCTCTCTTTAAAAAAAAAAAGAAGTAATAACCACCCCAATGCAGGTACTGCCAATAACACTATCATGCATCATTACATCCTGGGAGAGTATCCAGAAACTCTCACCTTTAAATGCCTTACCTTGGACCATAAATAGCAGATTAAAATATCATCCTAGTTAGATAACAGGTATTATAATTTAGGGCCTGGACCCTGCAGCCTCTACTACAGAGAAGGTTATACCAACAACCACAAGCTAGGGTTAGCAAGTCAGCAGCCAACTATACTGGTCACCCCCAAGAGATTTCCTAAAGTATTTCCCTGCCTGCTGGACAGTTGTTCAGAGATGAAATCCAAACAAAGAAGCCAGAGCCTTCCTATCCCATGGCACTCACCAGCTCTTGCAGTCGCCTCTTGCTCATGCCTTTGCGCTCCAGCTGTTTTTCAATCACTTTGGCATTCTGTGCATATGAGTCAGCAACTTCCCTCTGAAGGAAAAAAGAAGCATCCTTAAACTAGCTCTCTCACTGAGGAATTATAATAAAGACCATAGCAACAATTTACAGTGTTCAAGTCATGAAATCATTACTAAAATGACAGGCCTCTGTTTCCTTTTCAATAATCCAGAGAAATTCAGGCTTCAACCAAAATCATTTTAAAAATAACAGCTCACATCTCTCCATAAACTTCATTCTACTGAAGTAACAGAAAGGTAATTGTGGCTGCTACTGCTGCAGCTGCTGAGAACAGACTGCCAAACCATCAGAGCTGGACTGGAAAGGCTCTAAAATAATTTAGTCCAGTAGTCTTCAAATTTAAGAGGAATGAAAGAGTTCAAACTCTCTTGTGCACATCTTACAGCTATCCCTGAGGTCCTGGGAAACAGGCTTTAACCCAGTGTCACATAGTTTCTTACTAGCAGAGCAGGGTCTGAAAGCAATGTCTCTAATTGTTCTCTGGTACATCATGCTCTAGCTCTGGAGTTCCCTTTCTTAACCCACCCCAAATTCAAATTCCCTTGAGAGGTGAAGCACTTACAGCCTCAATCTCCTCTTCCTCTTCATCAATGGTAGACACAGTGACAGAGCTGAACTTGCCCATGTCTTTAGTCCGTTTGGTCATCATCACCTGAAACAGCAGGAAGAGGAGTTAGTCTAGTTCACCCCAAGAGGATCCATAAGTCACATGCGAGTGTGAGTGTACACACACCTGTGTACAGGGTGGGGGGCACTGCCTCTTTGGGACAGGCTGCCTATCTAAAGGTGTCAATGTTTTTATTTACATTTATATTTTTATAACATTTGGCACCAAGGGTTTTTAAAATGTTTTCTAAAATTTAGCCTAATTAATTTACTGTTTAATTATTCACACTGGAAAAATAATTTTTTAAGGAAATAAATGAGAATAAAAACTACACATTTTCTAAGATTACTCATGGGGCAACTGTAGGAAAAAAAGAATAGGTGTTACAATTCTGTAATATCTGCTTAAACACAAAATGGCATTCTCTTAAAAATGAATACATCTAGGGGCTGGAGTTGTAGCTTAGTGGTACAGTGCTTGCCTAGCACTGGGTTCAATCCCCAGCACCACATAAAAATAAATGAACAAAAGTATTGTGTCCATCTACAACTAAAAATTTTAAAAATGAAGACATCCATAAAGGGCACTTTCTTGTGTACTAAACCCTTATTTTAAAGTATGGGGGCTGGGGGTGTAACTCAGTAGTATAGCATTTGCCTAGCATGTATTAATCCCTGAGTTCAATCCCTAGCACCACAATAAAAGACATTTGGGAGGAAATCTGTAGCTGTATTAAGCAGTCTGTCTCCTTCAATGATAATTACCTTCTTTGGAGGCTCTTGTTTCTGAGTATATATATTAGACATTGATGGGCCTTTATTTATATGTGGTGCTGAAAATCGAACATGCTAGGCAAGCTCTCTATCACTGAGCCACAACACCAGCTCCTGACTGGTATATTTTTGGTTGCTGTTTTACCTTGCAATAGTGGTCTAGAGTAGTCTCAAACTTTATAAGATGAAAAAAACAGTGTTTTCTTTTTAATTGCCAATTTTGTAATTTATAAAATATAAATATTGAATTGACCTCAATTTGTATTATTAAATTATTTCATTTTATTATTACTCTATCAAATTGCTATAAAAGTTTCTTAATGTTTACTCTTGATTTTTGCATGTATGTTGCATGACTGATTAACAAATAGTTCATGGACTCCAAAATTTAGTAGCACTGTTTTGGAATGGTGTTCTTCCCTATTCTGCCAAGAATAGGATAAGAATAGAATATGCCATGACATTGATTCCCTCAGCCCTTGGGAGGTGCTGGGTTCCTGGAATCCCTGCATTCATTGTCTTAAGCCACAGCCTTGTATCTCTGCCTGTATTTTGCCTACAAGTACCATTTTTTGAGTGTGCTGTAACATCAGAAGGGTTGGAAAGAAGTTGTACAGACACATAAAGATTTTAGAATCACTTCTGGTTTGTACACTATATGTGTACTAAGGTAGAGGGTTTCATTTTTTTCCTATCTTTGTATTTTTTTTCTTTCCATCTTTTTTATTGGTGTATTATAGTTGCACATAATGATGGGATTTGTTGTTACATATTCATACATGCACACAAAATGACAGTATAGTTTGGCCAATATCACTAAGGGAGAGTGTTTCCAAGTGTTTTCTTCAAATAAGGAAGGAAAAATAAGACTTTTGAATGATATATCAAGGCATACATTTTTTTTTCCTTTCCAGGCTGAACTGGAAGCCAAGAAAGCTAAAATGAAGGGGACCTTGATTGACAACCAGTTCAAATGACCAAGACTTTTCTCTGAGCCCAGACTGGAGGCAAGCATTTAGATCAAGAAGAAAAATAACTTCTTGATTACATGGACTGGTTTCTGTTTATTCCCTAGGAGGAGTCTTTATTTTGCTTCCGATTGATTCTCTTGCATTCAGTGAGGTCTTTGAGTCCATTTGACCTGATTTCTAGGAGATGAATTTTTCTAAGTCTTTACGTAGGTTTTATGAACTATTTTTTGTCCATTTGATATAAAATTCTTCAGCTACATAAAAACTTTATGAATAGATTAGTGCTGAGTGTGTCTAGTTTCTAAAATGACTTTTTATTCCTTTTTCAGTTAATAGAATATTGAAAGATTTTTGGAAAAATATTATGGTGTGTCATAGAATTATATGTAAAATTACAGCAAGTCATATCCTTTTTAAGTGACTCTGTCTCTGGTCTTATAATGGCTCTTAGAATTGGCAATCTTTGTCCTATCAGCAGAGTTCCATTGAAAGTCAAAATCTGCATAAAGTTCTCTTTACTTCAAATATTAAGAGTTATAGGTGAGCCATACCATATCAGACTTTATACTTAAAGAAGGAGAAGCTACAGGGCTGGGTATATTGCTCAGTCATAGAGTGCATGTGAGGCATGTGTGAGGTCTGGGTTCCATCCCCAGCACCACATACGTGTGTACATGCACACACACCCCAAAGTGAAAAGCCAGATTGTGTAGTGAGAGAGTTGGTTAGCTCAGATTTGAATTATAAAAGGATCTTATTAAGTAACCCAAGGGAGCTGCTATCTAGTGAAACAGCTGGGTGTACTGCTTCTCTGTGTGGGTACATGAAATAAATAAAATTTTCTGCTAGGTATTGTTTATTTTACATTTGTTATTTGCAGAGGAATGTTGTGTATATAAATATTTTATGTCATGCTGCTTCAGTGATATCAATATCTGTATATTTGTATTAATATTTTTATCTATTCCCTGTATTACACAGTGTAGGGTCAGAAAGCATGTTAACCTCCTCATATTATCTATAATGGATCACAGTTATTAGCAAGCATCCAAGACTTGTTTGTGAGGTGCTGCTGGGAAATGGTAGAACAGTTTTCTTTGTGTCTTTTCTGATTTTTTTTGTTTTTCTTTCTTTTGGGGGAGGGTACTGAGGATTGAACTCGGGGGCATTCAACCACTGAGCCATATCCCTATCCCTATATTGTATTTTATTAGAGACAGGGTCTCACTGAGTTGCTTAGTGCCTTGCTAAATTGCTGAGGCTGGCTTTGAACTCATGATCCTCCTGCCTCAGCCTCCTGAGCTGCTGGGATTACAGGAGTGTGCCACCGTGCCCGGCCTCTGATTTCTTTATTGCACAGAAAAGTAGGTTGGAATCAGAGTAGATATAATCTAGCAACAGATATACAAAAGAGGGATGGAGTCCTGAGAAGGCCCAAAATAGGGCTGTGTTACCATCTTCCAGGTTATTCTACATTCCATGAGGCTTTTTGCAACTGAGTCTTTCTCTTCACCTCATTTCCTGTCCTTATTCTGAGAAAGAAGTAACAATCACGTGGATGACCTCCTCACAATTTCTAACCTCAACTCCAGAGAATGACCTCTACCTTTACTTCACTTTAGTCATAAGCTCCCATGATTACAGCCTGGATATCATCTACACAACCTCTGAAATCCAATATTTTGTTCTCTGATCACAATCATTCACTTCTTCTGAAGCTGTTTTGTTTTTAGATTTGAAGGGTGATTGTTAGTAGTAAATAATGAAAAATAGTAGTAGTAGTAATAGCAAAAATACTCACCACTCTTTATTGAGTATTTACTATGTGTCAGGTGCCAGGGAAAGTACTTTACAGGTATTACCTAAACAACACGATAATTCTTAAAGTTTAGATGTTACTATTCCCATTCTAAAAATGAGTATTCTGACATTCAGAGAGTTTAAGTTTCCTAAGATCTCCTAGTCAGTATGTGGTAAAGACAAAAGTTTGATTTTAAAACTAGAACAGGAAAACTGCTTCTCCTGTGGAATTTTTAAAATATATATTATTAAGATCAGAATGCAATTTCATTTTGAGAAACCAAATAAAGTGCATTATAAAAATTCTTGCATAGAGAACTCCCTATAATAAATCTGTGGTTACATTTCTACATATTTTCTGAAATATTTGTCTTTAGATACTAGTTCTAAACCATTTCAACATCTGGTTCAAGTTATGCATTTTGCTTCTTCTATATGATTGTGAAATGTTATGTCATTAACACCAAGCCACATATGCTCTTCATTATGTTTTATTCTTTTATATTGAAATAATTGTTAAAAAATAACATAGTTCCTCTAATCTGTTATTATATTATAGCACATACAGTGTTTTAATGTTAGTACAAAGAGATAAAGAGCCATATTGAAATTTTGGAGGGTCTTGTTCCTTTTTTTTTTCTTTTTGCAAAATATCCATTGTGAGAAAAATATTAAAATGTGTGTGAAATATTCCCATTGTAGTAATTGGTGACATTTTTGTAACATAACTTTATTGTTTAAGAGAAATTGAAAAGCTTTTTAAAACCTGGGTTGCCTTGCTAAGGACAATGGCACAAGCCTATAGTCCCCATACTCATGAAGATTGCTTGAGTCTTGGAGTTAAAGGCCAGCTTTGGCAATATGCTGAGACCCCGTTTCAAAAAAATAAAATGAAATAAAAGGCTAGATTGTCTCAACCATTTTAAGGTCTTTAGAACAGTTTCTCTGCTCTTAATTTTTTTTTTTTTTTTTTTTTTTTT
>NW_026000283.1:10479737-10483028 GCF_001458135.2 Marmota marmota marmota
TTTTTTTTTTTTTTTTTTTTTTTTGGTACTGGGGATTGAACCCAGAGGTGCTTTACCACTGAGCTACATCCCCAGCCCTTTTTTATTTTTTATTTTTAGACAGGGTCTTGCTAAGTTGCTGAGGCTAGCCTCTAACTTGCAATCCTCCTGCCTCAGCTTCCTGAGTCACTGGGATTATAGGCCTGCACCACCCGTCCCAGCTGTATCTAATGATTTTAATTTGAATTTCCCTAATGACAAATGATGATGAACATACTGTTTTTTTTTTATTATGGTAAAAAAACACATAACACAAGCTTAACACCTTACCATTTTAATTATACAGTTTAGTAGTGTTGAGTACATTCACATTTTGTGATTTGGATCTTTTGAACTTTTCCATCTGGTAAATCTGAAACTCTACCCATTAAACAATTCCTACTTTTTCTTTTCCCCCAGTCCCTAGTAACTACCATTATATTTTCTGTTTCTGTGAATTTGACTACTTTAGATAACTCTTATAATTGAAATAATACAGTATTTGTCTTTTTATTTCTGCCTTATTTCACTTAGCATAATGTCTTCAGTGTTCATCCATATTATATCTTGCGGCAAGATCTCCTTCCTTTTTTTTCTCCCTATTTTATTTATTTAGGCTTAAATGTTTTGTAGTACATATAGTTATACATAATAGTGGAGTTCATTTTGACTAATTATACAGGCATGGAATATAATTTACTCCATTTCAGTCCTCAGTTCTTCCTCTTTCCCTTCTTTCCTTCCTCTCCTTGTTCCCCTTTTGTTTGTTTGTTTGTTTTGGGTACTGGGGATTGAACCCAGGAGCCCTTTACCACTGGCTACAGCCCCAGCCCTTTTTTTTTTTATTTTGAGACAAGCTCTTATTAAGTTTCTTAGGGTCTAAGTTGCTGAGAACTTAATGATCCTCTTGTCTCAGCCTTCCATGTCACTAGTATTACAGGTATGTGTCACTACTTGTGTTTTGTTTTGATTTGTTTTTGAATTGGTGCTATACACACACACACACACACACACACAGAGAGAGAGAGAGAGAGAGAGAGAGAGAGAGAGAGACATACACACACAAAGATGGGATACACTGTGATATATTCATATATGTACATAGTATAATTTTGTCAGTTTCGTTCCACATTTTTTTTCCTGTTGCTGTCCCCCCTCATTCTCTACTCCACTTCATTCTCTACTCCACTGATCTCCCCTCTATTTTCATGGGATTTGCCCCTATCTTTTTTCCCCTTTGTTCTAGCTTCCACATATGAAAGAAAACTTTTGACCCCTGACTTTCTGGGTGTGGCTTATTTCACTTAGCATCATATTCTCTAGTTCCATCCATTTACTGGCAAATGTTATTATTTCATTCTTTTTTGGGGTACTGGGTATGGAACTCGGGAACACTCAACCACTGAGCCAAATCTCCAGCCCTATTTTGTATTTTATTTAGAGACAGGGTCTCACTGAGTTGCTTAGGGCCTCACTAAGTTGCTGAGGCTGGCTTTGAACTTGAGATCCTCCTACCTCAGCCTCTTGAGCTGCTGGTATTACAGGCATGTGCCACTGCACCTGGCTATTATTTCATTCTTTGTGGCCGAGGAAAACTCCATTGTATATATCTCCCACATTTTTTAAATTAATTTATCTATTGACAGGCACCTCAGCTGGTTCCATAACTTGGCTATTGTGAATTATGTTGCTATAGACTTTGATGTGCCTGTTATCGCTATAGTGTACTTTTGGGTGTATACGAAGGAGTGGGATACCTGGGTCATATGATGGTTCTGTTCTTCATCTTTTGAGGAATCTCAATACTGCTTTCCAAAGTGTTTATACTAATTTGTAGTCCCACCAATAATGAATGAATGTACTTTTCCCCCTACATTCTCACCAAGCAAGTATTGTTGTTTGTATTCTTGATTGTCATTCTAAGTGGAGTGAGCTGAAATCTCAGTGTAGTTTTAATTTGCGTTTCCTTGATTACTAGGGGCGTTGAACAGTTTTTCCCATATTTATTGGCCATTTGTATTTCTTTTGAAAAGTGTCTGTTTAGTTCTTTTGCCCATTTATTTCTTGTTTTTTTTTTCCTGGCAATAAGTTTTTTGAGTTCTTTATATATTCTGGATATCAATCCCATCTCTGAGGAGCAGGTGGCAAAGATTTTCTCCCATTCTGTAGGCTCTCTGTATGCATGCCCTTAATTGTTTCCTATGTATGTTATACAGACCTTTTTTAGTTTGATGTAATCCCACTTATCGATTCTCCATTTGATTTCTTGAGCTTTAGGGGTCTTGTTAAAGAAGTTGGTGCCTATGCCAATATGTTGGAGTGTTGACCCTATGTTTTTTTCTAGCAGTTCCAAAGTTTCTGATATAATTTCTAGGCCTTTGATGCGCTTGGATTTGACTTTTGTTCAGGGTGAGAGATGGGACCATATGGGATCATTCTTCTACATATAGACATCCAGATTCCCAGCATCATTGGTTAAAAATGCTATCTTTCCTCCAACATATGTTTTTGTTACATTGTTGAGTATTAGATAGCTGTAAGTGTGTGTGTTTGTCTCTGTGTCTTCTATTCTATTCTATCTTCATGCTTGTTTTGATCTAATACCATGCTGCTTTGATACTATAGTTCTGTAGTATAATTTGAGGTCCAGTATTGTGATGCCTCCGGCATCACTCTTCTTGTTCAGGATTGTCTTAGCTATTCTGGGATTCTTATTCTTCCAAAGGAATTTAAGGACTGTTTTTTTTTTTTTTTTTTCCTTTCTAGTTCTGTGAAAAATGGCATTGGTATTTAGATGGGGATTGCATTAAATCTCTATATTGCTTTTGGTAAAATGACCAGTTGGACAATATTAACTCTGCCTATTCAAGAACCTGGGAAGTCTTTCCATCTTCTAACATCTTCTTTAATATCTTTCTTCAGTGTTTTATAGTTTTCATTGTAGAGAGCTTTCAGTACCTTGATTAGATTTAGACCCAAGTATTTTATTTTTTGAGGTTATCATGAACAAGAGAGTTTTCCTGATTTCTTTTTCAGCATGTTCTTTATTGGAGTATAGGAAAGCTATTGATTTTATGTACATTGATCTTGTATCTTGCTACTCTGCCGAATTAGTTTATCAGCTCTAGATATCTTCTGGGGTCTTCTAGATAGAATCATGTCATCAATAAACAGAGAGAACTTGACTTCTTCTTTTTCTCTTTGTGTTTCTTTAATTTCCTTCTCTTGTCTAATAGCTCTGAATAGAGTGTCAAGAACTATGTTGAATAAAAG
>NW_026000283.1:10483457-10488414 GCF_001458135.2 Marmota marmota marmota
CATCCTTGCTAACCCCTGCCCCCTCCCTACCCCACTATGAGTCAGCCTCCTTATATCAGAGAAAACATTTGGCATTTGTTTTTTGGGGATTGGCTAACTTCATTTAGCATTATCTTCTCCAATGCCATCCATTTACCTGCAAATGCCATGCTTTTATTCTCTTTTATTGCTGAGTAATATTCCATTGTGTATATATGCCACATTATTTTTTATCCATTCATCTACTGAAGGGCATCTAGGTTAGTTCCACAGTTTAACTATTGTGAATTGTGCTGCTATAAACATTGCTGTGGCTGTGTCCCTGTATTATGCTATTTTTAAGTCCTTAGAGTATAGACTGAGTAGAGGGATAGCTGGGTCAAATGGTGGTTCCATTCCCAGATTTCCAAGGAATCTCCATACTGCTTTCCATATTGGCTGCACCAATTTGCAGTCCCACTAGCAATGTATGAGTGTACCTTTTCCCCCACATCCTCGCCAACACTTATTGTTGTTTATCTTCATAACAGCTGCCATTCTGACTTGAGTTAGATGATATCTTAGAGTAGTTTTGATTTGCATTTCTCTAATTGCTAGAGATGATGAACATTTTTTCATATATTTGTTGATTGATTGTATTTTTTATGTTGTGACAGAATTTCGACAAGTTGCGCAGGCTGACTTTAAATTTGCAGTCCTCCTTCCTCAGCCTGCCAACTCACTGGGATTGCAGGTGTGTGCTACCACACTCAGCTTGATCATGTTTTCATATGCTTATTGCCTGTTTGTATATATCATTTTCAGGGAAATGTCTATTCAAGTCCTTTACCCATTTTAAATGGGTTATTTAATATTTTTATTATGAGCATATTTTACATGCTAACTTGCCATCTGTATATCTTCTTTGTTCAGATTTTCTATCCATTTCTATTGTTGAGTTTTAAGAACTCTTTATGTAGTCTGGATATCAGTCTTTTATCAGATATGTGATTTGCAATATCACCCAGTCTATAGCTTGGCTTTTCATTCTCTTAATAGTGTAGTGCCTTTCATGACCCAAGTCATACAGATTTTCTTCTGGAAGTTTTACATTTTACATTTAGGTTATAATGTATTTTGAGTTAGTTTTTATAAAATGAGTGACTTGTGTGTCCATTTTTTTTTTTTTTGCATACAGATGTTCAGTTGTTCCCAAACCATTGGTTGAAAAGACTTGACTTTCTCTACTCACTTGCTTTTAGACTTTTATCAAAAATAAATTTGTTTTTAGACTTTTTATCCTTTTACTGATAACTTTTTTTTGTTCTGTGATCAAACACAGGGCCTCACACATCCTAAACATGCACCCTCCTGCTGATATATACCCTGAATCCCCTTTACATTTTTTTTTGAGATAGTGAATTGCTATGTTGCCCAAGCTGTTCTAGGACTCCTAGGCTCAAGAGATCCTCCTACATTAGCCTCCTGAGTAGCTGGGATAACAGGCATGGGCTACTGCACTTGGTTATTATACACAATGTCTTGATTTGATTATGGTAGATTTACAGTTAAAATTTTTTAAAAATATTTTTTAGTTGTTGATGGACATTTATTTTATTTTATTTATATGTGGTACTGAGAATCAAACCCTTTGCCTCACACATGGTAGGCAAGTGCTCTACCACTGAGCCATGACCCTAGCCCTGTAGTTAAAATTTTGACATCAGGTAGCATGATTCTTCCCACTTTGTTCTTTTTTTTTGAATTATTTTTGGCTACTCTAATTTTTTGCCTTTCCATATAAATTTTAGAATCAGCATGTTGGTATATTGTGTTCTTTCTGATTGATTTTGTGAAGTCTAAAGAGTACATTGGGGAGAATTGACATTTTAATAATATTGAATCTCCTGATCTATGAACATGATGTATCTCTACGTTTTATTTAGGTCTTTGATTTCTTTCATAAGTGATTTGTAGTTTTTCATGTTCAGATCCTGCACATACTGTTCAAATTTATACTGGGTATTTCATTTTTTCTGGTGCTATTGTAAATCTTACCTCTTTTTAATACTATGGCTATAACATTCATCCTGTAGCCTCTCAATTTAGAATCAGTCCTGTAGTGTGTTTTCATTGATTTTTTTTTTGGTTTTTAACCCAGATAGTTAAGTGGCCAGGTCTTGTAAATGAGTAGATGTTTGACTCCATGAATTGATGTTTCCAGTTCCCAGATGGGTTCTCATCACTGTTAGTCAGCCCATTATATTTTAGGTCAGCAACTCTCCTGTTTACCTATTTCCTCAAACCTTTCCTGCAAGCCTTCTCTCTCAGAAGATGCCGTCCCTCCCCCAAACACCAAGAACATAGGGGCATACTTGGTTGTACCTATCCTTTTGTCCTTGCAGTCTTAGGGGAAAAGATACCCTCTTTCTTGCTCAAGGCCAATCCACTACATTTTAGTCATTCAGCTAAGATATTAAGTATCTGTTGTGGGTCAGTTATTACACTAGGAACTGGGGAGATGGTAGAGAACAAAGCAGCTCATATTTTGAGGGCAGGGGTGATCAACAAATAAATGAACTAGAAAAAATATTAGATAAAATAGTGTGATATCAGGCTGGGGTTAGGGCTCAGTGGTAGAGTGCTTGCCTAGCATGTGCAAGGCCGTGTGTTCGATCCTCAGCACCACATAAAAATAAATAAAATAAAGGTGTTGTGCCCGATTACAACTAAAAAAGTAAATATTAAAAAAATAGTGTGATGTCCTGGCCAGATGTGGTAGTAGTACACACCTTAATCTCAAAAACTCAGGAACCTGAGGCAGGAGTATCTCAAGTTCAAGGCCAGCCTGGGCAACTTAGCAAGACTCTGTGTCAAAAATTTAAGAAACAAGGGCTGGGTATGTAACTTAGTGGTAAAGCACCCCAGGTTCAATCCCTAAGTACAAAAAAAGTTATACACACACACTGTGATGTGATGGAGAATGATGGGTAATTCAGGGATGGGCATTGAAGAGGGGCCTGGTACCAAAACTGGGGGTGGGGGGAGAAGCAAGTGTTTTATATCAGTAAGGTGTAATTAATAAATCAGAAACTACACTGAATTTTATTTTTTGCAGTGCTAGGGATTAAGCACAGGGTCTCTACCACTGAGTTACCTCCCCACCCTACGTTCCAAATTTTAACATGAGGAACTAAGTATTCAGGTGATGGAAGAGCTGAGAAGCTAAGGAGGCAGGTGGTGAATTAACCCAGAGATATGGCAACAGCAGAAAGGTTCACTTCTAGGGCAGGAGGGAAAAAAGTAGAAGGTAGCATTACTCAAGTTCAGAATCTGGGACTACCCAGAAGAATCAGGAAGGCAGGCCCAACAGGAGCTTGGTCCATGGAGGGAGCACCAATCCAATGGGAGCCGAAGAGGAGATACAGTCTCTTCTGGAGACGATACTCAAAGCATGATGCTTCAAACAGGGAAAGGAAAGGAAATACTCGTGATTTCCCTCCTGCTCTCTAATCTGTCAATGATGTCCATTGGCCAAACCTATCAAATCAAAGTCAAGCCAGGCACAGTGTTGCATGCCTGTAATCCCAACAATTCAGCAATATGAGGCAGAGGATCACAAATTGAGGACCAGTTTCCATAATTTATTCCTGACTCAAAATTTAAAAGAAGGATTAGGGAGGGCTGGGATTGTGGCCCAGTGGTAAAGCACTTACCTAGCACATGTGAGGCACTGGTTTCATCCTCAGCATCACATAAAAAGAAATAAACAAAAGGGGAAAAAAAGAAGAAAAGAAGGACTAGGGAGGTAGTTCAGGGGAGGAACTCTCCTGGGTTTGATCCCAGTACCCACCCCCCCCCACACACACACAAAGGCCAGAGTTGAGAAAGAAAGGAGCCTGGGAAATGTTATCATCTACTATACTTAGCAGAGCAGAGGAAGAAGGGAATGGGTCTGAGAGCAAATAGGCAAATGACCAGCCATGTTTAAAGGAAGAGGAAATGATCATCTGCCAAATGCCACAAATAAGAAAGATGAGAATATAGAAATGTTCTTTGCATTTAGCAATGACATGGTTGGTGACCTCAACAAGAGCAGTTTGAATAGAGAGGCAAGAGCAAAAGATTGACAGGAGTGTGTTCAAGAGAGAGTAGGCAAAGAAGAATTTGAAGCAGTGAATAAAGACAATTCCCCCACCCCTTTTTTTTGGAGTTTCACTGTGAGAGGGAAGGAGAGAAATGGGGTGGTATGTGGAGGGAGAAGTGAGATTTACAGTAGATATTTTCAAGATGGAGAAAAAAAACAGCATTTTTGAATACTGATAAGGAAAAAGCCAAGACAAGTAAAAATAATGCAGGAGAGAGGATTACTAGAGTGATGAGTATGGAGGAGGGGATGGAATCTGGTACAGAGTGGTACAATAATAGGATTTATAGAAAGTCAGTTGGGGCTGGGAGTGTCCTCAGTGTAGAGCACTTGCATAGCATGTGTGAAGCCCCACGTTCTATCCCCAGCCCTGCAAAAAAGGAAGGGAGGGAAAGAGGAAGAAAGAGAAAGAGAGAAAGAAACTCAGTAACACATTTGGAAAAGACTATAAAAGTCATGCACTCTAACCTTTGCCTGCATGCAGGAATTTCCTGTTCAGCTTCCCAGATACATATCATTCCAGTCTTTGCTTGAAAATTTCCAGTGATGGTAAACTTAGACTTTCCCAAAGCAGCCATTTCCATTTTAAGACAGATACAATTATTAGAATTTTTTTTCCTTTTCAAAACAACCAGTTGCCTTGTTCTGGATTGGATTATGGTTTGGGCAAACAAACTGTCAAGGTCATTTTAGAGTCAATTGGGAAAATGTAAATATGGGGTATTAGATGAAAAGAAAATTTATTAAAATGGTAGGGATTGTTGACTGAAAAAAGCATCTTGTAGGACAGTATGTACAGTTATTTATATATATATATATATATATATATATATCTGTCTCTTATACACATCT
>NW_026000283.1:10488553-10493264 GCF_001458135.2 Marmota marmota marmota
AAAAAACCAAAAAAAAAAAAAAAACCATGATTATGTATATAGAATATCTAAAATAATTGAAGAATAAATATATAAATTGACAAATGAACATGGAAAGGTTGCTAGACATGTGGTCGGTATAGAAAATCAGTTCTGTTTCTGTATATAAGCACCCATCAATTGGAAACTTAAAATTTAGAAATATATTGGGCTGGGGTGTAGCTCAGTGGTTGAAGGCTTGTCTAGCATGCATGAGGCCCTGGGTTTCATCCCCAGAACTGTAAAAATAAATAAAAACCAATAATAATATAAATCATTATAATAGCATAAAACATATCTAGAGATAAATATAGGGAAAATGCATGGTACCTTTACATAGTAAATTATAAAGCATTATAGAGAAAACTTTTTTTTTTTTTAGAGAATTTTTTAATATTTATTTTTTAGTTTTCGGCGGACACAACATCTTTTGTGGTGCTGAGGATCGAACCGGGGCCGCACACGTGCCAGGCGAGCGCGCTATCGCTTGAGCCACATCCCCAGCCCCCAGACTTTGTGTGTGTGTGTGTGGTGCTGGGGATTGAACCCATGCCCTTGTGCATGCAAGACAACCACTCTATCAACTGAGGTATATCCCCAGCCCCAAGAGAAAACTTAAAACCAAAGTAAATTAAGTGATATACTGTGTTCATGGATTAGAAGACACAATAGCTTTAAAGTGTTAGTTCTTGCCTAGTACGGTGGCACATGCCTATAATCCCAGTGGCTGAGGCAGGAGGATCACAAGTTCAAGGCCAGCCTCAGCAATGGTGAGGTGCTAAGCAACTCAGTGAGACCCTGTCTCTAAATAAAATACAATACCGGGCTGGGGATGTGGTTCAGTGGTTGAGTGCCCCTGAGTTCAATCCCTGGTGCCAAAAAGAAAAAAAAAATAAAGTGTCAGTTCTCTACAAACTGCTGTATAGATCCAATGAGATCTCAGTCAAAATTCCAACAGTTGTGTGTGCAGAGGGGTTACTGGGTGGCAGAGGCATAGGGGACTTCCCAAACTAATTTAAATTTATACAGAAATGGAAAAGGCTAAGAATAGCCAAGACGCTAAAAGAACAAGATGAGAGGACTTCTTCTACTAGATATTTTCTTATCATATATTGAAAGTAATTATAACAGTGTGGTATTAGCCCAGTGATAGACAAATAGACCAGTGAAACAGAATAGAGTCCAGAAACAGGCCTACACATATACAGTCACCAAATATACAACAGAGGCACCAGTGCTGTTCAGTAGGGAAAAGATTTTTTCTAATAAATTTTGCTAGAGAAAGTATCTGTTCATATGGCAAAAGGAAAACTTGACCTCCTACTTCACATCATCCACAAAAGTAAATTGCAGGTATATCATAGACTTAAATGTGGAAGGTAAAATGGTAAAGCTTCTAGAAAATAACAAAATATTTTCATTATCTTTGGGAAACTGAAGACCTTTTAATCAAAGCACAAAAGCAGGGCTGGGATTGTGGCTCAGAGGTAGAGCTCTCGCCTAGCATTCATGAGGCATTGGGTTCGATCCTCAGTACCACATTAAAAAAAATAAAGGTATTGTATCCACCTATAACTAAAAACAAATAAATAAATATATTTTTAAAAGCAGTAACCATAAAAGAAAAGATGGATACATCTAACTGTATTAAAATTAAGATCTTCTGTTCATCAAAGGACCCTATGAAGAGAGTGAAAAAGCAAACCACAGCATAGGTAAAAATATATGTAATATAATACAGAAAAATGGCAAAGAAGTTGTATCTAAAATATTCAAAAAAATTCCTAAGTCATCTTTTTTAAATATTGTTTTAGTTGTTGATGGACCTTTATTTTATTTTTATTAATATGTGGTGCTGAGGATCAAACCCAGTGCCTCACACATGCTAGGCAAGCTCTCTACCACTGAGCCACAACCCCAGCCCCCCAAGTCATCTTTTTTAAAAATATTTTTTTTAGTGGTAGATGGACACAGTACTTTTATTTTATTTATTTATTTGTATGTGTTGCTGAGAATCAAACCCAGTGCCTTAGGCATGCTAGGCAAGTGCTCTACCACTGAGCCACAACCCCAGCCCCTCCTAAGTCATCTTTTATTAGAAAATGGATAGTTTGACTTTGGACTCTTTGGGGACAGTTCAGGCCCAGGTCCTTGGACATAGGGATACTGAAAGGATAGCAGTGCCAGTTACAGTTGGCCCTTTGTATCTACAGGTCCCACATTTGTGGCTTCAATCAAACATATATTCAGGGGGAAAATGGAATATAATGGCACACCTTATAATGTCAGCTACTCACAAGGCTGAGACAAGAGGATGGTAAGTTCAAGGCCAGCCTGGGAATCTTGGCAAGACCCTGTCTCAAAAATATAAAAAGGGCTGGGCAAGTAGCTCAGTGGTAGAACACCCCTGGGTTCAGTCCCCATTATTGAAAAGAAAACATGTCGGTCCTGAACAAGTACAGACTTTTCTTGTCATTATTCCCTAAACAATATTTGGTATTTTAAATAATTAGAGATTATTTAAAGCATATGGGAAGATGTACATAGGTTATATACAAATGCTACACCATTTTATATAAGGGACTGGAGCATTTGTGTATTTTGGTATCCAAGGAGAGTCCTGGAACCTATACCCTATAGATTTCAAGGGAAGACTATTCTTTTTGTCTCTAGTAGTAGGGCCAGAGTGAGGAGGGGATTTGGAAAAGTGGGACTTTGAAAGAAATTTATGGTATAAAGACTCAAATTGAAGGTTTTTCTCTCAGAAGGACAAGAGGGAGAAGATGGCCAAAGCACATTACACCCTCCATTGTAGCATCTCTTTGGAGGAAGGATGCACTCTGTAAAGTCTACAAGTCCGTTCTCAGTCTCAGCTTGTTCCTGCCAGCTCAGCCCTAATTCTCAACTGAGCAGGAGAAATGCACTCAAGGAATACCCTTGCCTTTCCTCCAAGGAGGCTTCCAGGCTGGAGAACCTTCTTGGTCTCCACTTGTTCATTCATTCTGACCTTAATGCATACTGTGATTTCCCTGAGTTTACTCCACACTGGTCTCCTCCCTGCCAGGGATATTCCCACCTTAGGGCACCTTACCACTCAGCTATATCCCCATCCCGTTTTAATATTGAAATAGCATCTTGCTAAGTGCTTAAGGCCTCGCTAAATTGCTGAGGCTGGCTTCAAACTAGTGATCCTCCTGCCTCAGCTTCCTCAGTAGCTGGGATTAGAGGTGTGAATCACCATACCTGGCTTCCCTTGGGTATTTGCATGAGCTCCTCCCTCAATTCCTTCAGGTCTTGATGTTCTTTAAGAAAATGCCCTTTTTATATTGATTGTATTGGTTACATACATGTCAAAACTGATCAAATTTTATATTTCAAATATGTACATTTTATTGTACTTCAATTTTACCTCAAAAAAGCTATGGAAAAAAAAGAGAGAAAATATCATTTTCTCAGGGACTTTGCTGACCATTGTATCTAAATTTCATCACCACTCCATACTTCCTGTCCCCTTCCTTAGTTTAGATTCCTCATAAATCCTTATATATTTTTTCATCATTTTATTTAATAGCTTGTATTCCCAGTGTAATGAAAGCTCAAAGTTCAGTAAGGACAGGGATTTGGGGGGTCACCCATGCATCCCAGAGCCTAGTAGAGTTCCTGGCAATGTAGTAGATGCTCAATAAATATTAGTTGATGCTTTTTTGTAGTGTTAGGGATGGAACCCACTGCCTCGTGCATTCTAGGCAAGTGCTGTACTACCGAGGTACACTCCCAGTCCTCAATAAATATCAGTTGAATGAATTAATTGAGTAAACATTTACTGAGTGCTGAGTAGGTGGCAACCAGTGCTGGACACTGAAAGAATGTATGATAGAGTAAGATGCAGGCCTGGAGGAGAAGAGTTTGAAGGTTCCTTGTGGGAGGCCAACCTTACGGGTGACTGAGTTACACTCCCCGGCTGGGTGCTGAGGTGCTCAGTCACAGAAATGGGTGTGTCTTGCTACAGCCCCATGGGTGAAGCTATGCTCACCTGTTCCTTTGTAATATAACCCCTTGCCCTGTTTAGGATAGAATCTTCCATGGAAGTGCCTTGTGTGTGTCCCCTCCTCTTACTGTGCCCTTGGGTGTGGCCTACCCAGGTGTCAGTCAACCTGCTGGCAGTGGACATCATGAAGACAGACTCAGCCCCCTGAAACCTGACCCCTTGCCTCATTTGAATAGCTTCTCCTCAATAAAAGGGGTCAGTGCGTGCTCTCGCTCTCTCTCTTTCTGCGGACCCTTAAGGTCAGAGGAGCCGTCACAGCGACCCCAAAGAAAAAGGTATTTGTGTCTCTTGTGTGGTTATTTCGTGCAGCCCAGTTAGCCCAGTTTAACTAGAGTGACCCCTAAGCCTTTTAGTCGTGAGAACAGAAACCTGGCAGTTCCTAGCACACAGACATGATAATAATTGAGATAGAAATGCTAGTTACCATGGTTTGATCAGTGCATATTGAATACATGTATCAAATCATCACAGTATACCATATATAAGTTCAACTATTTTATGTCAATTAAAACATTTTAAAAGAAAAAGAGGAGTCAGGCATGGTGGTGTGCACCTGTAATGCCAGTGACTCTAGAGGTTGAGTCAGGAGGATAACAAGTTCAAGGTCAGCCCCAGCAACTTAGAGATACCCTGTCTCCAAAAAAA
>NW_026000283.1:10494030-10513736 GCF_001458135.2 Marmota marmota marmota
CTCTCTCTCTCTCTCTCTCTCTCTCTCTCTCTCTCTCTCTCTGGTGCTGGGGATCAAACCCAAGGCCTTGCACATGCTAAGCACACTCTCTACCACTGAGTTACACCCTAGCCCCTGCCCTGCTCTCTTAAACTTATAGCTTATCTTCTCCAGGCCAGGGTTGGGTAGCCCAGTAGAAACTTCATCTGGGTGCAATAGGAATTGGCATGGGCATGATATGTTGGGGAAAATTCAAGAGCACAAATAATAGAATTCAAAGCCAGGGCATTCTGAGCTTCAGCTGTTGAGAGTAGCCTCTAAGCAGAGGAGATGGTGAGTGAAGTAGGACTAGCCTAACACAGAGGTGCTTTCTTTGGTTTTTAAGGATAGGCCTATGACTTTTTTTAAAATAAATATTTTTTGTTTTGTTTTTAGTGGTAGGGATTGAACCCAGGGCCTCATGTTTGTTAGGTAAGTGCTCTACCCCTGTGGTACATCCCCAATCCTAAATTTTTATTTTTAATTGACAATAGTATTAGCATATATTTATAGGGGGTAGTGTGACTTTTTTATTTGTTCTTTTTATATATACAAGGCAGTAGAATATATTTTGACATACATACATGGAATATAACTTATTCTAATTAGGATCCCATTCTTGTGGTTGAACATGATGTGCAGTTACACTGGTCGTGTGAGCATATATGAACATAGGAAAGTTATGTCCTATTCATTCTACTGTCTTTCCTATTCCCATCCTCCTCTCTTCCCTTCATTCTCCTTTGTCTAATCCAATGAACTATCCCCCCCACTTGTTGTGGATTAGCATCCAAATATCAGTGAGAATATTTGGCCTTTGGTTACATGTATGCAATGTGTAATGATAAGACCAGGGTAATTTGTAATTTGTATATCCGTCACATCCAAGATTTACCATTTGTTTGTATTGGGAACATTCAGAATTCTCTCCACTGCCTATTTCAACAGAGGCTCTTAAGCTTGGTTCCACGGGGTTCAGGGATAAACATCAGGGAATTCCCAAACCCCTTGAAATTAAACATGTCTAGTGTGTATATGAACAGATGGAACATTTTTTCTGGGGAGAGGATGCATTGATCACTTGATTTGGGTGGGGCATAAAGAAAGAATGTTTAGGAATCATTGGTTGAGTCCTCAGAATGTGAGAGGCATCATAGTATTATGGGAATTTACACCCATACCAGCAGATTGCCTTAGTTTATGTCACCCGCTGACTGTAATTTTAGGCACATCCTTTTACCTCTTTGTACATCAGTGTCCTCATCTATAAAATGGGGATCATAGAAGTACCTCCTTTATAGGATTTTTTTTTTGTACTGGGGATTGACAGTACTCAGGGGCACTCAACCACTGAGCCACATCCCCAGCCCTATTTTGTGTTTTATTTAGAGACAGGATTTCACTGAGTTGCTTAGCACCTCACATCTGCTGAGGCTGGCTTTGAACTCATGATCGTCCTGCCTCAGCCTCCAGAGCTGCTGGGATTACAGGCGTGCACCACCACTCTGACCTTTATAGGATTCTTGAGAGGTAAAAATGAGGTAATAAGCACATAGCCCTGAGTATATTGCATGGAACATGATAAAGTAGGTATTATCTTCAAAGATTCAGAAGATCACTGGTACGTGTGTGTGTGTGTGTGTGTGTGTTTGTTTGTTTCTGGGATTCTGAGATTGGGGTGGGGAATAATAGTTGGAGCTTCTGGAATTAGGCCTAGAGGTCTGGCAGGGTTGGTGGGAAAGAGCTGTAAAATTATACTTCCTTCAAGTAATACACTTATGGAAGCTGTGCATATCCCCATCTCTCCTCCAAAAGTGGTCTGGAAGCAGGACTGACTCCCCCTATATCTAGAGTGATTTTAGGATGCAATGAGGTAATAACTTCTGAATAGTTCCCCTACAAGTCTACCATCTTCTGTGTCCTAAAATTTCTCTAATTAGAGTCGCTAATAGCTTAAGCAACAGCATTTATTGACACGTAAGCTCAGTGGCAAATCTGGACAGGGAAGTGGGGTGAGGCCCTTCACCACTATTGACTTTGTTCCTGAATTAGATATTTCCTTTCTTCTCTCTAAGAGCCATATTGCTACTGCTGGCTAGGAAAGTTGTTGGAACTTGCTTCTTGTTACTCGTTGTTTTAGTCAGCTTTTTCATAGCTGTGACTAAAAGGATCTGACCAGCACAATTATAGAGGAGGAAATGTTTATTTAGGGGCTCATGGTTTTAGAGGTCTTAGTCCATAGAAGGTCAGCTCCATTCCTTGGGGCATGAGGTGAGGCAGAAAACCATGGTAGAAGAGTGTGGCAGAGAGAAACAGCTCACATGACCATCAGGAAATGGAGAGAGAGATTCCACTTGCCAGATATAAATATATACATACACCCAAAGCCATGCCCCCATTTGCCACCTCCTCAGCCACACCTTACCACTGGGTTAATCCCCTGGGGATTAACTCACTGTTTGGGTTAAGACTGTCACAACACAATCATTTATCTCTGAACCTTCTTGCATTGTCTCACACATGAGCTTCAGAGGGACACTTCACCCCAAACCATAAAACTCATGGATGTCAAGCTGTTTTCCTGAGCAAGGCACAGTTGGGTACTTAGCCCATGCTTCAAGCCCAGTGAGTTCTCATTATATGTTTTCCCTCATTTGGGATCCTTTCTTCTCAGAACAGTGAGGCATTTTGAATGATTATCCATATAATTCTTGTATGGATTTTAAAAGCCTATTTAATTGGGCAGTGTACTTGGCTATTATCACTCTAGTACCCGATGAGCCACCTGTCCCATATTTCATCATTATAGCAGCAGTTTTTTTTTCCCTTTGTAGCTTCATAATTAGTTTTCCTTTGTAATTTTCTACATTCTGTATAATTAGGTTTAATCCTGACTCCTGTAATTTTTATTCATCTACTTGTAGACAAGTGTTTATTTCTTTCATTGTCAAGCCTGAAATAGTTTTCTAATCGGTTTATAATATTTTAATATCCACACAGTTTTGTTTGCCATCAGCAAGATTGTTGTCATTAGCATTGGTAACTATTGTCATAACACAAAATAGTCATTATAGACCGATGTCCTTGAATTTAAGACTTGTTCCAGAAATAATTTAGGTTTAAAAAAATTGGGGAATTTAGGAACATAGTTTCATAAGATGTTCCTGTCTGAATAATATAGACATTTCCTGGTATGAACTAATTAAATCTGAGGGAGGGAGGACAGATCTAAGTGACTAAGGACAAGGGGACCTTGAAATGGGAACAATTTGGGCTTGCTAAAATGATTTGTTCTCTAGTTTCAACTGAGACCTTATAACACCACTTGGCAATCCTATTGTATGCCCCTGGTAAAGCTCCTCTCCAGTATCCCAAAGCAGCCATTCCAGTCTTGCCAATCTGAGTTAGCTAGCCCTTTTTTTCAGCAGAAAGCTCCACTTTCATTTTCACAGAGCAGAATTCAGGCCAATAGTGTGAACTCTCTGCTTCAGGCCCTCTGGCGGTGGATTCACCTCAAATGCAACAGCGCCCTCTTCCTCTCGATCATGGACACTGCGATGTGCTTTCCAGAGCTGGCTTCTGGACAAGGACTCACTCTGCCTTTGTGGTCAGACAGACTCCTTTGCTGACTGCCTCATTTGGAGGGAGCTCTTTGTCCAGGGGCATGCTCCCTCCCCAGGGCAGCCTGCATCCAGCGAGTGACTGATACAGGGTAATATAGGCCCAACCCCATGTTCCAAATCATAATATAGAGCTTGCCATAGGCTGGAGCCTACACTGCAGCCCAATATCTCCCTGCTTCCTTCTTGCTCCATATGTTCCCTTCCCCTCTGGTCCCCAGAGCACCCCTGAATAAGTCTCCTGCTTACCAATCTCCTCCCTGAGTCTGCCTCTCAGTGAATCTCCTCCGCTCCCCCAACTCCTTCCTCCTGCCCCAGGCCGATATCCATCTCCCTCACCTGCTCAGGTCTGGTTTCCCTCACCTCTCCTTGGAATTAATCACTTATCTCCTGTCTTTCCTAAAGTTTCAACTTCCCCAACTGTTTTCCTCAGCACGTGAACTTGAACAAGTACTTTAAATAACTACCTCCTGGACTGGGGATATGACTCGGTTGGTAGAGCACTTGCCTTGCATGCTCAAGACCTTCAGTTCTAATCCCCAGCACCACAAAAAAAAAAATAAAAATAAATAAATAAATAAACACTTCCTTTGACACAGAGCCCCCACCCCAACCCCCGCCTTCTGTTGTTTCCTGCCCTTCTCCAATTAAGTTTCTTGTACCAGCTCTCTGTAGTCTGGCTTTTGCATTGGTATTGTCTCTTTTTGTTTCAGCCCCATCTTATTTGTTTTTGCAGTGCTGGGGATAGAACCCGGAGCCTCACATGTACTAGGCAAGTGCTCTACCACTGACCTTCACCCCAGCCCTGTCTTTTTTTTTTAAACTTATATCATTTTCTTGGTACATTACAGTTTTACATAATTGTTGGCATTCACTTTGACATATTCATAAATGCATATAACAAAATTTGCTCCATTTCAATCCCCAGTGTCAACCCTGTCTTTCTTATCTTACCTCTGCTGCACCTGGCTCAGGGGGCAGCTTCATCATCTCTAGGATGCTTGGCTCTCTGCCACTTTATTTAAATTTCTTAAATGCTTGTGATCTCCAGGGCTCCATTCTTTTTTTTTTAAGAGACAGAGAGAGAATTTTAATATTTATCTTTAAGTTTTCGGTGGACACAACATCTTTGTTTGTATGTGGTGCTGAGGATCGAACCTGGGGCTGCACACATGCCAGGCAAGCACGCTACCACTTGAGCCACATCCCCAGCCCCAGGGCTCCATTCTTAGTTCTCTTCTCAAAAAAATCATTATCTCATTCTTGATCTTGGCTTCAGTGATCAAGACACTCACATCTGTATCTCCAAGTCAGACCTTTTTTACTGAATGGAACGCTTATATATCCAAGTGACTACTAGACATCTCTACATCGATGTTCCACAGGTATCTCAAACCCAGCATATCCACAGTGGCTCTCATCTTCATCTCCTGACCCAACCTGGGTCCTCCCTATGCTCCCAGTTTCAGTGAATGCCACTGAATGAAGATAGCAGGCAGTCAGGGTAATGGGCCTCATTCAACCACACCAGGAAGCTAATCAATAAAGGCAATAGTAGACACCATAGAGGCCTTCTTCACATGTAAAATCTATGATGCTCACCTGTGAGAACAACTCAGAAAGTGGAGGTGAACCCGATTAAAACTCAAGGCAATAACCTTGGTGTGTTTTCAATGCCTGTTTTATGTAGATTTTGATGGATGCTCATATCCCAAACCTATATAAACCCCTGAGCTAGCACAGCAAAATGATATCCTACTTCCAGGTCCCCTCCTGCATCGTGAGGGTTCTGTCTTTTCTCTTCTCAAATAACTTCTCCTCCATTTGTTCTTCTCTTCTGTGATTGTCTGTGGATTTTATTCTTCAAATTTGCAAGACAAATTGAAGAAGAACCCAGAAGGGAATTGGCACCAAGTTACTGGGGTTTGCTGCACCACACCACTCAACAGTGATGGAAAACTCCAGCTTTACCAGGTACAACCCTCAGGGCTGACCCGGTAGCTGTCTCCTGTCCTGTGTAGCTGCTAACACTAAAGTGGGCAGTTGCTGCTACAGAGATGGGCCACTAGCACAAACCCCATCCCCAATAGAAGCACAGAATCTGGCCTCATCTCAAAATTCCAGTTTTACCACCACCATGTATCCAGTCACTCCATCCAGAAAAAAAGATTGTTCCTAGCATGATCCCTGCTACTTATCTCCTGCTTCCCAACACTTTCCATGTCCTGTTGATCCAGCTTATTTAAGGCTTCTCAGATTCCCCCTCTCCTCCACTGCACCCCCAATGCCCTAGTTAGGCTTTGAATCCATATAACTCAAATTTCTGCAACAGCCTCTTCCTCAATCTCCCTACCTCAATACTCTGGCACCTCTGCTGCCAAAGCAGTGTTTCTATTCTCCCTGCCCTTATGGCACTGGGGATTGAACCCAGGAGTGCTCTACCACTGAACTATACCCCCAGTCCTTTTGATTTCTTATTTTGAGATAGAGTCTTGGTAAGTTGCCAAGGCTGGCTTTGAACCTGCAATCCTCCTGCCTCAGCCTCCTGAGTAGCTAGGATTACAGGCATGTGCACGGTTAGAGAGCAGTGTTTCTTAGAGATAATTTGGATCATCATGCTCTGCTTCAAAATGTCCCAGTGACTTCCTATTGCCTTCAGATTTAAATAAAACCTCCTTTTGTTGGCACCTCTCTCACCTGACTCCAGTCTGCCTGGCTTCATCACCTACCCTTCATCTAGCACTTGATATTCTAGCACAACTGATCTCTGTGAAATGCATTGAACTTGCTTCATTCTTCCATGTCTAAAGGCCTCCTTCGTACATGTCCCTGTCTTTGGAAAGCTACCTGTTACTCTCTGGTACTTTTCCCTCCCCACCCATCAGTGAAGCTTCAAGTGTCTTTACCAACTCTCCTGACTCTCTGAGGCTGACATAGGCCTTCATGGTTTGCCTCCTCTTTACAGACATCCTTTGGATCTATTGCACCCTCCCTTTCCATGTCTTTCTACCAGGCTGAGTTCCTTGAAGCCAACAGTTCCATCCTGTCATTCCAGTACTTGGCGCAGGGTTCAGCATGTGGCTGTCACTCAGTAAGTGCGTGTTGGATGAATGAGTCAATGAGGTGTGAGTAGGTAGCAGCAGGAGAACAGGGAATGAGAGGCGTGAATGGAGACAGAAGGCACATTCTCCTGTCTCACAGTTTTGCTCTGGCTACACACCCTGTCTCTTGGTTCTGACAGGCTCATATTATCTTTTGCCTAGAGATCTGGGGGTGTCTTTGCTGTCTTCTCTTTTGTGTATGTATGTGGTGCTGGGGATAGAACCTAAGGGCCTCACACATGCTACACAAGCGCCCTACCACTGACCTACACCCCCAGCCCATGACTGTGATCTCTTAACTTCTCTGCATTAGGATAAGAATGCCAATGGACCAGAGTCTGGAAGCTCTGTCTTGTTTCCAGGGCCAGGCATATAAGACCCTTGCCCAACTGCTTCATAATGATTCTCATCTGTGTCTATGGACACTATGGGTCTCTAAAAGACAGGGTCCTCCACCTAAACCTCTGCTGACTGACTTATAAAGCAGGGAAAGATGATTTTGACAGTGCTCACTACTGCTTCTGTAATAAACAGCAGCATTTGCCACCCTGGCTGCAGGAATCCTGTAGGATTAATGCCCTCAGCCTTTGGGCTAGCTGGGCTGTCTGGGGCAGTTCTAGTCACAAAAAGACACTTCTTTTTATTCCTGGTTCTGGGGATCCAACCTAGGGCTGAGCACATGCTAGACAAGCTCTCTACCACTGAGCTACACCACCAGCCCCGGGGTCTGTCTTTATCATTGTTTTACAGGTAAGGTAATCAAGGTGCAGTGAGGTCAAGAGACTGATCTACTCAGGACTGTCAGACAAATCAGGCTGAGCAGGGAGGGCTAGAGGCCTGTGCCCTCTAAGGCTGGCCAGCAGCAGTGCATTTACACATTGCCCACAAGAGGTCAGTCAGCTCCACAGGAACAGAGGAGTACAAAGTAGAGCTGGTCTTCCACCATAGCCGTCTGGGTCCTGGTTGCACAGTAGCTCCCTAAAAGGACATCCTTCTACCACCAGGATCTCTGAGAAGTGCTTCTTCCAGTGACATGTTGTGGATGGCTAAAGATGTGCTCAGCCCAGGAAGGCTATGAAGTGCCTAGGGGCAGCTGCCTTATTGTATTGCAATCCTCAGGATATAATGAGCTTTGTGGAGGGCTGTAGCTATCTCCACAGTAATAACTGAAACCAGAAATATCACAAAGCTGTATCTGCTAGGCCAGAACTGTCCTGGATGAGGGAGGTTGAGGATGAGAGAGACTTGAAGAGCCTTATATAAAGCATCCCTAGATTTTAGAATCAGACGGACTTGGGTTTGGATCCTGATATTCATTCCCTCCCCCCACCCTCTCTTTCTCTCTCTCTGGTAACAAGGATTGGACCCAGAGTCACTTAACACTTAGCCACATCCCCAGCCCTTTTGAGACAGTCTTACTAAGTTACTTAGGGCCTCGCTAAATTGCTGAGGCTGGCCTCAAATTTGTAATCCCCTTTCTCAGCCTCTGGAGCTGGTGGGATTACAGGCATGTGCCAATGTGCCCAACTTAATTCTTTCTCTTATTAACTGTGATCTCAAGCAAATTACTTAACTACCCTATGCCTTCCTTAGTCTCTGTTGTGGTTTGGTTATGAGGTATCCCCCAAAAGCTCCTATTAATCCTTGAATATTCAGAGGTGAAATGATTAGATTATAAGAGCCAGAAACCTAACCAGTCTGTTCTAATTTGAGTGGATTGGGTGGTAACTGCATACAGGTAGGGTATGGCTGGAGGAGGTGGTCACTGGGGACGTGCCCTAGAAGGGTACATCTTCCCTGTGGCCCCTTACCCCATTTCCTGACCCTGCCATGAGTTGAGCAGCTTTTTCCACCGGGACCTTTCACCATGATGTGCTGTCTCCCTTCTGGACCCAGAGCAATGGAATCGGCCATTTATGGACTGAGAACTCTGAAACTGTGAGCCGCAAATAAACTTTTCTAAGTTGTTCTTTTTAGGTGTTTTGGTCACAGTGATAAAAAAGCTGACTAAAACAGTCTCCTGATTGTTAGAACAAGGAATAATAATACCTGCTTTTCAGATTGTTCCAAAGATTTATTTATTCATTCCTTTTATAAATAGTTGTGTGCCTATTCTAGATAGACACGCTACTAGGTTCAAGGGACGCACTGATTAGATTCAAAACTTGTCACCTAGTACGTGCTGAATTAATAACTTCTCTTTGAAGGTCAGGCCTTGAATTTGGATTCGATAGCAGGCAGTTGGAAGCATTCCGAACAGAGGAGTAGGAGGAAGAAAACAAAATTAGGGGACGTTCTGCCCCCTTGCTGCTGAACCCTGATTGAAAAATACCAGCCTTATCATTTTCATAGAGCTCTTCAGAATGTCATAAAATACAGATAGCCTAGTGGCAGAGCAAATGCTTTGCATGCCCAAGGCCCTGGGTTCAATCCCCAGCATGAAAGGAAGGAAAAGGAGGCAGAACAAGAGGCCAAAGTTAACTTGTCAGGCGCTCAGCCTACATTGCAGTTGGCAAAATCACAAGCCTCAGGGTCTGCCCGTCTCCTGGGAAGTAGCAAGGAGTGAGGGAGCTGAGAAGAAGCCTCTGCCGGCTCTCTGGAAGCTGAGGGGGCTGTGTTTTGGCCAATTGCTTTGCCTGTCTTTGGGCAGTGGCTTTAGGACACCGGAAGAAGGTGTGGACATGCATATGTCCCAGGGAGAGCCTAAACCAGAACATTTGAAGGACATGAGGACACAAGAATGTAAAAATGCCACACAGCGGCTGAACCGTGGGTGGGTTGCAAAGACCCAAGCATCATTGTATCCTTTAATAAGCTATTAGCAAGCAATGTATTGATCCATAGCTTTCAGAAGCTACAGTATTCCTTTTCAGCCTGTCTCACCATTTGGAATATCTTACACACGTTTTTGCTTCCTCTTAAAGAGAAATTCTGTTATTAAGAACACTGCCTCCAAGCTTCCTTTGGTATATCACATTTCTTTCTCACTCCTCTCAGATTTCAGGTTAGCAGTAATCTCCAACACCAGCAAAGCCAAGGAGATCTTCTAGTGTAGCCCCCCTCACATCATTTTTGACACAAACAGACTGAAGGTCAGAGAGGTAAAGTGACTTGGCCAAAGTCTCCAGCTACTAAGTGGTAAATAGAACTAGACATTCCCTTAAGTTTCTGCTCAGGGAGACCAGTTTGTGCTTTTTTTTCCCCCTCAAGGGAAATAGCTTCCTGTTTTGGTTGTACTTTTCTAGACTTCCTCATTGCCTTACTCTCCCTTCCCCCACCTCCAGATTTCATATAATTGTGTCCAAACAAGTACAGATGGCTGCTAGACAAAAATGGTTTGTCAGATACAGGAGTAGGAGGTGGAGGCATCAATCTAGCCTGGTGCCTCTCCTTTGGGTGACTCTCCCAGGTTTATTTGATACCAACACCAGGGAAATCCAGCAGTAGACTTCCTGTCAGGACTAGTGAGACCTTCTGGAGCCAGAGCCCTTTCAGAGTTGGACGGAGGGGGAAGCAGGAAACCTGTGCATGCGCAGGCCTGGCTCTCCAGTCAGGACCATTTCTGGGTGATATGGTGAAGAAGAAGTGAGACCAAAGTTAGTTAACTACAAAAGCCACTATATTTCATTTAAAAAAACGGAATGAGCACCTCCTTTGTGTCAGGTGCCCAAGGATGCCACTAGGAGAGAGGCAGCCTCTACCTTCCTAGAATTTACAGCCTAGTAAGATCAAAACAAAGTTTTATTGGTTTGCTTTTTGAAAAGAACAAATGTTTTCTACTCACGCATCTGTCCTCTATCAGGTTTAGTCAGGTTGGAGTTCCTCTGGGACCTTTGAACCTCGTGTTTCTGGTGCCAAAGTAGTTCTGAACCTTGGGCTTAACCAGTAGTTTGTTGGTAAATGTTTAACAACTGGCTTTCTCAAAGGAAATGTGTGTATGTGTATACATAAGTTAATTATAAATTTTCCTGATAGAAAGGATGTATAGTACACAAATTACACATAGTAACATATAAAATTATTTATTTTAAATTTCATATAGCCAACTGATTCTCACAGAATGCTTTCACTGATTTATTTTTTTATTTTTGGGGGGATACCGAGGATTGAACTCAGGGGCACTCAACCACTGAGCCACATCCCAAGCCCTATTTCATATTTTATTTAGAGACAAGGTCTCACTGAGTTGCTTAGGACTTCACTAAGTTGCTGAGGCTGGCTCTGAACTCACATCCTCCTGCCTCAGCCTCCAGAGCTGCCGGGATTACAGGCGTGTGCTACCGTGCTTGGTGCTTTCATTGATTCTGAATGTACATTTTGTACTTTTTATTTGTGTGTGTGCATGTGTGGTACTGGGGGTTAAATCCAAGGGTGCTCTATCATTGAGCTACAACCCCAGCCCTTTTCATTTTTTTCAAAATTATTTTCCCACATATTTTATTGGTGCATTATAGTTATACATATTGATGGGATTTATTGTTACGTATACTTACATGCACATAATATATTTCATTTTATTTTGAGATAGGGTCTTGCTAAGTTGTCTAGGCTGGTCTTAAATTTGTGATCCTCCTACCTCAGCCTCCCAAACTGCTGGCATTAACAGGCATGCACCACCATGCCCAGCTCTTTCATTGATTTTTGCCCAGCTCTTTTATCTGTTGTTGCAGTTGATGAACAAATGTAATTCTGACATGAATGTTGGTTGATATTTTCAATTATATGTGAAACAATGAAGAACCTCATTTGTTTGTCAACAACATAAATTATTTCTTTGCTAAATAGGTTAATGATTTTTAAACACTGGAAGACCATTTCCTCATATTTTTGGCATTATTCACAGTGTAACATCTGCAGATATGCCACACCTTTGGGTTTAATCTGTATTATTAACATTTTCCCCTATCCATTTTTCAGGTCTAGATAGTCAGCAAAACAATAAATTAGGTTCCAATTAGTAACATTTATTGGTTTCTGAATTGTAAATACTCCCACCCTGGCTGATTTCAAACTGCCAACTTCAGCATGATGCTGTAAAGAGATACAATTGCACACTATTTCATATAGCATTTCAATTATACAGATATCATAAATGAAAATAATCTCAAGAGCACAGATAATAATAAGATATAGTAAAATGACTAGAAAGTGATGAGTTTGGAAGCATCCGTTATCTTAGATTTTAATAGAATTTACTTAATTATAATTTTAGGCATTTTTTTTTTTGTGGTGCTAGTGATGGAACCCAGGACCTTGCATATGCTAGGCAAGTGCTCTTACCACTGAATCATATCCCTAGTAATTGTGTATTTCCTTAGCAAGATTTTAAATTCTAAGCCAGGCATGTTGGCACACACCTGTAATCCCAGGAACTTGGGAGGCTGAGGCAGGAGCATCACGAGTTCAAAGCCAGCCTCAGCAATTTAGTGAGGCCCTAAGCAACTCAATGAGACCCTGTCTCTAAATAAAATATAAAAAATAGCTGGAGATGTTGCTTAGTGGTTAAGCACCCTGGGTTCAATCCCCTGTGTGTGTGTGTGTGTGTGTGTGTGTGTATAAATTTTATTTTGGGCATGAAACTACCCACCAAAAATCCAATCTAGGCAATGACCTGAATATAATTGTGTATTTTAAAATAATTGCTGTATCAGCTAGGTACAATGGCACATGTCAATAATCCCATCAACTTGGGAGGCTGAGGCAGGAGGATGGCAAGTTCAAGGCCAGCCTGGGCAACTTAGCCAGATCCTGCTTCAAAATTTAAAAAAGGGGGTAAGGATGCAGCTCAGTGGTAGAACACTCCTGGGTTCAATCCCCAGCACCACAATAAATAAATTAATAATAGCTGTGTTTAACAATTGGCTCACAAACTTTCTGAAAATGTAGCATCTGACTGGGCGTGGTGGTACATGCCTGTAATCCCAGCAGATCAGGAGGCTAAGGCAGGAGGATCACAAGTTCAAACCCAGCCTTAGCAACTTATCAAGGTCCTAAGAAACTTAGCATTAGGGTCTCAAAATAAAGTAAAAAGGGCTGGAGATGTGGCTCAGATGTGCCCTTGGGTTCAATCCCTGATACAAAGAAAAAAAAAGTAGCATCTGAACTTGAGGACCAGAAGGAGAAAGCTCCAGCACACCCAGCTGTATTTCCAGGTCCTGAATGGCTCTCATCCCTACTCCACCTCCTCTCCTTTTGTGGGGTGAGGGAGTACTGGGGATTGAACTCAGGGCACTCACCCACTGAGCCACATCCCCAGCCCTATTTTGTATTTTATATAGAGACGGGGTCTTACTGAGTTGCTTAGCGCCTCACTTTTGCTGAGGCTGGCTTAGAACTCGTGATCCTCCTGCCTCAGCCTCCCTAGCCACTGGGATTACAGGTGTGTGCCACCATGTCCAGCTCCCACTCCCCTTTGTCATTCATTCCCACAGCTTTAGATGGGAGCACCTGAATTCTAGAGCTAACCCTAGCTGGCACCAAAGCCTCACTGCTACCTTGAAAGACAACCCTGGGAATCTACTGGCAACAGTGACTTTTCCATGCATGGGTGGCCTGAGCAGGGATGGAAGAGAGCCAGGGATATTTGCAGAGATTCTGGAAGGCACATCTGGCAAGCATTCAGGCCTAAAGGGAAGAGGGGAAATATCAAGGAGGAAGTCAAAGGGAGCTCTGTCTCAGTACTCTCTCCACTTGGCCCTGCTCCTGGCTGGGTCAAAATTAATTGTTCAGGGCTTTTCTAGAAGGCTGGTGACACTGGAGACTAGAGGTTGTAGGGTTGAAGCTACTCACGAGAGTGATCCAGAGTTTGCCCATGGAGTCTACACTGGGATTCTGTTTCTTTTGCAGCAGGAGTGGGGTGGCACTGAGACTTTGATTCTTTGGTTGGCCCTCTGACTAATCTGGGAAAGGCCCAACCTTTCCTGGTGGAAAGCCAGCCCAGCATTCTAGCCATCCTTTGTGTATAAGCCACGTGGGAACTCTTGTCTCCTTCCAGGCCACGTGCAGTTGTCTCTTCTCAGGTAAACCTAGGCGACTTATCAGGCACGACTTCTCTGATGCAGTCATGGCCGTGTTGCCATGTATTGCTCTGATGTTATGACATGAATGAGTGTTCTGTGTTGGCACCTCGGCTGGCAGCTCTCCAAGGGCACAGTCCTCAGCCCCACCCCACCCAGCACTCTACAAAAACCAGCCTTCAATGACTGAATGAATCAGTAAGTATAGGCCTGGCTGACAGTCAAGATTTCTCATGGTGAAGCAGAAGCACAGTGAGGAATCCTGTGGGGGAGCCCTCCTCTTGTCATCTTATGCAAGGAGTGTCCTTTATTATTGCTAACACTTGGGAAAGGGGAACCTCACCCCTACACACACATGTGCATCAATTTTTACAAGCCAGATCTATAACCAAGAAGTTCGGATGCCAGTAGTTTTCCTTCCAACCTCTTTTCCCTACCCCCGTGCACACTGCTATGCTCCATGTCTGGTGAAGCTGGCAGAAGTGCTGACTGGGACTAATTTGCTCTTGGCATCAGTCTAAGAACATACTGTGCAACTGAGAGGGCAGTGCTGCCCTCCCTGTAACACACAGAATGGGAATTGACCAGGGTAAGGACATAAACATTAAGGATTTAATATGCTCTGAAAGGGGAGGGCTCAAACCTCAACAGAACCTTGCTGCCAACCCCTATACCCCAGCATTCACAAATGTCTTGCACAAGCCTTCTGAGGGCACTTTCACTGGGATTTGGAAGAGTGGAGACCTGCTATAGTGACTATAGAGAGGCATGACTCTGGAGTTTCAGTAGTGGAAAGTCTCCAGGCCCATGGTTTCTCTTGTCCTCTGTCAACAGGTCCTGGGCTGAAGGACCTGTGAGGGTACCTAGCTTGGAAGTTCTGGAATTCACATGAATGTGTGCAAGCATGCATATACATACACACATTAGAATCTTTCTTTTTAATTAAATTTTTTTTTCTTTTTGTAGTTGTAGATGGACAGCATACCTTTATTTTATTTGTTTATTTTTATGTGGTGCTGAGGATCAAACCCAGTGCTTCACATGTGCTAGGCAAGCGCTCGACCACTGAGCCACAACCCCAGCCCCACATGTTAGAATATTTTTTAAGATATTGTTTAGTTGTCAATGGACCTTTATTTTATATATTTATATGCAGTGCTGAGAATTGAACCCAGTGCCTCACACATGATAGGCAAGCACTCTACCACTGAGCCCCAGCCCCAGCCCTAGAATCTTAATACTCTATTTCTATACCAGACATTGTTCCTGGCATCCCAATCCAAGTGTCTCCTAGACAGCCCCACCTAGATGTCCCCCAGGAAATGCAAATTTAATACACCCAACAAAACATATCCTCCTTTCCTTTCCCCTGGAGCCCATACTTTGTCTTGCCCAATGATCCCTTTCTCAACAGATGGCACTGTCACTCACCTAGTTGGCCAAGCAGGAAACCTGGGCACACCCTTATCTCACATCTGCAGATGTCATTAGGCCTGTTCTGTCCTTCACATATTCACTGCATGAGCCTAGCCCTGCGTTCTTGATCATACACTTTAGGTCAGGCCACCATCTTAAAGTGCAACAATACCCACTTAATGAGGCTTCTTGCCTCCAGTTTCCCCATCCTCCCTAGCCCACCCCCCAATCCACTTTCAACCCTTTAGACAAACTAGTCCTAAATGACATGCCCAAGACAGCAGGAAGAGTGCCTGCTTGACAAACAGTTCCCATATTTCAGTCAATTCTGGTTAAATATATGCTGCCATATCAACTAAGAGTCTAGCTTAGCTGATTCACCCAACTGGCACCAGATTTTCCTTGGTTGAAAGGAAGGAATATGAAAACAAGTGTTGACACCAATGAGGAAGTCAGGGAAAGGCCCAGAATAGGGTGATGTGCATGTCTAAGGCCAAAGAGGAATTTCAGGGAAATGGCTTCCAGAAAAGGGGTGGGCTGAGTGGCTCCTGAATGGACCATCCAGGAGAAAGCACTGTGACCAGGAAAGCTGCTCCTACAGTGACTATGCCTCCTTCTCAGGAGTTGTCTGTGAGTGAAGTCAAGGACTAGCTCTCAGAAGGAATGGTAAAAGCTCCCACCCAAGACCTGTGTCCTGAAGAGTTAATAGAGTCCACTTTTTTCCTCTGGCTGGATAAGTCCTAATTCTTCCCAGAGTCTGAAGGAGGCATTCCCCTTACTTGGTAAGGCCTTTCAAAGCTCATTTCCTGACTTCCATCCTCTAGGCCATCTGGAGAGTTCACTGGAGATTCGTTACTCACCAGCCCCTCTGTGACCCTGCAAGGTGAGGTTGAAGCCCAAGCCTTTTCACAGCTGCCCATGACACGTCCAGGACACTACCCCAAATAGCCGTCAGGATGCTGACACCACTGGACTTCTTGTGCCCCAGTCAACTTTGTATATCTATAGTGAGAAGTGTCCTTCCAACATAGGCTCTCAGAAAACAACTCCTATGCCCATCCTACAATGTGCCCATTGTTTCTCCATCCTTGTGCTTCCTCAGGGGCCAACCCCTTTCCCTGAACTCTTTTTTTTTTAATTTTTATTTTAGACATTGATGGACCTTTATTTTATTCATTTATTTATGTGTGGTGCTGAGGATGGAACCCAGTGTCTCACACATGCTAGGTAAGTGCTCTACCACTGAGCCACAACCCCAACCCCCTCTTCCTGAACTTTTTTAAAAATGTTTTTTATTAATTGTTGATGAAATTTTTTATTTTATTTATTTGTATGTGGTGCTGAGAATTGAACCCAGATTCATGTATTATTAACATTTTATTGCATTTTCCTTTATCATTTAGGTGTGCACACTCTGGGCACATTTTATAGAGAGATAGGGATAGAAATATAAAAAGATATACACATATACGCACTTGTATATACATGTATATATGTACATACATTTATATGTTTGTACTACGTATATATACATACACATATGTATACATTATATATACACTATATATACACATATATACATTCTATATGTATATATTTATTACATATATTAGACACACACTTTTTTCTGAACCAATTAAGAGTAAGTCATATGAATCATGGACCTTTCCCCCTACACTTCAGTGTGTATTTCCTAAGACTAGAGATATCATCATCCGTAGCTAGAGTTATGTAAGTTATCAATTTCATAATCTAAAACTTAAAATAATCTACTGTCCCATTGCAGTTTCATCAGTTGACACAATCATGTCCTTTAGAACATTTTCCCCTCCAGTACCAGAGCTGCTCTAGGGTCAGATGTTGAATTTAGTTGCTCTTTCAAGGTAGCTTTCTTTAATTGGAACATTTTAGTAGCATGCATTTTTGTGTCTTTTATGACCTTGATATTTTTGAAGAATACAGTTCCCCCTCCTGCTAACATTTTTTTTTTTTTGGCAGAAAATTCTTCCTCTTATGTTTGCCTGATGCTTCCTCCTGATTAGATTGGGGATATGTATCTCTGCTGGCACACAGCATAGGTAATATGGTGCCTTATCTGCAGGCTCCCAATGTACATCTGTCTCTTGTCAGTGATGTCAGCTTTAATCACCGGTTAAAGGTAGTGCCCAACTCTTCTACTGTTTAGCTACTTTTTACCCTTGGTTGGCACATAGTTTGTGGGAGCTATTTTAGAATCATTGAAAACATCCTGTTCCTCATTATATTTTCCCATATTTAGCACTCATTGATACAGTTTTTGTCTGATCCAATCTTCACAAGTTACAATTGCAAAATGATGTTTTCAACTCCCAGGCTGCCTCCATCCAGATTTACCAGTTGGACTACTTTTGTTTCTCCACACCTGTTAAGTCCTCTTGGCTAACTCTTGTTCATCTTCCAGCCTGGGCTGCCATAAATGGTGGTACACAACTACAGGTGGCACCATTCCCATTGTAGCTATATCCTGTGGCAGTCATGGATTAGGCTTATTTATTTATCTGTTTGTTTGTTTTTGGTACCAGAAATTGAACCCAAGGACGTTTAACCACTGAGCCACATGCTCAGCCCTTTTATATTTTTTGAGACAGGGTCTCACTAAGTTGCTTAGGGCCTTACAAAGTTGCTGAGGCTGTCTTTGAACTTGCAATCTTCCTCTTCAGCTTCCCAAAGTTGCTGGGATTACAAGTGTGCACCACCATGCCCAGCTATGGATTAGATTTAGAAGAATTTCTCCTGGGAAGTTTTCCCAGAGTCCCCCCAATATCAGTCAGTCATTCCTCCTTCTTTTCCCCAAAGCTTTGTCTGCTGACCCCTATTGTCACTCTTGTTGCACTAAATGTAACTGTCCGCCTACTTCTCTGCCTTCTTAATTTGGGATATAAGATCCACAAGAATCAAGTTTTTTTTTTTTAATTTTTATTTTCTGCCCTTTATCCCCAGCACCTAGCACAGTGCCCATCCCAGAGTGTGTGTTCAGCAAATGTCAAATCAATTAGTGAGTTTGTTCTTTTAGCTGGTATAGATATATTTATTGTGGAGTGAGGTGGGGGGGCATTGCGTGGTACCAGGGATTGAACTCAGGGGCACTCAGCCACTGAGCCACATCCCCAGTCCTATTTTGTATTTTATTCAGAGACAGGGTCTCACTGAGTTGCTTTGCACCTCATGTTGCTGAGGCTGGCTTTGAACTCGTGATCCTCCTGCGTCAGCCTCCCGAGCCGCAGGGATTGCAGGTGTGTGCCACTGGGCCCGGCTGGTATAGATGTATACGTCTATCTGACTTCTCTGGTAGAGGACAGAGTCCTTAAGGGCAAGAAGTATACTTAATTCATCTTTGTATCTTCTTCCCCTGCCCTCATTACTTGACACAGGGCCTTGTTCATTATAGGCACTCAGCAAATGTTTGCTGAGTGAGTCCATATGTTTACTGGTTGTTAAGGATACACTTTATTTTCCTTTCTACAGAACTGCACTAAACCACGTTTGGGCAAGACCTGAGCACCTGGGAAATGTGCCCTCTGAACCCGTGCTGTTCTGGCACACCTGGGCCCAAGTGTGAGCATGAAGGGAAAGGAATGCAATTATATGTGAACAGGGTCATTAGGGTTCCCTTAATTGAGGGTTTTGAAAACCTGAGTGAATCTCTGAGGATGATTGAGAGCTGTCCAGGACCCATCCTGTTCTGAATTCTTCCTGGATGACAGTCTCTGGCTTGCCCATAAACCTCCCCCAGCATCTCCTGGCAAACCTAAGCCAACTGAGCTAGGTGAGCTGACTTTACAAGCCTTTTTGGTGCTCTGTCACTTGGAAGGCATTCTATTTGTGTTGCTATAATGCAAAAAGGAGAGATCTACAGAGGAAGCCTAGGAAAGGCCAAACTGATAATCCTGTCCTTTGGAGAACACAGCAGCACCTCTGTGGTCCAGGGCACAGCATGGCAGTCTGGCCAAAGGAGCTCTAATGATGGAGTCCAGGTTGCTGGGCAGTGCTACAGGGCCCAGGCCCATTGTCATAGCAGCACACATATCTTTGGGGAGACAGAGATTTTACCCAGCCCTGCAGCTAGGACAAAAGTTCCCAGAAGGCACTGCCAGGGAAAATCTCTGTGGACCCTTCTGAGCCCTCTAGAGGCAGAGTATGGCCCCAAGAGCAGCCCCAGGAAAAAGTCAGTATAGTAGGAAATTTCACTGACAGAATCCTCCTTTTATTCAGGAATTTTAGCGTAGCTATGGGCTATTCTTTAGCTTTTTTCTCTGTGTAAGAAATGTACCATACAGTTGGGCATGGTGATGTGTACCTATAATCCCAGTGACTTGGGGAGGCTGAGGCAGGAGGATTGCAGATCTGAAGTCAGTCTCAGCATCTTAGTGAGACCTTGTCTCAAAATAAAGTTTAAAAGGGGCTGGAGATGTAGCTCACTGACAGAGCAACCCTGGGTTCAATCCCCTGGTGCTACACACACACACACACACACACACACACACACACAAATACAA
>NW_026000283.1:10514084-10537227 GCF_001458135.2 Marmota marmota marmota
GGGTTTGATTCTCAGCACCACATAAAAAATAAATAAAATAAAGGCATTATGTTCATCTATAACTAATAAAATTTTTTAGTATTTTATTTTATTTTTCTTTTCTTTTTAAACACAATGCCTTTATTTTTATGTGGTGCTGAGGATCGAACCCAGGTCCCGCCTGTGCTAGGCGAGCGTTCTACCGCTGCCACAATCCCAGCCCTAATAAAAATATTTAAAAAAAAATAAAAAGGACTGGGGATATAGCTCAGTATAAAGCACCCCTGAGTTCAATCCCAGTATCAATAAATAAATAAATAAATAAATAAATAAATAAATAAATAAATAAATAAATAAAAATTTAAAAGGTACTCACATAGCCCTTAACATATGCTGGTCACTGTTCTAAATGTTTCACAACCTGTTAACTCAATGAAGTTTCATAATAATTCCCTAAAGTATGTGCAGCTATCGGCCCCACTTTATGGTGGAAGAAATGAAGGCACAGTTAATTAACTCTCCTAAGGTCAACTAGCTGATAAGTGGCAGGATTCTAGCCCAGGCAGGCTCTGTTCCCTGCTGCTTCCCTGACTTTGCAAGCTGTTGTAACGGAGCAGTGCAAGGAGGGCTCTCTTACTCTTTCCTTTTCCTTTCTTCCTTAGGCTCTTTATATGGATCAAGTGCAGAAGTCCAACCCATCTCCTAGTCACATTAGGGAAGGGGAGGGAGGAAGGACAGACAGAGGCAGTGGCACTGTCTGGATGCTTCTAGAAAAGCCAACTCTGGTAGGGGCTGAGGAATACTGGAATATTTCAGTAGTCCAAAAACTCCTGTTTTGCTGGGCACAGAGGCGCACACCTATAATCCCAGTGGCTCAGGAGGCTGAGACAGGAGGATTTTGAGTTCAATGTCAGCCTCAGCAATTTTTGCATGGCCCTAAGCAACTCAGTGAGACCCTATCTCTAAATGAAAAAGTAAAATTTGGGGATGTGGCTCAGTGGCTAAGGGCCCCTGGGTTCAATCCCCAGTACCAAAAACAAACAAACAAAAATTTCCTGTTTTATTTCCTGAGCCAGAATTCTGAGATGAGTGTGCTTAAATACTCCCTGTAGATGACAAAAGCATCTAATCCTCTTTAAGTCACCTCAGGGAACAATCCCACAAAGAAGAGCCAAAGCTAAGCTTTTACTTGACAATGAACTGAGAGCAGGAATATTCAGGGTATTCTTTAGAGCTCTATAGTGGAAAATAATGACTTGTTTATATCAAGCAAGGCCCCAGTGGCCTTCATAAATCTGACTCCTGAGAAAATCCAGCCAGAGCTGCAAGCTCAGACAGGTAAAATGTGATGAACTTGTGGAAATTTCTACTGGAGACTGTAGTTGGGATGAAGGCAACAAATTGGTGTTTGAAGGCACACTTTAGTTTGACAATCTGAATACAGATATGTGTAGGAATACTGGCATTTGTGCTAAAATGGCATGGGTGATCTTTGGGTGGGGACACCAGAATGTGGAAAGAAAGATTATCTGTGGGTGATTAGGACACAGAGGAGGGAGAGGAAACTACCTTGCCCTGTAAACCAGTTATGCCTTGGGAATTTGGTGTCCAAGGCACATTTTATCCATATGTCATCTATTCAAAGGATAACAGATTATCAGCTCTGCCCCCCACACATAAAAGATAAGGTAAGAAGGAGAGACAAATTATGTAAATGTATAAATGCAGAAGTGAATACTTGCATAAGGGTCACAATGACATGATTAAAGTGCAGGGGTTTGTTGACATCTATAGAGGAACCAGGACATAAAGACTGAATTTACCAATTCCTCTTTCTGGCTTGAGACAGAGTTTGAGCTTTAGCTGTGACATTTATTACCAAGAGGTTTTTGTTTTTGTTTTTAACCATGTCCTAGCTGGTGGGGGGTGTGAGGTATGTCTTCTAGTCTTTTCTGAATTTATAACCTGATAAGAATGCAGAGGCAAGTGAGACCTGCCTAAGGTAGAGGATGTTGGCCTTTCATAGGTTTTGGCCTTCTCTTCCTCCTCTCTCCATGGACAAAGGTGACTGTGTAAGTGACAGCCATTCCCCTTGCAAACACACCCGTTGCTAGCTGGGCCTGCCCCCTGGCATAGAGAAGTGTTTCCTGACAGGCTCTGCATTAGATCATCTCAAACCAACAGTACAGCTCACTGTAGCCTAAACCTGCCCAGGAACTAGCACAACCCTGAGAACAAAGTCAAGAAATTGGATTCTGAGCCAGGCTGGTGGCACAAACCTGTATTGGAGCAGTTTGGGAGGCTGAGGCAGGAGGATGAGAGTTCAAACCCAGCCTCAGTAACTTAGTGAGGTCCTATGCAACTTAGTGAGACCCTATCTCTAAATAAAATATAAAAGTGTTGGGGATGTGGCTCAGTGAATAAGTACCCCTGGGTTAATCCCCAGAAACAAAAAAGAAAAAGAAAAAAGAAAAAAAAAAAGAAAAGAAATCAGATTCTGGTGGCTTCAGGATAACAAGTGCATAACTTGTTCTAGTGTGGATTGTATTTTCTAGATTACATGCTGATGGGGTTTTTAATCCTGGCCTGACTTCATCACATATCCCTAGCCCCAAAGTATCTTTCAGCTTCCTTTCTTCTATGGTCTGCTTTGGAAATAATAACATAATGATAACTATGATCACTACCCTTCATTGAATGCTTCCAGAGACTGGGCATTGGGTTAACAGGGCTACATGCATTATATTTTTAAAATTTTGTTTTGCATACTGGGGATTGAACTCAGGGCCACTCTACCACTGAGCTACACCCTTGGCCCTTTTAATTTTTTAACTTTGAGACAGGGTCTTGCTAAGTTGAGGAAGCTGGCCTCAAACTTGTGATCCTCCTGCCTCAGCCTCCTGAGTTGCAGGGATTACAGGCATGCACCACTGCACATGGCTATGCATTAGATTTTATGCAGGCCTTACAAACACCCAATGGGAGAATACTCAGCCAGATGAAGAAACTGAGCCTCCAAGAGATAAGCAGCTAGTAAGTGGAAATGACTGGAATGGAAAGCAGACTGCGTGGGCATGAACCCATAACCACTGTTTTTTACCCACTTTACTACACTGCCTCCCACAAAGTTAATTTTAGTATTAGCCTAATTCATCCTGATTTAGGAAGGGAAAGATGTTGCCAACAAATCACTTATCATCCCCTAAAGCTAAATATAAAAGGCTTTTCTGTTATCTCTTACTTGGGGCTATTTAGGCCAAAGCTTCTTCCAAGGGCCTGTGAAGCTAAGAGTTACTTAGAGCATAGCAGTTGGGCATGCAGCAAAGAGCCCAGCTCACAAGCAAAGTTAAGCTTATGCAATCAGCATGGAAATGAAAACCTTAGACCAGGTCCTGGGATTAAGAAATGTCAAGAACTCCTTCCAGTTTACTGCCCCTGGTCGAGGGGGCACAGGTCTAGGGATGAGCATTTTTCCGCTGATAGCTGCAATATTGTGGGCTGTTGTCCAGGTCCCATTGGGTCATCCTGGAATTCAAGGTGCAAGCAGGCCCTCTGCCACTGCAGGTTCCACATCCTCTCACTATGGATCAAAGATAGATATTTTTTAAATTGCATCTGGGGCTGAGGATATAGATAGTGGTACAGTGCTTGCTTAGCATGTACAAGGCCCTGGATTCAATTTCCAGTACTGAAAAAAATATTGCTCTGTATTGAATTTGTAAAGACTTTTTTCTTGTAATTATTCCCTAAACAACACAGCGCAACAACTATTTACATACCACTCACATTGTGTTAGCTATTATAATCTACAAATAATTTAAGTATACAGAAGGATGTGCATTAGGTTATATGCAAATACTATGCTTTTTTCTTTCCAGTACTGGAGATGGAACCCAGGACCTTGCACATGCTAAGCAAGTTCTCTACCACTGAGCTACATCCCTAGCCCTATGATGTTTTTATATAAGGCACTTGAGCACCCATAGATTTTAGTATCCTGGTGGGGGGTGTCTAGGAACCAATTCTTTACATCCAGGACACAGACCAAAGAAGCTTCCTGGCTGTCTTGTTCCATATTCTTCTTTCCCCAAGGTCTGCACCTGCAGAGGGAGCTCTAGGACTCAACTTCCTCAGCTTGCTCTCATGGATTTGCCTTCCTTTTCTAAAATACTGGGGCTGGGAACAAGGAGACTTCTCTAGCAATCACCCTAGACACTCTTTCTTTCCCTTATATCACTTCTTGGCTGCTGCTGCCTCTCCTTCCACTTCCACCTCCCTTTCCCCTCCCCCCCTTCTTCTTTTTGTGGTACTGGGTATTGAATTCAGGGGCCCATACCATTGATCTATATCCCCAATCCTTTTCATTTTGAGGCAGGGTCTTGCTGAATTGCAGAGGTTGACTTATGATCTGGCTTATGATCTTCTTGCCTCAGCCTCCTGAGTAGCTGGGATTACAGGTGAGCTTCACCACACCCGGCTTTCCCTGGCTTCTTAATGCTGACATGAGGAACTAAGCCGCCTCCTGGCTGGGCCCCTCAGCCCCATCCCAGCAGCCTCCATCCTTGTCAATGTAGACTCACTGGGGCCAACCCAGTGTAATCATTTGCTGACCTTGGATATCCCCTCTTTCCTTCTTCCTGGATTGCCCTCCATACTCTGCTCTCCCAATTCCTATTCCTTAACCTTCAACAACTCAGACCCTTTCACCTCCCATTCATATCTTCTAAATTCTTCTGTATTCAATATGTTCAGTGGTACCTTACTGTTTTATTATTACTTACAATAACAAGGATTTCAGCCATCATTTACTGAGTGCTGTGTGTCAGGCACTAATCTCACTTATGCATGATCTCATTGAAACCTCACAACCATCCTGAGACATGGGTACTGATATTACTCTCCCTACAATGGTTGAGGAAACTGAGGCTCAGGGGGTTAAGCAGTTTGCCCTAAGCCATACAGCTAAGAAGTAGTGGAGCTGAGATCTGAACCCAGGTCTCTTCCATCCCAGAGCCACTATCTGAATCAATGTAGGTTTGCTGTTTCTCTTCCCTCAGATTAAAGGAATCTGATTTATTCTGGGTTTTTACCTCCCAACACCCATCCTGGGTTCTGCTCATGGCTCTGTGAATCTCAGGTTGCAGGAGCTTTGCTACCACCACCATCAGGCCTACTGAGAATCAGACTCTGCATCTGTAGGGAAATGCAAATGGTGAGGCAGCCAAGAGCAAGAGGCAGGAGGAAGTGTCAAGTTTGAGCCCCATAACCAATGTGCCCCTGCCTAGGGCAAGGGCTCTGCAACTTCCCAATGCTCACTTTGTTGCCACATCCCAATTTGCATGGCTCTGGCATTGCAGCTCCTACTAATAGGGCATAAAAATTAATGACATCATTATCTTCTTTGTGTTTGTTCAGATAGCTGGAGAATCAATGATAGAAGATTGCCTTTATTTTCACTTTTAAAAAAATGTGTTCTTTTTATATATACAAGACAGTAGAGTATATTTTGGCACACTCCACACACATGGAGTATAACTTATTCTAATTAGGATCCCATTCTTGTGGTTGTACATTATGTGGAGTTTTAATATCACCACTCTTCCATTGAAATTGGGCTTTGTCAGATAGCATCTGCCCCCTTGTGGACGTGTTTTCCTGACATTTTGAGGGAGGAGGAGAAAAAAAAATTGCAGTCTCTGAAATTCCTGGGCAAATACCATTGCCTGAAGATCTTGCAGGGTCTGGGCAGCGGCCACTCTGACTTTCACTGACAGGGGACCCCTATAAGTGTTCTGGTTCCTTTTTCTGTAACATAGGGGTGCTCCACACTTTGCTCTTTGGCATTAAAACACACTTGTCAGGTGTCTGCCTCTTCCTGAACACATAACTAGCCGCCTTAAAAAACTTGCAGTTGTCTCCCAGCTGTCTCCTTTAAAAAGTAACAAGTCCTAGCCTGATGGAAGGCTTAGGCAGGAGGATTATGAGTTCAAAGTCAGCCTCAGCAACTTAGTGAGGCCTTGTCTCTAAATAAAATATAAAAAGGGCTGGGATATGACTCAGTGGTGAAGTGCCCCTGGGTTCAATCCCCAGTACCAAAAAATAAAAAAGTAACAAGTCCTATTGATAGCCCTTTCCTGCCATGACTTTCCATCCCCACTACCATCCCCCTAGCCTGTCCCTAACCCTTCACACTTGCAACAACCTCCACACCAGCATCTCCTGGCCCTCCACTTCAATCCATGCCTTACCCCACATCCAAGTTAGTCACCCAGCACCCCACTTTCCATACAAGGCTCCCTCTTACATATAGAAGTAGGAGGAAGGTTCAAGATCCCAACCTTCCTATCAGTTGATTAATACCAGCTGAGCACCTACCGTATACCAAGTGATCTCTGTGTGATCACAACAGCTACCCGCTGTCCTTGAGGGCTACAGAAGGTACTCTATACATGTTATGTCATTCAATCTCCAAAACAACTCTGTGCAATAGGTATTATTTTTCAGAAAGGAAAATGAGTCTCAGAGATGTTAAGCAACTTGCATGAGCTCACTCAGATAATAACTGGCATAGCCAGGACTCAAACTCAGGGCCCTCTTACTGCCCAGTCATTCCCTTTTCCACAAATGACCACAACGAATCTTTACAGAGCTTTTTCTGTGTGCCAGTTACTGTTCTTGGCGCTAAGGATACAGGGATGTGCAAATCAGGCATGGCTCTGGTCTCCCCTTCTTGGAGTTTCTTATCTCATGGGAAAAACAATGTTTTTGCTTCAAGCATCTGTATCCAGTGAGGCATGATGGTGCACCCCTGTAATCCCAGCAGCTCAGGAAGCTGAGGCAGGAGGATCGCCAGTTCAAAGCCAGCCTCATCAACTTAGCAAGGCCCTAAGAAACTCATTGAGACTCCATCTCAAAATACAAAATAGGGCTGGGATGTGGCTCAGTGGTTAAGTGCCCCTGGGTTCAATCTCCAGTACCAAAAAACAAACAAAAAAACCCCATCTGTATCCTCCTAGTTTCTGTCGGTCTGCTTGTCTTGACTCTTACAATTTGTGGGACACTTGGATTTCAGCTGGCCAGCTCTTTCCTTCCTTCTATGTACATATGCTGAGAATCTATTATATGTCAGGGATGGTGTTAGGCACAGGACAGAGTACAAGAAGCAGAAGCCCTGCCCTCTGGCACTTGCAACCCCCAGTACTTCATGTCATCCTGCTTTGTACCTTTATTCATGCCATTCTGTCAGTCCAGTCTGCATTGCCTTCCTCAGGTCTCTTTATCAAAATTCAATCCAATCATCAAAACACCTCAAATCTCACCTCCATGGTGGAGCCTCCCCTGATCACCCATCCACAATCATTGTGTCTTCTTTTTCTCCTCCTCCTCCTTCCTTTTTTTTTTATATTAGGGATTGAACCCACAGGTGCTTTAACCACTGAGCCACATCCCCAGCCCTATTTTAAAATTTTGAGACAGGGTCTTACTAAGTTGTTTAGAGCTTCATTAAATTGCTGAGGATGGCTTTGAACTCACAATCCTCCTGCCTCAGCCTCCTGAGCCACTGGGATTACAGGTAAGTGCCACTGCCCCCGGATTCTTTGTTCCCTTCTTGAATTTATTCAACACTTACTATGTGGACAACTCAAGTATCAGGACAACTTATTTGGCACATATCTCGTGCTCTTCATCCTTAAGTTTTGTGTTTATATATGAATCTTATTGCCTTGATTTGACTATTCCCCTTGTCACCCAGGAAACATTTTCATTCTCAAGAAACATTTACTGAGTGCCTATTTTGTATTTAGCATTGGGGAAAGTGGCATACATTTGTAGAGCCTCTTTCAGTTAGCAAAGAGCTTTCATGACTATTTTATCATTTGTCACAAAACACTACCACTTCCATTTTATTTTTAAACTTGACAAATGTAACTTAAATTATTTTATAGATAAATATATTCTTATCATGAAAGTGAACACATTATAGGGCTGGGGATATAGCTCAGTTGGTAGAGTGCTTGCCTCAAATGCACAAGGCCCTGGGTTCAATCCCCAGTACCACAAAAAAAAAAACCCACAAAAACACAAAACATATTATAGATCAGGCTACCTGTACAGCCACCCCATGCCAAACTCCCTCAGAGATACAAAAAAAGAAACTGAGGCACAAAGAAGGAACATGGTGTCAGGTACAGTGGCACACACCTGTAATCCCAGTGGCTTGGGTGACTGAAGCAGGAGGATTGTGAGTTGAAGGCCAATCTCAGTAATTTAGTGAGGCATTAAGCAACTTAGTGAGTCCCTGTCTCAAAAATAAAATAAATAAAAAGAGCTGGGGATGTGACCCGGTGGTTGAGTGATTCTGGGTTCAAACCCCAGTACCAAAAAAAAAAAAAAAAAAAGGCAGAGGGGGAGGGAGAAGGGACATGTGGTGTAGAGGATTTTCTGACTCAATCTCTTGCTGTTCCTACTTTTCCCAGCTGCTTCCTAAGAGGGCCAGGCTCCTGATTATACTGGGCTCTGCACCAAAGCTGGGGCTCAGCAAATGTTTTCTATTAGTGGACTCCCCTGAAGATGGCTTTGCTTTGCCCCAAAGCATTGCCTTCTGCGGTAGGTTGTTCTGACCCCAGGGGGTCAGTGCAGGCTCAGGTGAGGCTACTCAGGCATCCTTGTAGATGCCCCTTCTACCGCCCTTACATTCTGAAATCGGGGACCCTGAGAGTGTCCTTTGGGAGTCACTAAAGCAAGGCCTAGTAGAGGCACATCAAGCATTGGCTGGGCACAGGCCATGTGGTTACCATTGTGCCAGGGGAACTATGTAAGGTATGACACCCTTGTGGAGCCAAGATTTGTCTAATACATCAGACAGACACACTGAGCCCATGGGCTAACACATATTCAAGTTCTAAATTCTGCAGGGTTTTGATGATGCTTTGGGGATCAGAAGAGCAAAAGCGTGGCTGGAGTGGTGGAGGACAGGCTTCTTGGAGGAGCTGGGCTGTAGATTGCGGCAGACAGGCCTCCCTGTCCAGCTGGCCTCCGTGTCCAGGCCGAGGCGAGGCGGAGCGCGCCCCCTGCAGGCAGCTGCGAGAAGGCGGCTAGAGCCCGCCTGTGTGCGCTGCGGCCGGAAGGCGGAAGGAGCCAGGCTTTGGCTGCTGCGGCGGCTGCAGCTTCTCTGAGCTGCGGCTTTCTAGCCTGTATCTTTCATTCCGCGTGACGCCGTGGCGACTTGGAATCATCACTAGAGCCCACTCGCGTTTTCCCCTCGTTGCGTGCCCAGCCCACTACTCTCCTGGTTGTTCTTAGTTGCAAGTGTGGCGGGTGGGGACATTTCCCTCAGTTACTAGCCACAATCCCAGCAAAGACTGTTTTAGCCACCAAGCTGATGGCGTCCCTTACAGCGTTTCTTATGGAAAAATCAGACACCTAAAGCCCCCAGGGCAACGTCTGAAGGAGCTCTGTGGTCATTTAACAAACTCTTAAGCACTTTTGTGCCAAGCGTCTGGCAAATACTAACTCATAGTCCTAACCATGGGGCCAGGCAGGTACCATTCATGAACCCATTTTATAAGTGAACAAACTGAGGCACTGAGAACTTAGTATCTTGTCCAGGGTCTCACAGCTGGAGAGGGGCAGAGACATAACCACTGTACCAAGTGCCTCTTCTTACCCTTCTGATACTGAATCAGTCCCCAAATAGGGCAATGATTCCTATTCTGAACCACTTCCCTTCCTTTGGGTCTCCCTAGTCATTTTCCAGGTAACAAATCATCCTGCAGCCCTCTCTCAAGTGATTTTTTAAAACCTCCTTCAGGGCTTCCACTTCACAGGGACTATATGTGGTTGGCCATGTGCCTCAGTTTCCCCATCTGGAAAATGGTGGTCATAGCATCTGCATTATAAGGCTGCTGAGAGGATTAAATGACAATCCAAGCACAGTTAGAGAAATGCCTGGCCTACAGTAAAAGCTCAAGAAATGATAAGGCATGTTTTTTTTTTTTTTTTTTTTTTTTTGGGAGAAGGAACAAACCCCATTTGAGCAGGTTAAAGAGGGTCACATCCACTCTAGGGTTCTCATCTGCTTTGGTGGCTGGAATTGTCTTAGGAGTCGGGAACATTAGGCCCAGGTCTGAGAGCATATTTGGTCTAATCAGCCCTAATCATTCACATGGGTGTGCAGTTGGTACAGCTGTAATGGCAGAGTCCTCAAGTGCCCCAATAACATGCCTGTTCATCTCCCCTTGAAGTGGCCTGAGTCATCCTATGTGATAGCCATTGTTCCTTATTGTCACCATCACAACCAGAAACCCATCAAGTACTTACTATGTGGAGGATTCTGTGTTAAGAGCCCATGATCGAATATGGCCAGCATATGTTCAGAGGATGATAGAACTTGATATGGAGTCATACCTGATTTTTACACAGATGTGGGGAGTGGGGTATCCCAAGGCCTTGGCTCTCCAGTTCTCTAGCATGGACAATGTAGCAGCAGTACAGGAACTACATGATATCCAAACAATAGATGCAAGTCAGAAAGACTCTGAATAATTTATTACTGCAGAATTGTCCCTAGGTATTGAAGGGCTAGATTCAGGCAAAATTCATTGATGCTAATCAATAACCAAAGGAACGGTGTGGGTGTGGTGGTGCATGCCTGTAATCCCAGTGGCTTCAGAGGCTAAAGTAGGGGGATCAAAAGTTGGAGGCCAGCCTGGGCAACTTAGTGAGGCCCTAGGCAACTTAGTGAGACCCTGTCTCAAAACAAAAACAAACAAACAAAAAAATTTAAAAAGGCTGGGGATGTGGCTCAGTGGTTGAGTGTCCCTAGGTTCAATCCCAGGTACCAAAAAAAAAAAAAAAAAAGAAACAAAAAACCCAAAGGAACAAAACAAATCCTAAAACATGTTATTCATTCATTCTCTCAGTAATTCCTACCCCCAATAAACATTTGCCACACATCCACCATTTGTCAGTTTCTACTCTTGGTGTTGGGAATGTAAACAGGCAAGAGTGATAGCCCCAAATAAAGACAGACAAACACTTAAGTACCATACCATGAAATAAACACTATAATTAATTCATTAAACAAATGTTTCTCGAACATTTACTATGTGAGAGGCACTGTCCTAGGCACTGGGGATACGACCATGAATGAAACAGACAAATCCTCTGCCCTCATGGAGGTGACATGAATAGATTGTTTTGGAGGTTCATAGGAGAGAGTGATGAATACCACCAGCTGGTGTTGCGGGAGGGATCACGGAGAAGGTCTGGTCTGAACTGAGTCTTGAAGGACTGTCCCCTGACAGAGAGGCAGAGAAGGGTATGCTGGGGGAAAGTAATCACACAACAAACTTGGAAAGCTGAGAGGGGTAATGTCGGGGAATGGCTATCAGGACTGTGAGCATGTGCAGCAGGAGAGAGAAACAAAGGGCACCTGTTACTGTCTCTCCATAGAAGGCACAGAGAAATAGCCCAAAGCTCAGGACTCAGAATTTTTCTGACTAGAGGTGAAGAGGCACCCAATGCTGCCTGTTCATGTGATTGTAGCCAGTTGGGGTCCCAGCCAACAGCCCAATAACCCCAGCTTCAGTTTGTAACCTCTGAGCATTCCTTGCTAAGGACCTTAATTTCTTTTGCGGGGGAGGCTCTTTTTTTTTTTTGGTGGTTCTGGGGATTGAACCCAGGGCTTCATGCATGTTAGGCAAGTATTCCAAACACTAAGCTACATCCCCAGAAAGAACCTTCATTTAAAAGGCAGATCTGTGTTGGAAAAGCTAAAGAAACTTGAATAAAATCAAATTCAAATCTACAGCTTTAGGTTTAAGTAGTTTGTCCAAAAATGATTCTTAAATTGGCTGAAAATAGAAAATCACCCACACTCTAAAAATGGACTCTGTAAACAGTGCTTTGGTTATTATAATTTCTATTTAATATTTGTCAAATAGATTTTGTCGGTTGCTAGTGAAACTGGCTGGCTTTCCTATTTCAATATATTTCATGACTCAAAATAAATAGTTGCAGCTGAGCATGGTGGCGCATGCCTGTAATCCAATCCCAGTGGCTCGGGAGGCTGAGGCAGGAGGATCACCAGTTCAAAGCCAGCCTCAGCAAAAGCGAGGCACTAAACAAGTCAGTGAGACCCTGTCTCTAAATAAAATACAAAATAGGGCTGGGGATGTGGCTCAGTGGTTGAGTATTGAGTTCAATCCCCAATTTTAAAAAATGTTGCACAGGATCATCTTAAAGTTCTCTTTGAAATCTTCTGTGGAGTATAAAGCACACTATCTCATCTTACTAAGCCTCAGTTTCATCAGCTATGAAATGGAGTCAATATCACACCTTAGGGCTGTTGAGAGAATCAGGAGAGTTAAACCATACAGAGTGGCTAGCACAAAGCCTGGCACTGAAAAGGTCAAAATAACAAGCCCTATACCATCTGGACTCTGTAGTTTCTGAGAAATCACTAGTAGATGGTTGTATTGATTGCTTCACCAGAAAAAGCAGACTTCACTTAATTCAACCTGGCTAGCTCTAGAAACCCTGAAAAGGACTACTGCCCCAGTAGAAAATTTAAGAAATGATATTGCAGCTGGTTGTGGTGGCCCACACTATAATCCAGGTACCTGGGAGACTGAGGCAGGAGGATTGCAAATTTGAGGCCAGCCTCAGCAACTTAGTGAGACCGTGTCTCAAAATAAAAATTAAATTAAATTAAATTAAATTAAAAGGGTTGGGGTGTGGCTTAATGGTAGAGTGACCCTGAGTTCATTCCCCAGTACATTCCCCCACGCTAAAAAAAAAAAAGAAAGAATATTGCGACTCAAACAGAATATTGATTTCCCATTTCCCTGGTAGACCAACTGAGGTACTACTAACTAAGAATGCATGGGATGTGACCCAAGAAAGAGAAGTGTGGAGTTGAGGTGGAATTGTAATTTCAGTGGTCCATCATTTTATCCTAATTGGCAACCAGGATATTTTTACCCAGAACCCTAAGCACCTTTAGCCCCCACCTTTATTTCTAGGGTAAAGCCATTGTAAGGCTCAATTTGTATAATAAATGGACTCCTGAACTCTGAGCTTAATTGCAAAAGTGAAAGATCTTTTGCCTTTAAAATGCATTAGTTTGTTGTTGTTTCTACCCAGCATCTTCTTTCCCTTGGGATTGAAGTCACAGGGTTGGGTAATCAAGCTGGGGCCTTCTGGATTCCTTGAAATACTGCAAGGGAAAGGGTAGTTGGGAGAAGCCTAGTGATCCCATAGTGCAGTCTGGTCTTGAGACAGGACCGATATATTTTTGGCCTTTATTCCCTTTCATAATCAGTATTGTAAAACAAGGGCTCTGAGTTAGAGCTCCGGATTATCACTGTAACCACATACTCCTGTTTCCTTTTCAAGCCATTCTCAAAGTTATCATTTTCTTTCTTTATAACCTTTACTTTCTCTCTCTCTCTGTCTCTCTGTCTCTCTCTGTCTCTCTCTCTCTCTCTCTCTGTGTATGTGTGTGTGTGAGTGTGTGTGTGTGTGTGAGAGAGAGAGAGAGAGAGAGAGAGAGAGAGAGATTGAGATTCACTTGCAATGAGACATGTGGCTTTTTATTTTTTAACTTTTAGAAAATCTACAGATTGGAGCTGGGAATGTAACTCGGTTTTAAAGTGTGTGCTGAGCTTCTTGAAACTGTTTTGGAAAATCTGCAGATGGGGACTGGGGATGTAGCTCAGTGGTTGACAGCAGGCGTAGCATGCACGAGAGAGAGCCTGGACTTCACCCCCAGCACCAAAAAACAAACAAACAAACAAAAAACAACCAAACAAGAAAGTTGTTTAAAGTAGGTCCCTGTATTGTTCCAAGCACTGTATACATACTAATGCCTTTAGTTTGGGGCCTTGGGGGTGTGGCTCAGTGGTAGAGTGCTTGCTTAGCATGTACAAGGTGGGGGGTGTTCCATCCCCAGTACCCCCCAAATCCCTTTAATCTTCACCGATTCCTATGGAAACCGACTGAATTGGTTCCCTCCCTCATAATTGGGAACAAAAGTTCCCCCACTGAGAGTGGGAGCTGGAGGGGCTTCCACTCCAAATCCTGACAGGCACCAAAGAAATTGGGAGCTAAGATTGCCCATTCAGGCCAGTCTAACTACAGGCTAACTAAATCTGCATATGTACGTTTCCTGGCCTTTTGTCTCACTAAACTGCTGCTAGCTCCTCTCTCCTGCCTCTTCTCCTTTAAAAGTTCTGCCAATTTTCAGGGATTTCCAAGATGGAATTTTTTAAACAATTAAGTTTCTTCCATCTTGCTTCAAAGCTGGCTTTGAATAAAACCTATTTTCCTACAATTTAACTCTGAGTATTTCTGGAGTGGAAAATATTATAGCCTTACCTTTTCCTCCCTGGGCAGGATATTGTGCTGCCGTGTATGTAATACTATGAGGTAGATACTATAGTTTTCTTCATATTCCAGATAGGTGAAACTGAGGCATGAGGCAGTTAAGTAAAATGAAACCTTTGTTTTTTTTTTTTTTTTTAACAAAAGTTTCTCAGGATGCAGTCCCGTACAGAAAGATGAAGAGCAGTGTGCCCTATTCTGGGCAAGATCAAAAGATAGGGAAGCCCTAGACCTTGGTCTGCCTCTGTCCTGATGTACACAGCTGACTCCAAATACCTTTTTCTATTCCAGCTTCACGAACAGGAGTGGATCCATATTTTGTGGAGATATCAATCTGTAAGATTTTGACACCCCCCACTTTTTAATTTTTTTTAGGTACTGGGGATTGAACCCAGGACACTTTACCACTGAGCTACATCCTAACCCTTTTTTGTTCTCTAAATTTTCTTTTCTTCTTTTTTTGGTAAAAGGGATTGAACCCAAGGGCACTTAACTGCTGAGCCACATCCCCAGCCCTTATTTATTTATTTATTTATTTTTAATTTAGAGTCAGGGTCTTGCTAAGTTGCTTAGGGTCCCAACTAAGGTGCTGAGGCTGACTTTGAACTCTCCATCCTTCTACCTCAGCCTCTTGAGCCTCTGGGATTACAAGCATGTAATCCATGCTGGGCAACCCTAGTCTCCTCTCCCTCTCTCTCTTACTCCATATCTTTATTTTATTTTATTTTATTTATTTTAATGTGATGTTGAGGATTGAACTCAGTGCCTCACATGTGCTAGGTGAGCACTCTACACTGAGCCACAAACCCAGCCCCCTTTCTACTCTTTTAAAAACGCTTTATTTTAATTTATTTATGTGATGCTGAGAATCGAACCCAGTACCTCACACATGCTAGGCAAGTGCTCTACCACTTAGCTACAGCTGAAGCCTCTTTACTTTTTAAGACAGGGTCTAGCTAAAGTGCTGAGACTAGCCTCAGCCTGGTGGATCTCCTGCTTCAGCCTCCCGAGGTTGCTAGGATTTCAAGTGTGTGCACCACCATGCCCAGCGGTGTCCTTTTTAAAAACACACAAGTAATCATTTGAAAACTTTTATCAAACCATGTGACCAAATGAATGCATCACTGGGGCCCTTCTCAGAGCTTGGAAGGGGCCCATGCCCAGGAGATGAGGTCTTTGCTTCTCCCCCAGACGTGCTTGGCATTGTAGCTCATTCAGATAGAAGAGTTTCCTTTTCACCCACAAACACAATACCCTCGAAGTTGGTCTCTCGGCAGCTCTTTAGCAGAGACTCTGCTGTCATTATATCTTTGCAGCCACAACCATCTCCATTCTGGGAGTGAAATCATTAGAGATGGTGAAACATTGCTAATTTGTCATGTTATATTTGTCATGTTCCCTTAAATCTCAACAGTGCTAAATTTCCTCCCTGGGTTACAAAAATTGCCCAAAGGTGGTTCATCCCTGTAGTCCCAGCTACTGGGGAATTGAGGCAGGAGCATCACTTGATCCCAGGAATTTGCTTGGGGCTGGAGTTGTGGCTTAGGGGTAAAGCACTTGCCTAGCATGTGTGAGGCACAGGGTTCCATCCTCAGCACCACATAGAAAGAAATGAGAGAAATAAAGGTCCATCAACGTCCAAAAAAAATATATATATATTAAAAAAAAGAGGGGCTGGGGTTGTGGCTCAGTGGTAGAGCACTTGCCTAGCATGTGTGAGGCACTGTGTTTGAGTCTCAGCACCACATATAAGCAAATAAATAAATAAAGATCCATGAATAACTAATAAAGTATTAAAAAAAAAACCCAGCCTGGGCAACATAATAAGACCCTGTATCAAAACAAACAAACAACAATAACAACAAAAGCCACAACACAAAAGTTGCCCAAAGAAGTAAAACCCCAAGATGGATGTTGATTATCAAAATAAGATTCTACTTCCACTGTCTCCTTCATTGACAGTCATGGAGAAAGCATGGATTAATAAACTTTAATTTAACTCAGTTTTGTCTCTGAAGAGGGTCCAGTGAAAGCAGCCGCCCAATCTGTCACTTGAACAGTGTTTATATTTGTTGCTGGGATACCGTAGGCTCTTTTAAGCCTTTGGCTAAGAAGAGCACCACGCGTCTGACCTTGTTCACCTGCACATCTAGCAAATAATGGCCGAAATGATAGGAAAGCTCCTCCAAACATTTTGAGTGGAACACAAGGCATTTTTGTGCCCCAAAATTGCAGCATCCAATATTTGTTGTTCAAATAAAGCTCAACCTGCATACAGAAGTGCACATTACACATAATAAGATGAGGCTGGGAGAAGAGAGATGTTAATTATTTTGAGGTAAATCACATCACCTTTGACCCAAACCCAAGCTGCAATTTTGTTGCTCAGCTTCTTGGTCCTGAAATTAATGTAAATCTTTACATTTGTAATTTTACTTGCCAACACCAACCCACCCACGCCATCTGTAAATGACTGCTCTGAGTCAGAGACTATTCAGTTACGATTGTGTTAGGTATTTTAAAATGTTCTCTGGAAGGATTAAATCACCTAATCCCGGTCCTTTCACTGTTTCTGTTTTATGTTAAAACGATGGAGCTGAAGGATATCTCAACTGGGACTTTGAGTTTGCCTTCTCCCCAAATTCCTCCTTTCACGGATCAGAAACTAAGGCTCTCATGTTAGAAGCGACTTGCCCACGGGTCACTCAGAGACCAAAGGAAAGTACTGGTTTAGGATTTTAATAAAGGACCACACTTAGAAATCCTTGCTCCCAGTCTAGAAGCTACCCCTCCCCTGTCGTTCTGCCTCCGACAGCATTTCTAAGTCCGGGTCCCCCAACAGTCTGACACTCTTCTCAAAGAATCATGCCATTTTGAATCCAATGGGTCAGAATATGATTCTGATAAATCCGAATCTTGCAACAACAGGCATTAATTTGAGGAGGGGAGATGGATAGACAAGACACTGCTAATAATGGTGACTTTTGACAAGGCAACGGGGACTAGGGATGGGAAAGGCAGGATGGGGAGCTGTTTACTTTTCATTTGATATCTTTACTGGTTGATATTTTATTACTATGTATAGATACTAACTGTGCATTAAAAACCTAAAAGGCAAATAGAAATACATGCTCACAAACTTCAAAGGAGAAATAGAATTTACCCCAGTAACACCCATGCTTGAAAATCCATTATATAGTACAGCAATACTTACAATTTTTTTTTCCACCAAACTATCTGCAACAGCAGAAGAGATTGAATGGGTTCCCCCAGGAGTCTGGGGACAGTGCCAGAAAAGGTCCTTGTATTTAAGAACTCTCTTTGCAGTTTATGTTTTTAAGATGCCTTTAAATTAATAGACTCTCTAGCATATTTTCATCTCTTTTAATACAAAAATAATGGATTAAATCACTTACCATCCACGAAAACTGCCCCTGTGGGAAGACACCCCTTGTTTCTTTCTGCAGCGGTCGGGAGCACCCGCAGCAAACCGCCTCCAGTTACTGAGTGGAGAGGCCCCCCGGAATAGGAAGCGCTGTGCACGAGCTGACCTGTATTCTGGCTCTCTCACCTGGAATCAGGCTCCACGGATCCTGTTATGCATTGAATAGTAACAAAACAACGGCATAAATTAGGGTGTTGCTAAGATTGTGTACCATCAACGTTTGCATGAGCATAATGGACATAATGAATTCTATAGCACTATCCTGCACAGCTTGGAGAGATTAAAACCACTTTGTCTTTAAATTAAATTTCAAAAATCATTGAACAACAAGAATAGCAAGAACAACAACAAAAACCCCTACCTCATCTATGTCAGCCACCCAATTGTAGGAGGCACCACTTCTTGCTTTCTGATCATTAATGCCCGGTCCCAGGTTTATTTTAATAGCTGCCAGCTCAGTGCGCCCACATCTATTGTAATAACCATAAAGGGGGCTTGGGTCCTCTTCCATTGTGTATGCAGCCCTAAGTGGAGAGCCTCTTATCCCCTTTCAGGAACAAAATCTATAACTGAAAAAGACCTAAGCTGAAGTTTATTTTATATCAATACTACACAATATAGTATGTCTAGGCTGTGGAAGAAAAAGAACGGTGGGCTTGAATGAGATAGGTGCTGGCTAAGTTTGTCCAGGTTGGCCTTGAACTTGCAATCCTCCTGCCTCAACCTCCCAAGTAGCTGGGATTACAGGTGTGTGCCATCCAGCCCAATTTTTAATCCATTTTACTCAGAGCAAATATAGATCAACAAAAATGAGTGCCAAATTATAAGAAAACCTCCTGTTGGAGCACTTTCTAGATGGTACTAGGCATCATACACACTGCTCAACATGCTTTTATCTTGAACTCAAACTTTACTCACAGTATCTCTGAGAAATATGGCTAACATTATTATATTCCCATTTCACAGATGAGGAAACTGAGTCTCCAAGAGAATCAGTGACTTGCCCAAGGTCATACAGTTAAGTAAGCAGTGGAGCTAGTATTAAAATTCAGGTACTTCTCACCCGGCACTATGGTACACACCTGTAATCCCAGTGACTCAGGAGGCCAAGGCAGGAGATAGCAAGACCAACCTCAGCAACTTAGGGAGAACTTGTCTCAAAATAAAAAATGAAAAGGGATGGGGATGTGACTCAGTGGTATAGCACCCCTGGGTTCAATCCCCAGTACCATAAAAAAATAAATAATAATAAAATCTGGGTACTTCTAACTCTAGAGTCCTGAAATCTAAACTGCCTCTTAATTATAGTTCCTATTTATAGAGTGCTTATTACATATATTCTCTGGTAGATGGTTTGCATAAACTATTTGATCTTTCAACAACCCTCTAAGGCAGACATTATTACCCTCATTTTATGGATAAGGAAAATTGAGGCTTAGAGAAATTAAGTAACTTGTGTAACAGCATAATTAAGTGGCAAAGTTCAGAGTTCAGATTTTTAGCCCAGGCTTCTCTGATACCAGAATAATTTTAAAAAATTATTTTCTCTAGGAACAACTCAGATGGCATTTTTCTCCTATTTTCCTGAAGAAAGAGAAGACACATCATCAATGACAAACGACAATTGCTGCAAAATACCAAGAGGATCTTCACTGGAAGGAGAGAATGCTGAGCCTCCTCTTTGTGGTCAGAACAGAGTTCTTAACAGCTAAGCTAAGCTATGACTCAGATGCTTGGCCTGGGGCACACAACAAAAACCATAGGTTCTCCCAGGCATCATTGTGTGCTATCATTCATCTGTGAATAGCCCTTATACAAACCGGTGTGTGGGATGTGTTCCTCAGGAATGAGTTTTCCCCGGTATGTGAATCACCTATTCTATCATTTTCTTTTTTACTGGGGATTGAACCCAGGGTACTTTATCACTGAGCTATCTCCCCAGCCCTTCTATTTTTTATTTTGAAACAGAATCTCACTAAATTGCTGAGGTTGGCCTTGAACTTGCAATTCTCTTGCTTCTGCCTCCTCCAGTTACTGGGATTACAGTACTGTGCCACTTTCATTTTCTATTTTTTATGTTGTGGGTTGACAAGGTGGTTTATTCTTCATGCAAATCTCATGATACAAAACCTGCTGGATTTCTGTACTCTAATCAGGAGCTACAGAAATTGTAACACTCTCATGTGACTCCCAAATAAGGGTTTATCCAAAAGAAACATGAATATCCTGCATTTATGGACTTATTAGTATGTCAGGCAAAATGTAGGTGCTACTTTCCCCTTGGTAAAATGGAGTTCTAAGGTTGGAGACAGCATTCTCCATAATCTTGAACAGCACTGCAATCTCAGCACTACCTTAACTGTGCCAGCTCTTATCCTCTGCTTTGAATGAGATTAAATAAAAATTGTTTGAGCCAGGTGAAGATGGATGAAGGCAGGCAACTAGATGAAAACTGGTTAACAACCATTACCTTATGTTTTAAAATCTCTTTTAAATGAGTTTTTAAGTTTGTTGTTTAAACACAACAAACTATTTAAAAGTGAACAATTCAACTTATAGTTCTTGATTACTATTCAAAGGACTGGGCAAAGTGAGTCTAGGGTCCTTTCTGGAAGTCATTCAGCTGTTATCAGTCCATAGAAAATGGACCAATGTATTTTGGATACACTGGGCTCAGATTTCATTTTGCTAATGTACGTGGAATGTTGACAGGTCATACAACTAAGTTCTTCTTTGTACTATTAGCCAAGGATTTACTAAAGTTCATCTCAGGACACACTGCAGCATTTACCTAAATGTAGTACTTACTCAAATGTGAAGTATATATATATATATTTTAAATATTTTTTTAGTTGTATTTGGACACAATATATTTTTATGCACTGCTGAGGATTGAACCCAGGGCCTTGCACATGCTAGGCAAGTGCTCTTCCACTTAGCCACAACTCCAGCCTGCAAAGTATATTTTTAATATGAAAAGAAACAGCAAACAAAACAGACTGTTTTTAGATACTTTTATTTCTTCAAATTTGTTATTTATCAGGAGTGACTGAAATAAAAAATATAATTGAGTCCCATCATTATTGTCATCATTATCATGGAAATGGCTTTAAGAGAAAACTGGTCAGATGAATATTATTGCTTCCCATTTTCAACCAGCAAAAGTTGCCATTGATAAACAGCCAAGAGTCTGTCCAGAATGCTTGATATGTTATATAATACAAGATGCCTGTTCACAGGCAGGGAAAAACTTAAGAAATAACTTATGTGAACTTCTTGATTTCATCATACAAGACAAGTACAAAAGCACCACCCATGCCTCTGAGAACATTGGACCATGCACCCTTGAAAAAAGCTTTGCCTCCTTCATCACGGGCAATTTTCCTCCAGCAGTCAATCGTGCCTGTATACATGATGTCAGCTGCAAAGAATAAAAACACAGTTAGAGACCCAAGCCAATCAAAGCCCTAAAATTCACTAGACTAAATAAAACAGAGCCCCAGCTGTAAGAACTAATGCCAGTTTTTTGCTTATTTGCAGTGCTGGGGAGCTAATAACCCAGGGTCTCAATCAAGTGCTCTACCACTGAGCTACTACACCCCAGCCCCAAATGTCAGTTTAGAACTCAACATTTGCACATGAGCACAGGCAATACTGAAATATTAATGCTGTGATTGGAGAACAACAAGCATGTGTAGACTACTCACCGGTCTTAACCTCTAATACCATTTAAGCACCCTCATTCATAGGCATCTAAAGGGCCTGCTCACAGGCAGCTGTGTAGCAGCCAGATGCTACACAGCTGCTATCAGCCCCACCCCTTGGCCTGAACACACTGCCATTTTTAAAGGAAGGCATCACTAGTTTGTGACCACAGTTTTCCCATGCCCATGACTTTATTTTCTGCTCAAGTGCAACTTACTTCCTTTGCGCCCTGACTGCATCATCATGCGGCGGCGAACAGTATCAAATGGATAGGAAGTCAACCCAGCAACAGCAGTGACAGACTGTGCAATCATCCAGCTGATGAAGATGTGAGTATTCTTGGGATCTGGAAGCATTCCTGGGAAAAGAGGCACTTTTCTCAAAAGGCAGGGTTTTACTGACCTATTTTCCATACCCTCCAAACATTTAATCTGTTCATGAGTGTTGAAAGGGAGGAGCTTGGCTTGCTTCAGCAATTAAAAACCAAATCTCTGGCCCCTGGACTATTAGGTTGGCATAATGGTCTTTTAAACTGTCCCACAAGAACACAGCTTCAAAACACAGAGCAAACTTACCCTTTGCAGTGTCATAGATACCAAAGTAGGCAGCTCGGTAGATGATAATACCCTGCACAGACACATTAAAGCCCTGGTACAGGCCCTTAATCCCATCAGATTTGTAGATCTTAACCAGGCAGTCACCGAGGCCTTTGAATTCCCTTTCAGCTCCGGCTTTCCCCACATCGGCTGCTAGGCGGGTTCGGGCAAAATCAAGAGGATACACAAAACACAAGGATGTGGCCCCTGCGGCACCACCTGATGCCAGGTTCCCTGCAAAGTAGCGCCAAAACTGGGTCCTCTTGTCCACACCACCCAGGAAGATCTGCTTGTATTTATCTTTGAAGGCAAAGTTGAGAGCCTGGGTGGGGAAGTATCTGATGACATTGGCCAGGTTACCACGCCAGAAGGACAGGATTCCCTGCTCCTTGGGAATACGAACCACGCAGTCTATAATGCCCTTGTATTGCTTATCTGCAGTGATTTGCTTGCTGGCATGTTGTACCTGAGGGACAGGAAGGAGGCCAACAGGGACAGTTATAACCATGGAGAAGGGAAGAGCATACATATATCATTTCTTTCAACACCCTTCGATGTTGGCTTTCCTTTCTCCAAATCTAGTGTTCCACATCACACAGGCTGGACCCTACTTAATGACTGCCACCCTCATAGGGTAAAGGGGATCTGCATCACCAGAGGCATTAAGCCTCCACCCCTTGGGGTGGGGAGGGGGCACATTCAAGTGGAACCGTGACCTTTAGACCCGGGAGAAAGGTCATTACCTTAGTCTCAGGTTCAGAGGCATTAGGGTGAGTCCCACGTAGGGCGCAGTCACCTTGTGACTGTGGCCTACCGCTGTTTCCTTCCTGCTCCACCCCTACTCCTCTCCTATAGGTGACCGGTGGGTTATCACCCCTCCGCTTGCCCCGGCGCGCCCTCTAGAGCTAGAGCCAACCCGCGCGCAGCGCCGTAGAGCAGGCCCAGGGACCGCGGCGGCTGCGCGGGGGCGGACGTACAAGGCACACGAGGGGATCCAGGCGCGCGAGCGCGAGTTGAGCGTGGTTCGGCTTGC
>NW_026000283.1:10537252-10540105 GCF_001458135.2 Marmota marmota marmota
CAGGCGCCGCCCTCCGCGCCGCCGGGGGTAGCCCGCGGCACCTGACCGGGCCAGAGGAAGGGGCCGCCTCAGGGAGTACCTAGCACCTGGACACTAGACCCTGTGCCAGGCCTAGGAGTGGGGAAGAAGGGCGAAGTCAACAGTGTGCTTGGAGAAAAAAAGCCTTGTAGCGAGCGGGGCCAGACCTAGAGGCACAGTAGTTACCGGGACACCAAGAAAACTCAGTAATCAAGATAAATAATATTGAATGCAATATTTAAAATTTTTCATATAGGCAAACCACGACCTGTAGGCTGGTCACTTGTTTTTGTAAATAAAGTTTAACTGGATACCCCAGACTGGGATCACGGTGAGACAAGTGAATCAAGGTCATACTAGTGCAGGATGGGATCCTGTATTTTTTTTTTTTTTTGGTTGCCGGATGGACCTTTTATTATTCATTTATTTATATGCAGGGCTGAGAATTGAGTCCAGTGCCTCACACATGCTAGGCAAGCGTTCTACCACTGAGCCACAAGTCCACCCTGGGGATCCTGTCTTTATTTAAAGTTTTCATCATTTGCTTATCATGAATTTTTGCATTACTTTTTTGGGGGGAATTGACCTCAGGGGCACTCGACCTCTGAGCCACATCCCCAGCCCTATTTTTGTATTTTATTTAGAGATAGGGTCTCACTGAGTTAGTTGCTTAGCGCCTTGCTAAGTTGCTGAGGCTGGCTTTGAACTCGTGATCCTCCTGATCCGCTGGGAATACAGGCCTATGCCACCACACCGCACTGCACCACACCGCATGCCCGGCAGCATTATTTTTGACTTAAAAAAAAACAACAATAGTACATTAAAATAATTCGTCTTGATTACTGAGTTGTTCCTCACCAAGGTGCATAGCTTATTCACTTCACCCTAGACCTGGCACTGCCCTGAAGCTGCAGCAGTGAAGCCAGAGAATATTGGGGGAATAGTAGGACTAGGACACTGTCACCATGCCCCAGACCCCAGTTTGCAAATACAATTTAACAAATATTTTTCAGGAAATTGGCCTAGGAGAGTTCAGAGGACTGGGCTGAGGGTTAGGAAATGATTTTAGCCAGAAGCCTAATACAGAGATTGTAACCAGAAAGGTTAAGAGGCTTAAGAAGGTTAAGAACTAGGTTGACATTTGACTCCCTGGACCCCAAGTAAAGTGCTCTTGGATTGAGTAGATTTCTGAAGTCCCCAAAGGTTTGGAGGATTCAATAGACTTAGACCCACAGCCATTGTGTTCATAGAGAAGTGCTCACAGAGCCCCTTAATCCCTGCACTGGGTAAGCATTTGCCACAGATGTCCTTAAAAGCTTGAGTGCACTCCCTCAGGTTCAGAACAGCAGCAGATAGTGTAATTGCAAATCCCACATCTAAATAATCATAACAGTGTTTATAGAGATGAGGACAACTTTTAAAAACAGCAACTGCAGCTGAACCTTAGGTACCCAGACTTTCAGAATTCTCAAGGGCAGAACACCAGCAGGCCTGTGCTCACTGAAGGCATAGTAGCATATTCCTTCATTTTCCTCCCCTGCCCTCTCCCACCTTCTCCAAATCTGCCCACTAGAGGACAAGATTCTACAGTTCCTCCAGGATTGTCAGGCTCTTCTACAAATATACTCTGTAATTTGTTAGTCTTCCCAAGAACCCTAGCAACCCAAAGTGATGGATGCAAACGGCAGGTGTTCAAAGGAGCGATTTTGATTAAAGCTTGGTGATTCTAGGGGAAATCTTTGACCTGTGTTAGTGAGAGGCTGAGTGTTTTTCATTAGCTGATTATGACAGTAATACAGTAGGATACAGAAATGACCTGGCTGTACAGTGTTATAAAATGATAGGGTATATTCTCTGAAAGCCACAGTCACTTTTACTTCTGGTAAGAGAAGTAACAGCTAAAGCACAATCCTATAGAGAGTTTTATTTGGAGGGAGATGGTTTTATAATGCATTTCAAAATAAAATTCAAAACCTTTCTAGTTTGAACCCCTGACATCTGAAGTAATGCATTTTATTCAAATGTTAATTGCTACTTGATATACCCCACTAATACTAATAAACCCCTTTTCTGTGTGTGAACTTTCATTGGCCACATCTGCTATTCCCTTTCAGCACCATGCCCCTACTCTATTCTATTTCAGAGCTCTTTTACCATTTCAAGCACTTCCCCATTTACTGTTTTGTCAGATTTCTTTCTCTTTCTCTTTCTCTTTCTCTTTCTCTCTACATGCACACACACACACACACACACAGGCATACACAATAGGATAAAATAATTACATGGAATTTGTCCCTTCTCAGTCCATGAGTAACTAAGTGTAGCTTTACTGAAGATGAAATACAATCTAGGTCATTTAAAAACCACTTCCTGACACAACCTGGAATTTTGCTAAGTCCACAGTGATTTAGAGCTCTCCTAGTTGCCTATTACCATGTATACTTCAAGATTCAGGATGTTCTTAAAAGTGTCAAGATCATAAAAGACAAAGACTTAGGAACAGTCAAGGATTAAGAGACTGAGACCTGAAAACTTAATGTGTTGTGTGATACTGGGCACGAAAAAAGAAATTGGTGATACTGTTGGTGAATTTTGAATATCTGTAGATCAGAATAGTAATACAACTATTCTTAGTTATGGTAGTTATATAAGATGTTAACATTTAGAAAAGCTAGATAAAGGATATATAGAGGGGCTGGGGTTGTAGCACAGTGGTGGAGCACTTGCCTAGCATGTGTGAGGCCCTGGGTTTGATTCTTATCACTGCATATAAATTTAAAGGTCATCAACAACTAAAAAATTATCTTTTTAAAAAAGGATATATAGAAATTCTTT